>NW_024063222.1:0-529415 GCF_006381635.1 Hibiscus syriacus
AATTCTTTTTCTTTTGTTAAGCCTTCAAGCTTAACTCCTAACTCAAATTTCTTTTCTAAATCATTTATTTTGATTTTGAAAGCTCTAAATTATTTTTCAAAATTTCATTTTGATTTTCAAAATCAACTTTTGCTTTCAAAATCAAATTATCTTTAATTTTGCGTTTTGAAATTAATTTCGTATATTTGGAATTCATGATCTCAAATCCCAAATACAACCTATTATAAGCATCTTGTAACTCAACAAAAGTAAATGAATTAAATTTATTTGAGTTAGAAGATACCTCGATTTCTTCTTGAGTGGTCATGAGGCATAGGTTGACTACTTCATCTTCATCATTGGAATCATCTTCATCACTCCAAGATGCAACAAATGCCTTCTTCCGCTTTTTCTTTAGAAGAGGACATTCATACTTTACATGCCCTTTTCTTTGACAACTGAAACATATCGGGGGACTCTTCTTCTTGGTTGATTCATGTTTCACTTCCTTGGATATCATGAATCTCTTGAGTTCCTTCAAGAGCTTGATCATCTCTTCTTATTGTTCATCATCATCTTCATCCACCTCATCACTTGAATCTTGATAGCTTTCATTGGTGGATTTGAAGGCAATGCCTTCCTCCTTTTTCTTCTTGTTTTTCTTCTCTTCCCTTTCTTCATCTTTCTTCACCATCATCTCATGAGTGAGAAGGGAACCAATTAGCTTATCGAGAGTGAGAGACTTTAAGTTTCTTGCTTCGATAATGGCCGTCTTCTTCGATTGCCACTCCTTTGGAAGAGAGTAAATCATCTTCCTCACAAGCTTCTCATTAGGGATTACTTTTCCATATCCTTTGAGACCGTTGACAATCACAGAAAAACTATCTGTCATAGCTTTGATGTCTTCATCGGGTTTCATCTTAAAGTTCTCTTAGCTATGGTTGAGAAGAGTTTTCTTTGATTCCCTCACTTCGTCGGTTCCTTCATGAGTGACTTGGAGCTTATCCCAAATCTCTTTGGCACTGGAACAAGATGAGATTCTTCCATATTCATTTGGGCCTAAAACACATAATAGAATATGTATAGCCTTAGAGTTAAGCTGGAAATTTTTCTGCTCTTCTCTACTCCAATCGTTGTACTTGCCGGGTGGAGAAGAGTAACCTTCCATGATTGAGTTCCAAGCTCCTAGATTGTAGGATTGAATAAAAGTACATCATCTTATTCTTCCAATGTGCATAATTTGCTCAATTGAAGAAGGGTGGCTTGTTGACCAGTTGTGAATCCATAATAGGATATTCTTCAAGATAATAAGCACCGGAGGAAAAAGTCATTTCTTTGTCGGTTGCATCGGAAATTGGTAGAGCTTCTTCGAGGATCGTCTCAAGGTGGTTAAACCTTATTAATGAGTTAGGCTCTGATACCAATTGATGGGATTTTTGGAAGCTCGAATCAACAACCGGAACGGTTTGTAAAGAGGGGTCGGAATGGTTTTTGAGTTTAGGGAGTAAGGAGATTGAAATATAGAAAATTGCACAGCGATTTAGAGTGGTTCGACTTTCTAAACCAAAGTCTGCGTCCACTACCTTAACTCCTCACCAAGGATTTTCTAACAAATTCACTAATTTGTTCTTTCTTTTAAGGACAAAGAGATAACCTTACAACTCCCTAGTTTTTCCGGGCTAAACTAGAACCTTTCCCTAGCTTTTACACGGGATAAGCTAGAACATTTCCTCTTTACAAAAGAATAAAAGAAGTAAACAATAAAACCTCTCTAAGGTAGGAGTTTACAAGATTAAGCTCACAATAACAAAATATTTACAAGAGAAAGATGAAATAAGATTGAAAAACTCTTCTCTTGTGTTTGATTGCTTGGATAGTTGTTCACTTTCTTCTTCAAGTGTCCTTAGCTTGTATTTATAGCTTGGAATGTGTTTGATGTTGTATATAGTCGTTGGTGATGTTTTGGAGCCGTTTGGGGATGATTTTTCTACTCAAAAAAGGCTGCCCATAACATGATGCATCGGTGCACTATCAAGGTGCATCGATACCCCTTCATTAAATTCAAATAAACTAGCTGTTACTAGTCGTTGCAGCCTTGATGCATGGATGCATGGCAGGATGCATCGATGCACTAAGTGCATTCAATGTTTGAGTGCATGGATGCATTGCATGATGCATCGATGCATTAGTACAGGTGCATGGATGCACTGCAGGGATGCACTGCAGGGATGCATGCATGGATGCACTTTGACACCCTTTAGCATTTTGGCTCAAATCCGATTTTAATGGACTTTGAATTATTTTTTAAACCTTTTAAAACTTTGAATAAATTCAATTAAGTCCAAAAATATTTTGTAAATTCAATTTAAGTCCAAAAATATTTTGCCTTAAATTGTTATATCAAAACATAGTTCAACAGTACGCGTCCTAACATTTCACAAGCAGTTGGAGTTGTGAGAAGGTACATGCATGATCCTAGAAAAGGGATTATCAAGCTGTGAAATGGATTCTACAGTATCTCCAACAAACCATGGATGTTGGTTTAGTGTTTGAACATGATGAAACACTTGGTCAGTGTGTGATTGGATAAGTTGATTTCGACTATGTTGGTGATTTGGATAAGCATCAATCAACTACTGGGTATTTTTTTACTCTTGCTAAAGCCCCAGTAAGTTTGGAAGTCTAGTTTGCAATCTACGGTGGCTTTGTCTACTACATAGGTAGAATACATGGCAGTTTCAAAGGCTGTGAAGGAAGTAATTTGGCTTAACGGGTTGATGGAAGACTTAGGAGTTGTTCAAAGTCACATTAGCCTCTATTGTGACAGTCAGAGCGCTATTCACTTAGCGAAAAATCAAGTCCACCATTAAAGGACTAAGCATATCAATGTGAGGTATCACTTTGTGCGTGAGATCTTTGAAGAAGGAAAGATTCTTCTTCAGAAAATTACGACAGTAGAAAATCTAGTAGATATGATGACCAAGGTAGTAACAGTAATCAAGTTCAATCATTGTTTGAACTTGATTAACATCCTGAAAGTTTGAGCACCTTCGGGTATATGGTGCTTGTGAGCGCAATTTGAGGCACAACATCAAAGTTGGGGAGTTGAATAAGTTAAGTAGGCTTGGTAATTTCAAGCCAAGGTAGAGTTTTGTTATATTTGGCTTGTAAATTGTCAAATTTGGCAAGTTGGAAAATTCATCTTGGTTGGTGGCCAACTTATTGGAAATTGCAACTTGGTTGGTGGCCAACTTATTGGAAAATTCATCTTTGGTAGGTGGCCAACTTTGCACATGGGAATTTTATCTTTGGTCCCTAAAATATTAGGTTATTTATAAGTTTAGTCCTTAAAACGCAACTATAAATAGGCCTAAGTATTTCATTAGAAATCATCCCAAAAACAAGTTCTTTATTCCTCTTGTTTTCTTCATTCTCTCACTTTGGGAATTCTAAAGAATTTCTTTTGTTGTAATATTTGTTGATAGTGAAGTTATATCATCTGGTGTGGTGCCCGAGGAGTAGACGATATTCTCGTTGAACCTCGTAAATTTGGTGTGTTCTCTCCTTTATTATTTTTTATTCGGTTTTTCATTGTGTTTCAATATTCAATAGTTTGACGGGTTTATCTGCTGTGCAACCTTTGGTGGTTTTGATCTTGACATTTTAGGTTAATTTTGAAACTACGTTTGTGTGGGAAATAGCCCAATTTCCCCAACAATCAGTGATTCCCTTATCAAGGCTACTCATCATGGTCAAGCAAAAAGGACAAAGACTCTAAATCAAATTCTTCATCTTTTGCTTTCAGCAGATCATCTGCTTCAAAGTTCAATAAATAGGAGCCATCATTGTACAACGAATCAAGCACTTGGGCTCCATTGTGTTCTTCAACCACTTCACCATCACCCATTTTTTCATCATTTGTTAAACAAATTTGTGTTAAGTTGGTAACGTCAATATATTGAGTTACAGGTGGGCTGCAATGGGACAATGACGTAGCTGCTGCACCTAGTGGCTCGAGTCCAAATCACTTCGATTTTGGCTTTCGTAGCCTAGGATGAACTCGAGAGTTCAATGGATGTTTTAGATTTAGCTCTCTTTCCTATAGTAGCATTCCAGTAGTTCTTGATTTCATTGTCTGTTCGCCGGGTAACCTTCCAGCTATCAAAGACCATCTGCACATTCGTTGAACAAAGCAATGTACCATTTAAATAATATCTCGGGTCGAATTTAATAAACAAAAAATAGATCAAAAACCTGTTACCAAGAAGATTATGGAGTAATGAGTTCTTCATCATGGATATATTGCCTCTTTTGATATCTAGTCTAAGATTGTTCAACCACCTCAGCTTACAAGTCTTCTCACATATCTTCAAACTTGCATTTGGGGATCAATTAAAAAGCTTGATTATAATATTTTTCAATTTCAGGTCTTGTCAATATATATGTATGTATGTGTACCAGCTCTCTTGGGGATATTTCTCCATTTTCCTTCACCGTGAGCTTCAATATATGATATAAGTATTTTATCTTCCAATGTAGTCCAAGCTCTTTGTTGAGCCCTTCTTTAGAGCAACAAAGGACTCCTCCACATATCTCTCACTTTGTTATTAAAAAATGGATGACGACCATGCCTCATTTATAGCCCCATCAAGTTAAAAAATAAATGATAGATAGCTCAAGTTGCAAGTCTAAGCGTTATATATAGAGGGGGTTTAGTTTAGGGATTTTGAATGCAAATAGTGAATTCTATAAAGAAATTATGTAAGCACCAAGATTTAACTAAGATAAAATAATCACAAAATAAAGAATACTAATATTTAACGTAGACAATGTTTTTCAAAAAGATCATAAACAAGAGGAGAAAGTCCACCATGTTGAAAAAGAGTACAAGAATATTTGTATCTAAAGGAAATTTAATATTTAATCAACTTATATCTACATTTTAATCCCTAGTATCCATTTATAGAGATAATTTTTTTTTATTGGAAAGAAAATCTACATAGAAAAGGTAAACTCAAATTGTGATATGATCCCGGTTATGTGTTCCGAGTCATATACGATGTTGCTCGATCGTGATTCTAGTAAGAACTTCACAATGCTTTGATTGAAGACTGAAAATGCACAAACAACGTTATAAGAAGGAAATATGTATATATAAATATGTGTATGAAAGTAATGGAAATGATAGAATGAAGTTGAAGTGGATTGTAAATGAAAGAAGTGTGGTGGTGATAGTGGTTTAATGGATGTAATGAAAATGGTGAAGGATGTTTGTGGTTGGTGTGGAGAATGATAGTAATTCAAAAGATGGATTATGACCCTCTAACTATATATGAGTTAGGAACCAACAATATAATAGAGATGAAATCGAAGTGATAGAGGGTGGAACGTGACCCACTAGCTATATTAGAGCTAGGAACCAACGCTATAACAAGATGAAATGGATGAAGGCTTCAAGACCGACTTTCCATGTTCATCCAAATAGGTATATGTTCTTTGCACTCCTTCTTTGTGTTCCTTTGAATCATCATGAGGGTGGGTGGAGAGTCTTGACCTTTGAACTCCTTCAAGTAGGTAGGTTACACCATCTTTAATCTTCATGCCTTTCCATATGATGGCTCTTGAGTAAGTGGATAGCCTTTGCTTCAAATCATCTATTTGCAAAATGGAGAGTGGAAATTTCATCTCAAGATCGCAAAGAAACTTATCCTCACAACTCAGTAAATCAATTCCTTGTTTTTGAATCATTCCTATGAAAAGCAAATCAAAGTTAGAAGTAAATAATTCAATAACAAAAGAAATGGAAAAATCAAACCATGGAGGATGCTTGATGATCTTATTGGGAACCGATTCCTTGGTGATAGAAAACTTCATTGGATCCGCCTTTGAAGCATGATTAAAGCATGGACGATGTTCGATCATATTTAGGGTTAGCAATGTGTTTGAAATGTCTCTTGAAGTTCTCTTATCGTTATCCTGCAACAATGAAAATTCAAGAATAGAAGAAAAATGGTTAAGGTTGTTAGTACATAATGAAATTTGACTCTCTCTCTCTTTTGCACAAACAATTTCTTTTTCAAACTCATCATTTTCTCTCTCATTTCTTTTTGAATTTCTTCTTCAATGTCACTCTTTTTCTCTTTTTCTTCGAAAATCTACTCTTTCCCCATTTTTTCATAAAAAAAAATTTCTCTGCTCTCAATGTCTTTTTCAACTCTTATTTCTCTTTCTTTTTAGCAAATATTTTCTTTTTCTAGTTATTCTTGCAATTGTGTTTCTTTGACAAAATTATCAAAACACACTTGAAGACGAGCTAGACTTTCTGGATTGAAAGATGCAAAATTCATTGGCTCACTTCGCGTTGAACTTTTGACATTACTTCTTGTTATAAAATTGGGGTCCTCCTTGTAAGATCTTCTACTGCAATTAAGTGTAGAACTAGAAAACGATCGAGTATTATCCCTCTTTTGTAGTTGTGTTTTGATCTTTGATGAACGTATTTGTGAACAAGATGGTCTTTCAATCATTTGCTCCAATTTCTTTGAGATTGGGTCGAGATGCTTTTGAAACAAACTCCTTATCTCTAGTGTCATGGCTTGCATTAGCAAGTTTGGTGCACCACCATCATTTTGGGCGTCACCTCCTGAATATGAGAATTGTCTCTAGAAGTGGGAGACATGATTAGCAATTAAAAATGAAAGATAGACCTCACCAACACAAAACCTCACCAATACACTCCAAAGAAAAGTCTCTCATCTCGTGTTTCACTCGGGATGGCTTTTACCCTTAATGCACACTCTTGCCTTTTACCGTTCTTGCTTTCCTTTAAAGTTCTTGTGGAACTCCCTCGAGGTTTAAAAGGTGTCTTGTAGACTTTGGCTGAAACAATTGGGGCTTGGTTGGAAAAATGATGTGAGTAAAGAAAGAATTGGCTACAAGAAAGAAAGAAGATGCGAATAGGCAATGAAATCGTAAATATAATAAAAGAAATGATGAAACAAATACGAAACCTTCTTAATTATTTTCATCTCAAGCTCCCGATATTGGATTGAGGTGATTCAAAAGGCATTGGAAAGCTAAGAGATAGAGGAATAATGTACAATTGATTGTTTGACCCAAACACGTCTGTATCGAATCCAGAATTGGAAGACATTCTGACTGATAATCTTGCATCTGTTGAGACTGTTCAGCTTCCCTATTGCACCTAAACATAAAGATAAACTTTATTCAATCATAACATGTAAATATGCATGGGATAGTTAAGAGTTAGTTTGATTAATGAAATAACATTATTCAATGAACTAACTTTATTCAATGAACTAATAAAGATGGAATCGAAGTGATATAGGGTGGAACGTGACCCACTAGCTATAGTAGAGCTAGGAACCAACGCTATAACAAGATGAAATGGATGAAGGCTTCAAGACCGACAAGAAACCGATAGAGTTCTAATCCAAGAACTAAAATGAAAACAATCTTTCAAAGTATTTTCATAAATCAAATTGTTCTATGTACAAATGCAATGGAGGTGCCTATTTATAGTGTTGATAGGCACCATATGAAGAGTTTTTACAATTAAAAGAAAACAATCACCTAAATGCAATTGAATTCAATTAAATGACTTGTCATTCGTTCTTGGATTAGAACTCTATCGGTTTCTTGTCGGTCTTGAAGCCTTCATCCATTTCATCTTGTTATAGCGTTGGTTCCTAGCTCTACTATAGCTAGTGGGTCACGTTCCACCCTCTATCACTTTGATTCCATCTTTATTATATTGTTGGTTCCTAACTCATATATAGTTAGAGGGTCACAATCCATCTTTTGAATTACTATCATTCTCCACTCCAACCACAAACATCCTTCACCATTTTCGTTACATCCATTCAACCACTATCACCACCACACTTCTTTCATTTACAATTCACTTAAACTTCATTCTATCATTTCCATTACTTTCATACACATATTTATAAATACATATTTTCCTTCTTATAATGTTGTTTATGCATTTTCAGTTTCAATCAAAGCACTGTGAAGTTCTTACTAGAATCACGATCGGGCAACATCGTGTATGACTCGGAACACATAACCGGGATCATATCAAATTGAGTTTTTTTCTCAACAAAAATATATTATTATACACCTTACGCCTTAATTATGTGCCTCATTAAAAATGTCCCTAAATTTATATAGAGGAAAAGAGGGCAACACAGTAAAGCATCAAACATAGTTCAAACAAACACAATCTAAATTTGTTGCTCATACTGAGCACCCTGCAACAACCTGTTGAATATAACTTAAACCTTATTAGAATTATGAAAATAGCACTCAAATTGAGTTTTCTATTTTTCGTTAACGCATAAAAGCAAAATTTTACTTGGATTGAACTACTCCGTACCACCATCGTAAATTCATATTTTAACATCTGTTTTAATTGAATTTTTCTTTAACTGTCTCAAACTAGATAAAAAATAATTTAAATCACACGACTATACCAATTATATATATATATATATAGGTTTGATTAAGGGATTTCCGATGCCAATAGTGAGTTCCTTTAAAGAAATTATGTCTACGTGTAGCACGCTGAAATGAATAAAGGCTAATAATGACTAGGGTTATCAGTGTTGCACTGTGAACGCAAACAAAGATATACACCATCTTTGGTTTTCTTTAAGATTCGTTTAATAATATTAAATTATTTAATCCCGTACGGCTGGCCTTTTCACAAGCAATTTGCATTACTCGTTAAGACGAGAACAAAATCAAATAACATTTTTTTAATCTACTAGACTTGATTTTAAGATCCATTTGCTTTTAGTATTTTCGATATTTGTTTTATTATTTATTTTTGAGAGCCATAACTTCTTTTCAAATAATGTCATTACTAAGATTTGCTTCTCAAGAATGACGTATGCCATACCACACTGTATCTAGTATTTATTGGTTCACGATTAAAACAAAGATATCATTTTTTTTTTTTTGCCGTTCCATGCAACAAATGTACGTGATAGTTTCGCATAAGAGTTATTTTTAATAGTCGGATTATAACTCTAAAGAAATTCATATTTCCTTTCTGTTCAAGGATGAATTGAGTTAGTGTTAGGGGCGGTTACACTCTTAAAAGTTTTAAATATGTATTTTCTTGTAATGATTTAATTTCATTTTAAATTTCTAATATACTTTTTACTTGCTTGATATAAAATTATATGTGCTTGGTGCATTTTCATGTGCTTACCAAACCTAGTAGAACATATACATAGTTTACTCGAGCTTCCGTTCAAAGGTGGCAATTCATTTGGCCGTCATTGTTTTGTTCGTTTGTGTTGTGTTTGGACCACTTTGACATGTAATAAAGCATCTTGGTGTTGTCATGCGGCTGGTCTCATCTTTTAAAACAACTTGGGTATCTTTTTTTTCTGAAAAAATAAATTATATAGATAGATAGAGAGAAAAATATTCGATTTAGTTTCGATACTCATTTCAATATATGGTAAGTATAAGATAATATATGTTTAAAGATAATTCTCAATTATTTAGCATCTAATGTTCATTCCTGGTACTCAATAAAAATATCTAGGATTGATGATGATTAAAAATTAGAGTGAAACTTCAAGAGAAAAGAAATCGTTGGAAAATGTATAAACTTTGAGTCCTTAAAAGAGGTAATTTTCCATTTTGATATGATGAGATAAATTAATGTTAATGGAAATGGGGAACTTGGGAGCTTAGTCCCCTAATTCCCTAAGGTTTATGACAGCGTCCAAATACTCTTTAAAAATCCCATTTTTATCTTTGAATTTCATTGTCCCCTCAAATTTAACCCAATTTCAAAATTTTATAGATTTTTGTTTAGACTTTTAACTAGGATTCGGGGCGTAATATATCGATGATCGAAACTACGAAAGGGAAATGTTGATGACATAATTGATTAAGTAGTGGAAGTTGTTAGAAATGTATAATATTAAGATATATATACCTATATAAAGTAGAATTATTTATAAGTTTATAAACTATTTCTTTTATATAGGGACGAAGTAATGATAATAGTTTAAGGGGATAAAGTATAATTAGTAACAGCAATGAAAGGCACAAGATCAAAATAAATTAAAACTAGAAAATTTAAACATGTAATTAATAAACAAATGAGGTTAGTGCCCTAAGATATTTTTTATAGAAATAAAAAATGCTAGTTTTATTAATAAAATACTATCCAACATTACTATGAACATATAGTTACAACATATTCATATAACCATTAACACAAGAAACTAGCTACTTGATATCATATAAAGAAAATATTAGAAACTCGTTTAAAAAATCAAATAAAAGATAGATGTGAGTAGATCTAATTACATTAACAAATGAACTACAATATGAGATTAAACAATTAAAAGACTACCGGTGAGCACAACCCTCAAAACCCGCTTATATATCCGAACCCAATACCTACCGATTTCACTAAACTAAATCCATCATCCTTTCTCTTCAAATAAATGAAAGCTTAAACTCGTAAAGAGAAACTTCAAATTCTTTCAAAAGTGCTAAATGCTTGTGAGATTTAATTAGAAATTTAGAAATCTCGTGAACTAAACATCATCCTAATATATTTTTATTTGAATTCTAAGTTAGATAATGAAAACCCTTAAACCTAAAGTTTCATCCATTTTTATTCTTGTTTTTGAATTGGTTGGTGGGTTCTAGCCCTCCAAAATTGTATAAAATTAACCCTTAATCTTTTAAAAAATTTAATTTGGCCTCCTCATAAAATTTAAAAACTCTTATAATATTTTATTTTTTTGAATATTTTAATTAAGTCCCCTCTTATTATTTTTACAATTTATCATTAAGTCTTAAAAAAATTAAAATTTTAGTTATATCCCAAATTTCTTTGAACAAGTTGAATTAAACCCTTCAAGAAAATTAAAATTTTAAGTTAAACCTCCAAACTATGTTACCAAAATTCATCACTACTCTAAATCTTAAATCATAAATCCCATATAAAAATGTAACACTCAAATATATATATTATCATCTTCTAATCACTTCCGTGGGTGTGCTAAGGGATGGACATTTGACTCGAATTAATGAGTTTCAGCTCGATTCTATAGAGACATTTTTTGTTGTTGAAATTTAGATTCAAGTCAGATTCAGATTTAAAGATACAGATTTAAAGTGAAAAATATTCGACATGAGAATAATAGTATAATTGACATTTATATATTTAAGAATAATTACTATAATATATATATATATTAATTAGGTCCCTATTTTATCTATAAAAATGAGAATTATATACTCTTCTACAAAACTTATGTCATCTCTCTCATCTGTTCATTAAAATCGTGCATTACGTACTCCGTTTTTTGCAGAATCTCAGATATTTCTTTTTCAACTCTATAATGGATGAGTGATCCCCCCCCCCCCCCCCCCCCGCGTCTCGTGTCGTCCCATGCCATGCAGAGATAACAAGCCCCACCCCCACCATACGTACTCTCCAATTACATGCATTGTTCAATTCATGCCATCTTCCTATCATACCAACCAACCATCATAAATATACATATATTGATTAGTCTGGATGAATAAAGTTAACATCTATTAAAGACTCTCAAGTCTCAACATACACCTTAGGTGGACTTCATGCTCGAATTTAGGATAATAAAAATCTCTTAATCATTCAGGTTGCTTGATTAGTACATATACGCTTCAAAGGATAATAACAATTTCTTAATCATTCAGGTTGATTGATTAGTACATAATATATATATATATACACACACACATGCATGCATGCATTAAAACAAAGAGCCCCATAGCAACCAAAGCAACGACATTAATGTGAAGAGAAGAGGGAAACAAAGATTGAGGTTCAAATTTTGAAACAAAAACTACCCATGGTCCATAAGCAGGTGAATACAACACAAAAAACAAACGAAAAAACAATGGCTAAGACATCAAGAAAGATCAGAGGTCTTCATTCACATCTTAGTTGCTTTATAGACAACCCATAGTTGATGTTAACTTTGTGGAACTAAGCACACCATTAGCACTGGAAATCCTTGAGTTAAAAAAAATGCTTACCTTGTAGAAGACCTTTGGGAGGTTGACCTTCAATTCTCATTCTCCTCATCACTGTCGTTACCATCGTCTTCTTGCTCATCACCATCATTCTCCAAGTAGTTCCCACGGCTTTTATTGTCCTTTACGTTGCTTCCTTGTTTATCACCTACTGTGCCATCAAAATCCAACTTTGGGGAGTTCATTCCAGATACTTTAAGGCTCCTATTAACGTCAACTCCCTGAGGAATATAGGGTTCCAAAAGGTCCGAATCACCTTGCTTTTGCATCTCAATATCAGTGTTAATTGGTATTCTTGAGTAGACTTGATCCAATTGATCAAAATAACTGCAGGTTTTGGATTGCTGAGAGCGTTTCTTACGATTCTCTTTGCTCTTCCTGAAATACTTGTTGATGTTCTCCCATTTCTCTTTGCATCTTTTGGCACTTCTTTGATAACCAAAAGAAGACATTAAAGAGCTCTCGTCTTCCCAAAGAGCACCCTTTAATCCAGGTTCTCGAAACTTTGATTGAAAGTTACATCTCACTTGAATCAAGGCCTCAACTTCAGGTATAGGATACCTGCTATTGTTATCAGCTTTAACAACCGTGCTTTCAGGTTGCACTAACAATGGAGTCCTTTGTGGAAGATTGATGCTTTCACCTGTAATCTTCTCCAAATAGGATACAATGAGAGCTTCTCTACTTGAAGCTAAAGCTTGTTCATGTGCTCTTGCAATGGCTTCTCTATTACGTCTTTCAACCTCTTGTTGTCTCCATGATTCGTCTTTCACTGACCTCTCTTTATCCATCCTTTCAATCACTTCCAAAAACCTTCTGTGGAGATACTCTTGATGATCAATCACTTGCTTCACTAAGCTCCCGAAAAACACAACCATTGAACTCATTTCCTCCATTTTTGTCTTCCTATTGATCTTCTTTTGTATCTTGTTCCTCAAGGAAGCTTCTTTCACAATGGAAGTGCTCTCTGATCCATTACCAACCCCTCCATTTGCACCTACATTATGGCCATGGAACTCGGTTAAGGGCATGGAGGTGGCAACATTTGCAGGTGAATTCTCCCCAGTGAGAGCAGACCCTGACCCAGCTTGAGCAGCTTCTCCTCCATGCCCATAAATTGCTTCAAGCTCACCAAAGAGTCTATATTTGTGATCCAAATTCTTGCTCCTCTCATTTTTGGATTGAGAAACCTTGTTATTTCCACTACACTGCCTATCTTCGTATCTGTTTCAGGGCTTCGTGCTAACATTTCAACAAACACATGGGTGACAAAAAGAAGTCAAACAAGAAAAAGAGCAAACTTGAGTAAGAAATGGAATTATAATAAATTACCAAAAGGGTTCCTTCATGGAAGAATCTTCATGGGGATGCAAACAATGGGGAACCAAAAGTGAATCTTCATGTTGCTGATTTTCATGGAAAAAAACTGGCTTCGTTGTGCTCATGATTCAAAGGCAAAGCAATATCTTTTTTCCCACTGTTTTCATTAAGACACAACTTGAAATTAACAGCTGAAAAGGGATGATTATGATGATGAACAGATTCTGGGTGTCGAAATGCTCGAAACTGAGCTTGATGATGCTGAAAAAGCTGATGGGTAACTGGACTCGAGTGTTGGTGAGAAAGATTCTCATGGTGTTCGTGTTGTTGCTGAAAATTTAAAGGGTGAGGGAAAACAGATTGTTGTTGTTGGTGAGAAAGATTCTCATGGTGTTCGTGTTGTTACTGAGAATTTACAGGGTAAGGGAAAACAGATTGTTGTTGCTGCTGCTGGGGACTGGGAATGAAGAAAACTGAAGAAGATGAAGAATCGTTATCATCAGCCATGAATTGCTGCTGCTGCTGAAGATGATGATGGGAGCCATATTTAATGGGATGCATTTCTTTCAAATTGTCTTTTGTTTTGTTTTAGCTGAGCATAAATGCAGGAGGACCCCAAACGAGGATTCTTCCTTCTAAGAAACTTGAAATAGGTTAGATGGTGAAGAAGATAAAATAATATATTTCCCTTGTAACCATAAAAAAAAAACAGCTGAATGGATTAGAATATTAGATATTTCTAAAAGTGGTCTAGGGTTTTGGTTTATCCCACAAAATAATAATTAGATAAATTTAAAATAGGTTTAATTATAGTTTCATCCCTTTAATTTGTCATTTATTAAAGTTAATATATATATATATATATATATATTATGAATTTAAGTTAAGTATTTATATACTAAGATATAAAATAGATACATCGTTTTATCTTTTTTAAATTAAGCATTGGTCTTGCTCAATGGTTGGGTAAACGTGATATCAATGACAAGTGACATTATTCGATTGTAGGATTAAATTTATTTTAATTTATTAAAAGTAAAACTAAATTGAGAGAACATGTAAATAACAATGATCAAATGCGTGATTATATCAAAATACCATGTCACCTAGTTATCGACAATTAATCTGTGATGATTATATCTTAATTACATAAAGACAAAAGTGACAATGTCTTAATTAAATAAAAATAAAAATGATTATATCTTAATTAAATAAAAATAAAAATGGTTATATATTATATTTTTTTTAGATGAGCTAAAGAAAAATAGACAAAAACACACGAATAAATATAATCAACTCAAAATTATTTTAGAGAAAATAACCTCAGTGACCAAAAATGCCTTATAATATACGATTTTAACCATTTTTTTTTGGATTTTCCAAAATAACCAACTAAATCGCAATGCGATCGATAATTCGCAACGCAATCTCCGGTATCGCAAATCAGTTTCCAGATTCGCAATGTGATTCTGACTATCGCATTGCGATTTCCCAAATTCACGTTGCGATTTTCCTAATTCGCAATGCGAATACGTAAATCGCAACGCGAATTTGGAAAATCGCAATGCGATTACGTAAATCGCAATGCGATTTACATAGCGTCATTCGTATTAACGCGTATCGGAACACTGAACCGTCCACAGTATATCCCGTAATCGCAACTCATAACCTAAAACCCTAAATCACAACTCAGTCTCATCTCCATCTCTCACTCTCTAAGGCGACATTCGTCCCCATCTCCGACGAAATCAGTCCCCATGACGATAACAGTCTCCATCTCCGGCGAAATCATTCACGGTCAGAAATGGAAAATCAACCAAATCAACCACCGAGGGTTAGTTTTTTTAATTATTTTTATTTTGAAATTTTTGCATTATTATTAGGTTTTTCATATTGAAATTGATGATAAGTTTACTGGTATTTTCAATAATAGATTAACCATTTCACTTAGATTGCTTATTATATTCATTCGATTGTTGTCAATACTGCTAAACTGTTTAGTCTTTAACCCTGTGAAGTTAGTATTTGTCTTTGTTTTGTCTTTTGGTTGAAGTAATGCAATCCATTCAAATTTCTTTCAATTTTAGTATTTGAAACCGAGAATGACTATCGCAACGAGTGAATCGCAACGCGAAAATGACTATCGCAATGCGAATTTGACTATCGCAACGAGAGAATCGCAATGCGATTTTCATTTCGCGTTGCGATAGTCAAATTCGCGTTGCGATAGTCATTTTCGTGTTGCGATTTTCATTTTCGTGTTGCGATTTAAAGTTTCAGAAACTATTCTTCTTCTGCAAATTGAAACTTGAATGAATTGCATTACTTCAACCAAAAAACAAATACTAAATTCACAGTGTTGTAAATTTAAGTTTGAAGAATAAACTACTACTCTTTATGTTTAATGTTCATATCTTCACAGTGTAGTTTTTGTTATATCTAAATTGGTATGTTTATTGTTTTTGCAGAACTTTTATTCGGCTCAAGTGACCTTAAGAAATAAAGTAAGCCTGGCCAAAACAATTGCGTCGAAGCTTTCACCTACACAAAGAAAAACATTTGAGGATACTTGCTTCGGGCCATGACTGAAAGTACAACATCTGGGTGGAGATGCTATGTTGACCCATCTATTTCTTCAAACCATGACTAGCGATCTACCAGAGACTATACAACGTCGTGATGAAGAGATATGGTTTGATTTTCCACCGGCGTATACGTGTTTTGGGCGGGAGGAGTTTTGCTTAATCACCGGTCTACGCTTCGGACACGATGATGTAGATCGGTACACTATACATATTACCCACCTATCATGGTTTTCCCGGGTTTTTCCTGAGCAGTCAACGGAGAAGTCAAATTTACACGTGGAAGACTTGACGAGATTATTGAATAAGAAAGATGGTTTTACTCGGATGGATGACGTCGATGTTGTCCGAGTATGCCTTCTAATACTTTTGCAAGCTGGCTTTTTAGGCAGAGAGGCCCGACAACCTATTCCTAATGATCTAATTAAATTGGTAGAGGACCTAAATGCATGGAACCTGTTTCCGTGGGGTTCGTATCTATGGAGAGCTACATGGAATAAGTTGTCGTCTGCCTTTAATGATCGGAAAAGTTTGCGTGGCGATGGTTCCAAATACACTTTGTCAGGCTTTATTTGGGCCTTTAAGGTAATAATTTTTATATAATGTTTCCAAAATTATAATTAATTCTTTAACAATTACTAATGTTTGTTTTTATATTGTTTGTAGATTTGGATATTTGAGGCCTTTCCCGCCATGCAGACATATACATTAAACACTTCTAATGATATTCCTAGGGCTATTTCCTGGAAGAGGAAACGGTCCTTGCAGCAATGGGAAGATTTACTACCGTATACTATAATAAATAATATAAGTTAACACAAATACTACCATATGTTTATAAACAAGTTATTACTAGTACACGTTTAACTTTGTTTGAGCTTTTATATTGTTAGGAGGCCAACACTCCATTACAGAGGCTGAAACCCACGGAAGCTGAGCTTGCCACTGATTGGTGGCAAGCTAGTAAGCTTTTTTCTGATGGCACGGATGATGAGCAGCCACCACTTCGAGAGCCATCACCTCACCTAGAGCCATCACCTGATCGACCCGAATATACACCTCCACAAAGAGAGTCATCACCTATTCTATCACATCATCGAGCCTCTTCTCCACCATCACCTCATGATAGGCGACTGGCAAAGATGCCACGACGTTTATCTCCCTGTTCTCCACCTCTACGGGATGAGTTAGGGGAGTTACGTAATGAGGTCAATGCCTTGCGTGAGGAGGTCGGCACTTTACGCGATGACAATGGTGCATGGCGTGTTGAGGTGTCTACTTTACGTGGTGAGGTAGCAGCTCTACGTGAGATTGTAGCATCGTTGCAGAACGAGGTTCATACTCTACGCAACGAGGTAAGTTTAATATTTTTCATATTTAACTTGATGATAAATTTACTCGTAATTTCACTTAGATTGCTTAGTAAATTTATTCGGTTGCTGCCAATACTGTTTAACTGTTTATTCTTTAACCCTGTGGAGTTAGTATTTGTTTTTGGTTGTCTTTTGGTTGAAGTAATGCAATCCATTCAAGTTTCAATTTGCAGAAGAAGAATAGTTTACTATCGCAATGCGAAAATGACTATCGCAACGCGAAAATTACTATCGCAACGAGAGAATAGCAATGCAAAAATGACTATCGCAATGCAAAAATGACTATCGCAATGCGAATTTGACTATCGCAACGAAAGCATCGCAATGAGAAATGAAAATCGCATTGCGATTCTCTCGTTCCGATAGTCAAATTCGCATTGCGATAGTCATTTTTGCATTGCGATTTTGTTGTTGCGATTTTCATTTCGCATTGCGATTCTCTCGTTACGATAGTCATTTTCGCGTTGCGATAGTCATTTGCAGATTCTATTCTTCTTATGCAAATTGAAACTTGAATGAATTGCATTACTTCAACCAAAAGACAAATACTAACTTCACAGTGTTGAAAATTTAAGTTTCAAGAATAAACTACTACTCTTTATGTTGTCATTGAACCTGCACTAAACCTATATGTTGTCCTTTTAAATGTTTATATAAGTGCTTACTTCTGGAATGTTATCTGATGCATTTTGTGAACAATGATATAATAATGACTTGGGTGAATACCGTGCAAGTTTGAAAGATATTTGTCTTTGTTCTCACTGTTTAATATCATGTCTGTTTATTTACTGATTTATGTATTAATTTATTTTTAGCGGCCCGCTAAGGTGGATGCTCTACGTTGGGTTTTTCTTGCAAGACGGAGTTCACGCATCAGACGGCGTGCACGTGCCATTACGTCTCCGTTCACCCCAATAGTGCGAAGAATCCGTAAGAAAAAGCCTGACTCACCTGTCATCGTTCAAGAGGCCTCCCCTATCATTCAAGAGGCCCCTATCATCCCTCAAGAGTCCCCTCCCACCGTTCAAGAGGCCACTGTCATCGTTGAAGAGGTCCCTCCCAACATTCTAGAGCCCGATTCACACGGCGTAATATATCAAATTATTGAGAAGCCCCCTCACGTGACGGACATGATGGATGACTGTTGGCTTTCGTATAAGTTACCGGCCAGTACCATTCCGGCAGATGAAGTGGAGAGGAAACAACTACCGGAAACAATTCTGGATATACCCTTTGGGCTAAGACCGCAGTTTATTTTTATCTACATGAGCGGAGCCAAGGGTGTTACGCTGACATATACAAACTCAACGATGATATGCATTTGTTGATTGAACGGTCTTGGTGGGGTGTATTATTAGGGGTTGAAGACAACGGCTATTTCGATGGGGGGGTAAGTCTTATATTTCTTATATTTCAGTTTGATTAATTTTTTTTAAAATTTATGTAATTCACTAATATATGTCTTTTTTTGTAAAACAACATATTGATGTATGGGTGACACGTCTTCTAATTATAAGGAAATTGAAGAAAAATATTAAAAAATGCGATATACAATTATGTCGACGTCTTTTCACGTAGTTCACTTGAAGAATCAACGACAAGAATCATATGTGTTGGCTAATGGACAAGCTAAACTTTATCCTGCATGGTGGGAGGTCGATAAGGTTAGTATATTTGTTTAAATATTTTAAAGGTGTTCATAAATAAGTGCGCAATTTGAATTATTACATTTCGATGCAGGTGTTTATCCTTGTTTTGGACCGTACTCATTGGCTTCTCGTCGAGCTTCAGCTCCCATCCCTAAAGACAATAGTATATGACAACATGATAAATTACATATCATTGTCTGATTTGAGAGATATGATTAAGGGATCGAGCTCTCATTTGGCTAAATTCTTGGATGCAATTGATTATTGGACTAAGTCTGGAAACAAGAAGCCAAAGAAGTTCAATGTTACAGTTATCAGAGACGAGACCGCGCCACAACAAACGAAGGAAGCCAGAGGGGATTGTGGTCCTCTTGTATACATGTGCTTGGAGCGTTTGACGACAGGAAGTACACATTTTCTACCTCCCACCGATAGAGATAGAGGTGTAGTAGGCTTGTGGTTTCGGCATTTTATGGCTAGAGCGATATATACGAGACACTGCCTACCTGCATCCGCGTTATGAAAGTGTCCATAAACAATTTGTAAGTCAAATGCAAGTGTTGTTAAACATATTTACTCTTTTTGGTTTGAAAATGTTTGGTTAATAGAATTCAATAATTTGCTGTTTGTAGGTTTTAGATGTGTAGAAAGTGTTGTTGATTCAATGTTTGGTTTCTGCAGGTTAATCCTGAAGTGAGCTGCGTGAAATGGATGTATGAGTGCAAAAGTTGATTTCATTATTATTTTTTGATTGTTTAATTGATTTGTAAAAGATGATTTGTTAATGTTGATTTGTTTAATTGATGTGTACATAATATTTGTGCTTGTTTAATTAATTGAAATGTAATAGTTGATTTGTTGATTTCAATCTGCATTATGTTGAATGCAAAACAGACTATCGCAACGCGGAAATGACTATCGCAACGAGAGAATCGCAATGCGAAATGAAAATCGCAACGAGTGAATTGCAATGCGAAAATGAAAATCACAACGTGAAACTAATTTCGCGTTGCGATTTTCATTTTCGCATTGCGATTCACTCGTTGCGATTTTCATTTCGCATTGCGATTTTCATTTCGCATTGCGATTCTCTCGTTGCAATAGTCATTTCCGCGTTGCGATAGTCAATTCCACATTGCGATAGTCATTTCCGTGTTGCGATAGTCATATTCGCGTTGCGATTTCTGCGTTACGATAGTCAAATGAATGTCTAATAAGTGATAACAACTGAACATAGCATAGCAATGTTCAAACTCAAGTTACTAATACATGCCTAACTGAAAATGTTAAAAGTTCACACATAATATACACATAATACAACGTTTGCATTTAAAAATCACCTAAGTTAACAGTCCCAAAAGGTGAAGCCGGTTGTGATTGGGATTTTGATGAAGATCCATATTTTGGTAGAGGAAAAGATGATTGTGATGGCACTGGTGATCCACATGTCAACCTTGTATGACCACTTTCCTTGCACCGACTACATGTCAATCTCTTCTTCTCTTCACCCTTGGACGGTATACGATCATGACTTTTTGGTCGGCCAGGTAGCCTTCTGTCCATGGCTGGTGGCAAAACTGTTTGTAAGTCATCTGGTATGTCCCACTCAGAAGGATGTGGAATAGGGTAGACAATCTCGCCATAAGTCTGTCGATATACTTCTGTAGTGTAGCAATCCATAGCGTATACGCTTGAATCATCTTGGTTTAGATGAAGAGAAACTTTTATAACATGGCCACACGGATAACTAGATGTTTGCCATTTCATACAACTACACGTCTTTGCATTTAGATCAACAAGCCCATTTAAGTTATTATCCAGTACTTCAAACAAAGTGTTTGAACATGGTTCAACTATCCATGACGTTGACTTCACAACACGTTTCGTTATCTTTTTTTCTGTCCATGGTGTAACACGATGTTCCAATGTTCCTGTAAATTTAAATAAATAATACTTAGTAAAATTTATGATAAGTTACGAATTTAAAGAAATAATACCTGCATGGTTTCTTTTCTTGTAGTACCACTGTTAAATAGAGGCTCGAAAAAACTCCATTAACATAGTAATGGGTAATTTCCGGGAATGACGACTTAGAGCGTTGATTGATTCTGCACTATTAGACGTCATGAAACCATATCTTGCTCCAAGTTGATGTACTCTTGACCATCTTTCAAACCTGACATCTTCTAGTGTTTGAGCACACTGAGGCAAAACACGTCTTAAACAGTTTATATGCTTATTAAAATCCACTTCCCGATAAGCTTTTACAGCCTTCCAGTATGTCCATTTGTGATTTTTTATACCAGCAGACCTTGATTTTAGATTTCTATACAAATGAACACCACAAAGTCCATGAAAAGCATCTGGGAAACACCTTCTAACAGCGTTGTCAATTGAGTTTGCCCTATCGGATATGATTGTCAGATTGCTAATAGGACCTATGCAATCCCTAAGATGCCCCATAAACCATGTCCATGAATCAGAGGTTTCAGATTTGCCAACCCCATAAGCTATTGGCAGTATCCCATTGTTAGCATCCATGGCTACTGCTAATAAGTTTACTCCAATCGACCTTTTAAATGTACTCCGTCAACTATAATAACTGGGCGCATGCAATTAATAAACAAACGAATCTACAAAATCATATACACAAGAAATATAATCATTTAAATGTGAAATGCATGTAACTAACAAAAATGAGTCAACAAAATTATATTGATTTACTAATCGCAGCACCAATGGCGATAAACAACAACTCAAAGCGTCCATCTCTATCTGTTTTGATATGAGTTACCGACCCAGGATTTTTCAGCTTTAAATTGTGACGATAAGCCGGCAGTTGGGCAAACAATGCTTCTGGCGACCCCCTCAACAATTTCAAGGCATAACATTTGGCTCTCCAAGCTTGAGAATATGAGATACTAATCTTGAACCGAGCATTCATATCAGTCATAATTTCATGTCCCCGATATACCCTACCATTCAAAAACATTAACTCAGCCAGAAAACCACGCAACACCTTTTTGTTTGCATGTCTATGGTGAGGAAAAACTTGGGTTCTTGAACATGTATGTTTATCAATAAAAGTCCTAACTTGAAACATTTCGCAATCTTTTATCCTCTTTGCAATCATACGGCACATACAGTTTTTTTCAATCATACACATTGTTTCGAAACGATCTTTGCTTGATTTGTTAACTTTTAGTTGATAGCCATCTTCCACACATTTCGTATACAAAGCTATCTTCAAGTCTTCCTTTGTATCAAAACAATCATCTTTCTTGATACGAATAATTTTTGTGTAACAATCAACTACTATCTTTACCAACTCTTCTTCCGGTATCTGAAGTAATTCTGGCATATTCCAGTTATACTCCCGTGGCATTTTCTTCGGGGACTTTTCTTTGGGGATTTCTTCTTCTTCTTTTTCTTCTTCAGTGTTATATGTATTACAGAATGGATGTTCATCATGTTCATTTACAGTCGTAACTTCCTCCTCATTATCATCAACAACATCTTCCTCGGCAACGGCTGTTTCATCATCAAAATTCGAGTATTGACCAATATCAAAATCATTACACGCAAGGTATGTTTCTTCTTCTGAAAAATCATCAAAATCCGAGTATTGACCAAGATCAAAGTCTGGGTATTGACCAAGATCAAATTTCGAATACTGACTAGTACTCACAATTTTTTCTGTTGGCTCATCATCTTCTAACTGGTCAATACGAAAACCGGAATTTGGTGCTGAAAGTTGATTGGGATTTGGATTAGGGAAAGGTTGTGGGTTTTGAGATTGTGTTTGGTATTGGAAATGTGGTGAAACAATATTTGCTTGGTGATGAAATTGTGGTGAAACCATTAAATTTTGAGCACCATAAACTGGGGTTGAAAAACTTAGTTGATTACTACTCGCTACTGACCCAACTTCACTACTTCTAGGTTCAACAACATACAATGTAACATCATCACTTGAAACACTAATGTAAGCAAAGAATCGTTCAACATCTTCATTGTCGGTTAACAAATAAACTTTACCATTTCTCTGATAAGATAGCCTAAATCCACTTAAGGGCTCTAAATTCAATTTATTTGCAACACATAACATTAGAGTTTCATAAGTTAACTTTTTAATGATAGTTTTAGTTGAAGATTCATGGGTAAAGGCATATATTGTAAAACACCATGAACATTCTCCCATGACCCTCCAAAACACAAATCTATCCAAACATGATCAACATTAGATGATTTCATTATTATAAATTAATTTACTAAACAAACGAGCTGGGAAACTAAAACCTGTTACCGGATGGGGAAGGATGTCGTTGGATATAAGAACGGATGTCGCCGGAGAGAGTGATAGATGGAGATGGAATGAGTTGCGATTTAGGGATTTAGGTTATGAGTTGCTTCTGCTGCGTAGTTATATACCCAAAACATTTGTGTTGCGAAATTAAAACCTGTTGCGAATTCAGAAATCGAGTTGCGAATTTGAAATTCAGTATTGCGATAGTCAGAATCTCGTTGCGATTTACAGAATCTCGTTGTGATTTACAGATTCGCATTGCGATTTACGTATTCGCATTGCGATTTACGTATTCGCATTGCGATTTACGTAATCGCATTGCGATTTTCCAAATTCGCGTTGCGATTTACGTATTCGCATTGCGAATTAGGAAAATCGCAACGCGAATTTGGGAAATCGCAATTCGATAGTCAGAATCGCGTTACGAATCTGGAAACTGATTTGCGGTACCGGAGATCGCGTTGTGAATTATCGATCGCATTGCGATTTAGTTGGTCATTTTGATAAATCCAAAAAAAGTTGGTTAAAATCGTATATTATAAGGCATTTTTGGTCACCGAAATTATTTTCTCATTATTTTATCTTTTTTATAACTGTAAGTCAACGGTTAATGATTAAATATGAACAAAAATTAAGTCAAAGTATAAAATATGGTATATCGATTACAAATTAATTTTTTTAAAAAAGAAATTACATGTTAAAGCTAACAAAATCCCAGTGTTAGACAAAAGGGTAGAGAGGGGTGGGCCAAAAGGACCGTAGTTATTTGGAATGAAGGGGCAGAGAAGAGGTACACGTGTTGGAGTGAGAATTGATGTGCACGTGAATAGGGTACAGTACGTTGTCGTCTTGTCCCTTTGACATTTTTTATGGATGATGGAAGCTCCCTTTTTTTTAGAGAAAAATTCAAAACTTCTCCTTCCAATTGTCTTCATGGGGTTTGGACCTAAGCTTGGTGCGAATCGTCATGAGCTTCCAGGTTGACGAATTTTGGATGTTTTAGTTCTAGGCAACCCGGAGAACATGAACTTCACATGATGTTCTGGGTGAGGTGCTTCGTCCAACCCATTACTTTTATGCTCAAAACCAAGTGTATTTTTCACATTTTTTGCATGGCTTTTGTAAGCCGTCAGCCCATCTTATATTTATTTTAAATTTAAGCCCACCATGGACATAAATTATTTTTGCAATTCACTTTTTTATTAATCATTAAAATCTATTCTATTGATTAATTAATTTAAATCTTAATTTATTATAAAATAATCTTGTTTTAGTCTAATTTCTCACATTCACAACGTTAATATTTGAAACTCTAATCTTAAAAGACCTAATACATCATTCACTCAATCGATTTGTTGTTGGCATGAATAGTCATGGGTTGGGTCGTGAAGGGTTTTTGACCTATCCAAACTCAACTCGAGAATAGCACCCTTCTATCTAACTTGAATTGAGAGAAACTCCATTCAACCTAAAAATTATTTAAATCTTAAAGGTAAAATATCACATCCGACTAGACCCGACATATATTTTTATTTTTATTAGTTGAAATATACATAGAGAAGAGTTATAGTAATTATCTCTAAATTTTTACTCTAAACTCAAATTTGATCTGATATGAACTCAATTTTTTTATAAAAAATCCTAACCTTATCATATCAATTTGAATAAAAACCTATCGAATTCAAGTCAAATGATCCTCCTAATGGTTGGCTACATTCAAGGGTAGATAGAAAGAGGATATTGAACAATTCCTTATAAATTTCAAATTATCATACATTATATATATATTTTTTATATTTTTAATAATATTCTAATTTCATCTACACAATTTTATAAATTTACTCCTGAGAAATTTTTCGTCCATGCACGAACACCATCGACTTTAAAGATGGATTTAATTTATAAATATGTATTTACTATTTTCCCACGTTTCTTGAATGGGATTGTAAGTGGTCGGCCATTTAGGAAGAGCAAGGATCAAACATTGTCAAAGACCCCCCCGGATCTCTTCCATGTCTTTTCTCGACCGTTGATTACTACAACTGGTACCCACCTGTCTCCAAATCCGGTGGCCATGGACAGTCAATTGTTTCCTACTACTAATCATGCTTAATTATCTAAGTTGTTTTAACACGGTTAATTAACAAACTAGATTACATGACACCCATTACCGTGGGTGATCCAAAGAAAATGTAGAAATTTTATTTGTTTTTTAAAGTTAATGGTAACATTTTAGAAAGAATAATATATAAAACCTTGATGAATAGTTCAAATTTAGTAATTATATCAAAAAATTTATTTTATATAAATATTAAAACCAATCGCTATAAGCAATTATTAATAAAATTTATTTTTTAAAAAAAGAAAATGGATTTTTTAAATTTTCATGTCTATGTTGTTTGATAAAATAAAAAAAATCAAGAGTTAAATTTAAATCGTAAATATATATAAGGTTAGTTTAATATAACTTTTAAAAAGCGAGTTTTAAAAGTACTATAGAAATGCACTTTTAAAAGTATGTACAAAAATACAATTTTAAATTTAGTTGTTTGAGGTTGCTATTAAAAAGTGAATTTAAAAAGATAAAATATTCATTATAGACATTATAGTAAATTAAAAATATAACATTAAAATTATATTTACACTTATATATGAATCCTATCAATTTAAACTATAATAAATTCAAAAAAATATTATTATATATGAGTTATTTCAATTTAAACTATAACAAAAATATAAAAATAATAATAATAATTATAATAAAAATATATTTTATATAACTCACTATTAATATTTTAATGTATAAATCATAAATTTTATTTATTTTAAAATAATTAAAATAAATTATTAAAAGTAATAAATTACTTTTAAGGATGTTAATTTTAAATTATTAAAATAAATAAAAATACATAATTGAGTGGAGCTCATGTATTAGTAAAGGTAAGCTTATAATTTGCTTCCAAATGAAAAAGTTGTAAATCTTAGGGCCAGTTTGATGTAGTATTTGAAAAGTGACTTTAAAAAGTGTTGTAAAAGCGAACTTTTAAAAATATTGTATAAAAGTTCAGTTTCAAATTTAATTGTTTGAGATTCATGTTAAAAAAATGAGTTTGAAAAGATAAGATTTCCAATATAAACATTATGTTGTAAATTAAAAAATATAACATTTAAATTATACTTACACTTATATATAAATTATATCAATTTAAACTATAATAAATTCAAAAAAATATTATTATATATGAATTTTATAATAACTTATAAAAATAACTTATAATAAAAATATATTTTATAATAACTTATTATTAATATTTTAATATATAAACCATGAATTTTATTTACTTTTAAACAATTAAAATGAATTATTAAGTAATAATTTTTTGAGGATGTTATTATTAAATTATTAAAATAAAATGTAAATACATAATTGAGTGGAGCTCATGTATTAGTAAAGGTAAAATTATAATTTGCTTTCAAACGTGAAGTTGAAAATGAAAAGGCTAGAAATAATAGCTTTTGTAATAGGTTTGAAACCACAATTTTAAAACAATTTTGACCGTAACTTTTTCCATTTTTTACTCGTTTGACAATGATTTTACAGTCAAAACAGACTTTTTAGCTAAAAGTGATTTTAAAACAGGATTTTAAAGATTTTATTGTTATTTACTACATTTTAAAGATGTTATTTGTAGTATATATTTAAATTATCAAAGAATATATTGGAAAATTTTATTGTAATTCGCTAGAACTGGTCGTAACGCATAGGTCGGGTCTATAGGGTCACATTTATTTGGTATTAGAGCTTTTGGTTTTTAACCCCATACTGTAAATGGGTCCTAAATAAATAAAAATACTATTTTGAGAAAGTTTTACAACTTCCTGTAAGGCCGGCCATGTCACCCGTTTTTACAAGTTTAGTTGTGTTCGATACTTCAAGTGCCAAATTTGACCCTAAGTGTAACTCTTGTGTAGTGATCCCCGAGATATTTCTCTATGAGTTCTATACGAGGTCGTAGGCCTAATCGCGGGTGAGGTCGAGCTGCTAGGATCACTGACCCGATCGATGATCCGATGGTTGATCCACCGCCTGCCCATGGTATTATATATGTCGACACCTGCCAGGGGACCACCAGCCGTTGGTGTTGAGCCTAATTCAGGGTGTGGTCAAAGTTATTATTGTCGCACCTGAAGTCTCAATTATTCAGACCTTGATCGCTAATGGGGTTAGGACTTTTAGAGGTCCGACTAGCGGAGCTCTTACTGAAGCGTAAGACTGGCTCTGTGATACAGATAGACATATGAATCAGTTGGGTTTGGATCCATCAAAGAGGTATCTAGGAGCTGTTTCGATGCTAGACGGGAATGCCCAAACTGGTGGGAGTTAGTAGTAAGTAGTGTTCTCATTTATCGTTTAATGTGGTATTTCTTCAAAGAGAGCTTCAAGAAGCATTTCCTTGGATAACGTTATTTAGTTGAGAGTCGACGACAGTTTTAGGACTTGGTGCAAGGAGATGTCAGTTTTCGTGTAAAAGATGGAATTTTTCAAGCTGTTGAAGTATGGTGCTAGCTTGGTTCTCATTGAGAGGGACAGATGTTGCAAGTTTGCTTTATGACTCAGATATGAGTTACGTAGGTAGGTTGTCACCCATCAGGATGAGATTTTTTATTTTTTGATGGGTAGAGGAAAGGATACTGAGGAGGTGGAGGCCTTGGCTTCGATTAGAGATCGAGTAGATCGAGAACGACCTAGAAGGCCTTCCGGCCCAATCGAGTCTTCGGTGCGTTCTAAGAAGAGAACTCGTACTTCAGCCCCTAAAAAGATTAATACCACTTTCAGGCCTATAACACCTCAACCCCAGCTGTTAGTCGAGACGATTTATTGAGTTTGTATCAGGTGCCCGTTTGTGACTTTTGTGGAAATCAAAACGGATGAGAGTGTCGTAAGTATATGGGTGCTTGCTACAATTATGGATCTATTGGTCATTTTCAGAGGGACTGTCCACATCTAGCTTCGGTAGATCGGATAGCTACCCAGACTCTTGTACGTTCTCAGGCTTCAGTTTAAACCCCATCTAGAGGTCGTAATCAGGGGAAGACTCTCATATTCGTGTCTAAGGTAGATAGTAGAGATTAATCCCAGCATAGCATAGGGCCAGTAGTATCATACGCTAGACAACCAACTTTGGTGTACGCCACTAGACGTCAAGATGACATAGATAAGCTAGCGGTTATTATAGGTACATTTACTATTTATTATGTTCCATACTTTGCACTATTAGACAATGGCTCCACCCACTCCTATGTTTTAAGTTCGGTATCTTGAGACATTCAAATTCCGATAGAGGACATCGAAAGTGTAGTTATTGTTATGACTCCAGTAGGACAGTCAGTGGTTGCATTGTCTTCTGGAGGTTCAAGGTGAAATCTTCCTTACTGACCTTATGGAGCTTCTTTTAGAGAATTTCGATCTGATTCTGGGTATATATTGGTTGAATGAACATAGGGTCAATCTGGATTACGAGTACAAGATAGCTACTCTGAAGACTTTTGATGGTCAGACTATTGTGTTAGTTGGTGAGCATCAAGGCTATCTTTCTAATATAGTATCGGCTTTGGCTGTTGACCGAATGATCCGAAAAGAGTATGAGACTTTCATTGCCAGTATCTTGAACACTAAATGCTCTTTTTCCAAGATTAAGGAGATTCGTACAGTTAGCGAGTTTTTCGATGTCTTTCCTAATGAGCTGACAGGGTTATCTCCGGATAGAGAAGTAGAGTTTGAGATCGAGACTTATCTCGGTTATATACATGTTTCTATGGTACTATACCGTATGACCTCAAAGGAACTTAGGAGTTGAAGGTCCAATTACAGGAATAACTTGATCGAAGTTTCATCAGATATAATACATCACCTTGGGGAGCTTCAGCCCTTTTCGTGAAAAAGAATGATAGATCGTTCAGACTATGTATTGATTACCGAAAGTTAAACAATTTGATGGTTAAAAAAAATACCCACTCCCTAAGATTGATGACCTATTCGATCAACTGCAGGGAGCTACTGTATTTTAGAGGATTGAACTTCACTCGAGGTACTATCAGTTGAAGATAAAGGTGTCAGATGTTACGAAGACTACCATCCACACTAGATATGGGCATTATGAGTTTCTGGTAATGCCATTTGGTTTGAAAAATACTTCCGCATCTTTTATGGATCTAATTAACCGTGTGTTCCGACCCTATTTAGATAAGTTTATAGTTGTTTTCATTAATGATATTCTGGTCTATTCTTGGACTGAGGCAGAGCATGATGAGCATTTAAGGATTGTTCTGCAGACACTGAGAGAGCATCGTCTGTATGTTAAGCTGAGCAAGTGTGAATTATGGCTTCAGAATGTTTCATTTCTTGGGCATATTATTTCTGCGAGAGGTATTCAGGTCGATCCAAGTAAGATTGATGCCATTTGAGTTGGAAGCGATCTAAGAATGTCTATGAGATTTATAGTTTCTTGGGCATAGCCAAGTATTATCGACGTTTTATTGAGGGTTTCTCGATCATTACCGTCCCTTTGACGAAACTATTAATAAAGAATGTTCTGTTTGACTGGGGTGATGCACGATAAGAGAGTTTTGAGAAATTGAAGACAACTTTGACTCAAACTCCAGTTTTGACTCAACCTAAACCCGTGAAGGATTTTACAGTGTATAGTGATGTTTCACACTCTGGACTTAGTTGTGTTCTGATGCAGTAGAGGACAGTAGTCGCTTATGCATCTCGTAGACAATATCTCTATGGAGAGAAGTGTTACATTTTCACATATCACAAGATTTTGAAGTATCATCAGACATAGAAAGAACTTAATCTGAGGCAGCATCATTGGCTTGAGCTTCTAAAGGATTATGATTTAGAGATTGACTATCATCCGGTAAAGATAATGTCGTTGCGGTTCCTTTGAGCCAGAAGTCGATAGTTGATTTGAGGTTCTTATTTACCAAGTTAAAGTTATATTATGATGACATTATGTTAGCAAAATTACAGGTTAAGCTGACCTTGGTCGAGAAGATCAATGCCATATAGATTCTTGATAGCTCATTGCTCCCCATCTTTGAGCAAGTTGAGCAGTGTAATACCTTAAATTATGCTTTTGACCATGATGGATTTTTATGCTTCAAATGTCGATATTGTGTGCATGATGATGCAGAGTTGAGAAGGCTATCCTTAGTGATGCTCACAGTAGCCCTTATGATATGCACCCCAGTGGAGATAAGATATATTGGAATATGAGAGAGGTACTGTTGGGTCGATATAAAGAAGGAAATCTCTAATTTTGTGGCTAGATGTTTGACTTGTCAGCAAGTTATGGCAGAGCACTAGTATCCGTCGTGTCTGTTATAGCTTATCAAGATTCTTGAATAGAACTGAGAGCATATTACTATGGATTTTTTTTACTGGTCTACCTTTGACTCATTAAAAAAAGGCTTTGTCTGGGTGGTTATTGATAGACTTACAAATTTGATTCATTTTATTCTTATGCGGGTAAATTATTATTTGGACAAACTGGCTAGATTGTATATCTCAAAGATCATCAGATTGCATGGTATTTCGTTATCTATCATTTCTGATCGAGATTTGAGATTTACTTCAAGATTATGGTAAATATTGCATGGGGCTCTAGGTACTAGACTAAATTTCAGTACAACTTTTCACATGCAAACTGATGGTTAATCTGAGAGAATGATGCAGGTTCTTGAGGATATGTTGCGGGATTATGTGATTGATTTTTGTGATAGTTGGGAGGACTTTTTACCCTTGGCTGAGTTTGCATACCATAACAACTACTAGGCTAGCATTCGTACGGCACCGTACAAGGCACTTTATGGGTATAGATGTTGCACCCCGATCTGTTAGACTAAGTTATGTGATAGAAGGACTTTGGGACCTGAGTTAGTACGATAGACTGAGTACACATTCATATTGATATGTAGCCGTCTGAAAGAGACATTTGACAGGGATAAGTCTTATGCTGACTATAGAAGGAAAGATGTCGAGTTTGAGGTTGGAGATCAGATCTTTTTGAAGGTATCTCCATGGAAAAAAGTACTGACATTTGGGCGCAAAGGTAAATTGAATATGAGATTTATTAGGTCATATCGTATTATGAAGAAAGTCAGACCTGTTACTTATCGACTTAAGTTGCCTCCCCAACTCAATCGTATTCATTATGTCTATCATGTGTCCATATTGAGACTCTATCGTCCAGACCCTAGCCACATTATTTAGTTAGAGGATGTTGAGTTGAGGCCAGACTTATCTTATGATGAGGAGTCTGTTCAAATTTTGGATCGAGATGAGAGAGTGTTGAGGAGAAAGCGTATCTCGATGGTAAAGGTTCAGTGGAGTAATTATGGTCCTGTAGAAGTCACTTGTAAGACTGAGGAAGCAATGAAGACTTAGTTTCCACATCTGTTTGTTTCATGTAAAAATTGAGGGTGAAATTTCTTTTTGGGGAGAATTATCACAACCCTATTTTAAATTCAAAATTGAAAATATTAATTTAGTTAATTTAGGACTAAATTGTAAGTTTTTGAAGCTTACAGTTCGATTTTGTATTAAAAGGAAGTTCAGGGACCTAACCTTGAATTTTCTCTTTCTTATCGGTAGAGAAAAAATAAAATATGGATTAGGTAGCTAAGGGGTTTCGAACCCCTATCCCCTGGTATGGCTGCTCATAAAATTGCTAAGGCACTATTGATGAATAAAATAAGTAATATATATTTTATTTGTTTAAAGCACGAGATATAACCAGAATATATTCCATATTTTCATAAATAAAAAACCCCAAATTCCTAAATTTTCTAACCCCGACCCCGTTGTCGCCTTCATACTCCACCGCGTATGCGTGGGGCTCCTCTATCGGTCTAGTCAAATCGAACCGGGTCAAGTTGAATCAACTCACTACGTCAACCCAATTGTGTCAAATCAAACAGAATCAACTCGTTGACTTTGACTGACTGTTGACTTGACCGTTGACTTTAACTTTGACCAAAAAGTCAAAATTTTCAAAAAGACATTTTATGTTTTTCGACGTCTTGAGTCTGAATCCGAAGTTTGTTTTGTCAATCTTGAACCCAAAAGCCTCTAAATAGACCGTCAAACCCGAGCATGCATATGTACTTAAGTATTTTTATTTAAGAATAATTAAATTAAGGTTAATGACTGATATAAGATATTGTTATTTGAAGGTACATAAAACTCTCCCGATCGTTCGACAACTCGACCCAGGCCCTCTCGATCCATTCAACCCTGTGAGCCAGTGGTTACACATATGACACGTGAACCTTGTGAATACCCAGATTAAAATTTCACTTCGATATTAACTCAGTTACTTATGAATTAAGTTCGAGCACTGCTGCAGAGCGTGGCAAGGTAGGTGCTTAGTAGACTACTAATTGATCCATTTTACTTGGTGTTTTCTTTATGTGCTATATGATTGTTTTATCTGTTTTGAAATGTGATTTTTCGAAATTAATGAATCTCTTATCAGCTTGACGTTATGATTTAATGATTTACTATTTTACTGGTTGGTGATTTATGAACTATGGTTGTTTGATATATGCAATCTAGTTACTTGTTTTCACTGGAAATATGATTATGCCGATTATGGATAATGGAATTTATTGCTTACTGAGTGAATTGTTTTATTGATATACTGTTTTGGGTAGGATACTAGAGTATGGAGGTTTAGCTCTGATCAAGTTGGTAATTCTTTACGGACCTAAGGCGACCCTAGGGTAGGCTCCGAGGCCACAAGAACTTTCTCGAGCAGGCTCTTAGACCCCAAGGTGCTTATTTAGGTTAACTCCTATACCCAATGGGTATAAGATAAGCCCTTATGGATGCAGTTCTAGGGGAACTGTATTTTGGTGTACGGGAGAAGGGAAATTATGATTTTTAAAATTTACTTGTCTATGACTTTATGATACTTTATTGAACAATTTCTTAATTATTTTACCCAATTCGTTTTACTTGCACCATGGGAATACACTGAGCTCTCTAGCTCACATTTTTCAAACTTTTCTCCTTTCAGATACTTTTGGATAGGCACCCCAAACCTGACACTTGGATGATCGATACATTCGTACAGTATATTTTGTTGTAATGTATTTATCTTCCAAACTACCTTCATTTTTGGTGACATGTGCCTTTATTTTGAAATACTTGTTTTTACAACTTATACTGTTTTCACTACTGATGTTAGACTTACTGTGATGCGGATTAAGACACATTTTATTTTCTTCCATACTTAAGTATTTATCTTTACTTGTTTGAATTTTATTGTTGTTTACTATGTTTTAAAGATGTTATTTGTAATATTGATTTTAGATTATCGAATAATGTTTTGGAAAATTTTACTGTAATTTGCTAGAACTGATCGTAACACATAGGCCGGGTCTATGGGGTTACATTTATTTGGTATCAGAGTTTTTGGTTTTTAACTGCGGACTGTGAATGTGTCCTAAATAAATAAAAACACTATTTTGAAAACGTTTTACAACTTCCTGTAAGGCCATGTCACCCGTTTTTACAAGTTTAGTTGTGTTCGGTACTTCAAGTGCCAAATTTGACCCTAAGTTTAACTCTTGTCTAATGATCCCTGAGGTCATTCTCTATGAGTGCTAGACGAGTTCGTCGGCCTAGCCACGGGCAAGGTCGAACTGCTAGGATCATTGACCCGATCGACGATCCGATGGTTGATCCGCCGCCCGCCCTTGGTGTAGATATGTCGACACCTGTCAGGGGAGCACCAACCGCTGGTGTTGAGACTATGAGTGTGGTGTTAGGTGAGACTCTCGGTAGGTGGTTTCTGCAACTGATACAGGGCGAGGTCGAGATGTTCTTGCAGGGCTTTTGAAAAGTGGCTTTTAAAAGTGCAGTAGAAAAAAACTTTTAAAAGTATTGTTTAGAAATGCAATTTAAAATTTAACCTATGGGATTATTGTTAAAAAATGAGTTTAAAAAAAATAAAATGTCCATTATAGACATTATGTTGTAAATTAAAAATATAAAATTTAAATTATATTTACACTTATTAATACTATAATATTTAAAATATATCACTTAAACTATAAAAATATTTTAAGATAATTTTTTAATAATATTTTTAAACTATATATTTTTTAAAGATGTTAATATTACATTATTAAAATAAAATATAAATACATAATTGAGTGGAGCCCATGCATTAATAAGGGTAAAATTATAATTTGATCCCAGACGCAAAGTTGAAAATGAAAAAGCTACAAATCCTGGCTTTTGCGGTTGGTTTGAAACCACCGTTTCCACCACACTGTTTTTTTCATTTTTAGTCTCTTGTTATTGCTTTTGCGTTCAAAACGATCTTTTTAACTAAAAGTACGTTTGAAAAGCCATGTCAAACGGGGCCTTAATATGTTGCTTAAAATTAGACAATGGAAGAAACAAAAATAAAATTATACATGTCATAAATAACCTTCATTAAGTGATAAATAGATCATACTTAACATTTTCTACACTTTTTTATTATATTGGGTAAATTATATGTCTAGTACTTAAATTATCAGTTTTGATCCATTTTAGTAATTAAACTTTCAAAATTTTTAAAAATCAAAACTAACATTTAGTTTTTTTTTTCGTTTTAGTACCTCATTGTTAAAAACTTAAAGGGTGTGTCATCTTTTTTTATGGATAAATTACATCATTCATAACTTAACTATCTTCTCACTCCTATTTTGGACACTAAGTTATTTTTTTTAATTTAATTACTTAACTTTTAAAAGACTCCTAATTTAATCACTCAAACTTCTAAATTTATTTTATTTTTATTTATGTATTAATATAATAATAATAATAATGTCATGTCACAAAAAATATTAATAAAATAAATTAGAGTGATTAAAATAAGAACAATTTTAAAGTTGAGTAGTTAAATTGAAAATTCTTAAACGTCAGTACCAAAATAGGAGTTAGGAGATAGTTGAGTGATGAATGATGTAATTTACCCATAAAATATTATTAAGTTTTTGACGGCGAGGTAATAAAATAAAACAAAAACTAAACGTTAAGTATCATTTTGAAAAAAATGAAAAATTAGACACTAAAACATACCAAAATTAATAGTTTAGGTGCTAAACGCATAACTTACCTTAAAATATTTAAAGGATAGTTTTGACTTTATATCATAAAACATGTTTACAATATTAAATCATTGAATCAAATATATTAATTCCGGCAATATTACAGGAATACTACTTAAAATTAGTTTTTTTTCAAAAATGATTTTCTTTTAGAAAACATTGCCCATATGGAAATGCTTTTAAAAAACATGTGTTGAATAACGTAATTTTACTGGCATGATATATTTTCTGAACAATTTATTTTTTTAATAGAATCCTTATAGTTTTCAAAAAGTTTAGATACTATTTCCATTCACTAACCTTAATATCTAGTGAATTCATGACATAAATTTGAATTGAAATTTTATACACATTATATTTATTACACTCACACTTTGATTGAAAGGTAATATTTTGCATAAAAATATATTTATTAAAATTTACTCAATAAATAATTTTAGATGGAGTGACAAATTATGTATTTTAATCTATAAATCTTACATTTGATCCTTAAATGATGATTTTTAGGTTCTTTTATTTAAATATTATATAAAAAGATGAAAAGCAAAAACTTCTTAAAATTATTACTTATGAAATCCATAAATAAATATAATTTAATAATTTTTAATTGAGTTGTTGTCTAGTCAACGGATAATATCAAATTCAGTTAGATTTTTTAATTATATAGTTTAGATAGACTACTCTGTCAGTAAACTAATTAATCAATATATTTATAAAAAGTAATTGTATAAAAAAATATTTAATAATACGAACTAAGTGATCTCCGTAATAAAGGAATTGTTGTTATTCCTTGAGAATTCAGGTTCAAGCATCATAGATGATAAGGATGTGAGTGTTCAATATCGTTGATAGTCTTCTTTAAACATATATTATCCTCTACTTACCCCATATTAATAAAAAATATTTAATAACACTCATGTTGTGGATGAAAAAGGATTTTATATAAAAATTATTCAACAATAGTTTTACGTGGAGTGATAAACAACTTTTTATATAAAGGTTCGTTTGTTTCACGTAAAACAAATTCCAAAAAATAAATTACATTTCCTGGAAAATGTATTCTGGAAATCATTCCATTGTTTGGATACTGCAGAGTAAAAATGTTTTTCACTGTTTGGTTATTTTGTCTGAAAACAATTTTTGAAATATGTTTTCAGTTAACATACATATATTTCTTGAATTTTTATTTATTTAAAATTCACTCAATTTTTAATATTAAGTAGAAAAATAGGAAAATAATTTAATAGGATTAAAAAAAACATATAACACCAAACATCCATTGTTAGAACAGAGTTGAGAGACAATGATGATAATAAATAATATTGTCCAAACAATGAAATAATAACAACATATAAACTTAAAAATATTAGTATATGAACAAAACACAACACCAAACAATGATTCTTCAAAAAAAAAATAATAAATTTAGGAGGCTTATTTATGCTTCAAAATAACCTAAAATAGAATAAGAATATATTTTTCGGGTAGTTTGGTAGAATAAACTGAATGGATAAATACATCTTTTGTTATAGAATATAATGCTAGTTATCACTACAAGCATTTCATTCGCTCATGTAGAATAACATTACATACAAAGACTGATTTAGTTGCAACAATAATAGTTTTTTTTCTAATGAAGCTTGAGGTAAGTGAAGACTTTCTCTTTCTTTTTTCAGTCTTTAGTTCACTTGATTTTCAAGTTCACCCTTCTATATATACATGAACAACCAATATCCTGTCATTGACCCAGATACACAAAGCTACAAGAACATAAGTCAATTATCTAATATTCACCATGTATGTCAACTATGATCCATAGTATCCAATTCTATCAAAAAATAACTCTATTCCCATCCAATTTTATCTTTAATTTATAAATTTGAAAAATTATGGAATAACTAGAAATTGTCCACATTTGATTACAACAACAAATTCCAAAATCACAAAACCTTTTTTTTTTTACCATTGAGAGATATAGAACTAATGAAGCTCATTCATATCTTTGGTACTAATTTCACAATTCAAAAATATATATGCCACCGACATTAAAAACATAATCCAAGAAAATCCAACAAAGTTGTTCAAACAATTTTCACTGTAAAGAAAAACAAGAAATAGAGTCTACAATGTCTCATGAATTTCCAAAAAGTATACAATTTTAACGAGTTAACAGTTAGAACCTTGCAAAAAAAAAAATCTTCTGTAACATATTTTAGTATAAATTCATAACAAGAAAATACTAATATAACAAATATCACATTACTTTAGTTGAAAGAGGGAAAAGAGAATTTGTGAAGGAAAGCGCAGAAAGTAAAATTCTGAATAAGAAAGAAATCGAACGAACTTTTGAATTTTTGTTTTGATCCAAATGCTCTCATAAGCTACATATTACACAATAAGAAATTAACATAATTCAAAAGGTTCAATTTTTCCCGTACTTTCTTGGTATACAAACGCAAACGCAGTCACCAACTAAACAACAAAACAATCTTAAAATAAATTGAAATAAAAAAACCCAACAAAGCAATACTAACAACTATAAGAAATCTCATAAACTATCTGAAACAAGAGAGGCAAGAGGCTAGACAAAAGAAATCCCATAAACTACAAAAGAATTTGAAATTACAAAAGGAGTAATAAATATTTTTGGTTACCTGAGAAGATGAGCGTTGGCCTCAATAAACATTGCCGGTGAGATCGTTACCCTTTTCCACACCATAAGTTGGGATAAAAGGGGTCATTTTCCTTTGACTGGAAAATATTTTCTTTTAACCAGCTACTTTTACTTGAACCAAGCACTGAAAAACGGGGAAAACAATTTCCATAAATTATTTTTCACTAAACAAACAGACCCTAAATCTTATTTAACACATAATTTTCGTTATTAAAAATATTATTTATAGCTTTTTAAAGATTGTGTAAAAATATGAAAAATATAATAATATCACTAGAATAATATTAATTATAATTATAATTTTTTATAATTCGACATTCGAATGAAGCATTTATAATAAAATAAGAATGTGAACGTATCTTTTTGTGAATTTAGGAAACAAACAAATAATTTTTTTTTTCTGAATGGGAATAAATAATAATTTCTTTGTGATGCATCAAGTGTTTACTTTAATTTGAAACTATGATGTGCGAGAGAGGAGGCTTCAAGTGATGAGTTACGGGCTTTGGGGGGAACTAGGATTGTTTTGTATTCATTCCATGCGTGGAACTTTCATCTCACTTTCATACCTCAACTTTTTTTTTTCTTTCCTTTCATTTATTTATTTTAATTATATTTTTATTCAGTTCAACTCAAATAAAAAGTCATCAAATAAATTTAACGATACATAATATTATTATTTTTAAAAACTTTGCTTTTAAACAATTATTTCTATAGAATATACTTACATTATCTATTATTTAAAAAAAATTCTACACAACAACATAAATAAATAATTTCGCCACTGCGATAACTAGACAAAATGATACCATTTTCACATGATTATTAGTTCTCTAAACACATCATTTTAGGTTTTGAGTTGTATGTGTATATCGATTTTGTCATTAAATTTTAATTTTTTTACATAATTCTTTTAGTTGATATTTGCAACCAATCACCACTCGTTTAATTGATATTATATAACAAGATAATATCATAATGCTCACGTTTCACTTTAATTTTGATTTTAAGATTAATTTTTCATAAAATTCAATCAATTTAAAGGTGGGAGGTACTAATCTCCTCCAATAATCGATCAACGAAATTTATTTAGAGATATATTAGCGGACGTGATAAGATAAATTATTTTATCGTAACAAAGTAAGAAAAAAAATTAAAAAACCAAATTTAATATAAAAATAGAAAATTAAAATTAACCGGTTTAAAAGTTGATGGGCTAATAAAAAAATTGATTAAAATCTAATTGAGCCGAACTTAGCAGATAGACCTCTAATTCTTAGAATAAGTTGTTGCTCGTTCTGTACCAATCACAGAAAAGAGGGGGAAAAGAAGATGAAAAAGTAAAGATTATTATTAAAATTTGGGTGAATAAAAAGCACGAATTCCCTCCGATTAAATTCAACCCAATTAACGCCTGTCCATTTCATCTTCTTCTTCATCATCTTGCTCCCAGAAAAAAAATATCCTTTATTCAACAACTATGAACTCCTGAGATCCGATCAGATCTGGTCATATTCCTCCCCAATCCTCTCTGAAATTCCCATTTACTCTCTCCACACCTGTTTATTTACATGTATTGATCGATTTTCTTTCAATTTCTCCAACAACAAGATTTTGAACTATCATTTGTTTTCTCTCTAGGGTTCCTTAAATTTCAGGGTTGATTTCTCGTTTCTGAGATGGAATGTGCAGGATCGTGAGCTAGGGTTTCGAAAAGATTCGTTTTTTGTTTGTTTTGTTTTGGTGAGGGATTAGGCTTTTCACCTCGGAGTGTATGAAGATTTGGTGCTGCCTATGCATTATCGACGAGGAAGAGGACGATAATCGACGTGAAGAAACCATGAAGGAGGGGTTTTTAGCAAATGTTGACGGTTTTGAGGTTAATTTTGCGAATGAAGACGACGACGGTGATCGCGAGGAGCGAGAGAAAGAAGGGGAGGGAGAGGGGGAGGAAGAAGAAGCTCCCTACGCTGTCGCCAGTGCCGCGGCGGCTCAATTTTCTTTAACCCAAAGCAGACGAAGGCAGGGTGAAGAGACATCGTTGTTTGAAGAAGTAGTGTCAGCCATGAGATGCGGTGGGAACTGGGATGATGCTACGTGGCGTCCTTTGAATCGTTGCTTGTTTCTTTCCGAAGGTGAGACTAGCGCCTCCTCTTCCACTGCGATTGAAGATTGTGACAACCACGATTTGAACCATAAGCGAGCCAAAGTGTACTCTGGTTTCTAGTGAGTCAACGTGAAAACTATATACACATTTTACTTAGGAGAATTTGATTTTTTGATACACTTTTGCAATGTTTTCACTGCAGCGAGAGCACGTCTTGCCCTTGGACGGGTAGAGATTATAATGTTAACCAAGGCTCATCAAATTCATCTAATAATGGGATATTTGATCACAATTTCATTTTGAATGATGAGAATCTTTCTAGTGGAAATGTTGAGATGGATGAGAAACATGAGGATGATTTGATGGTGGAAGATTTTGAAACCCGGATGGATCTGACCGATGACTTGTTGCATATGGTAGATAGTTTGAACTATTATACTTCCATTTTAGCTATTACAGTTTTTGTTGCATTTTGTTGAACCTTATTTTTTGTGGTTTTCCTATTTCCAGGTGTTCTCTTTCTTGGACCATTGCAATCTTTGCCATGCTGCAATGGTTTGTAGGCAGTGGCGAGCAGCTAGTGCTCATGAGGATTTTTGGAGGTGTTTGAATTTTGAGAACCGGAATATTTCTCTTGAACAATGTTAGTCTTGTATTCGCTCATCATATTTGCATAGTACTTCTTTTGGTTGAAAAAAGTGTACTCCAAAAGGATTTTGAAACTAGCTGGAGCAATGAGAATGGTAGTCTAAATTGTTGTTTAGAATAACAATTAAGAGAATTAAAAGAGCATGCAGCGATATAGAAGCTGTCCTTCTATCTATGTCGAGATTGCCATTTTACAGTTCCGGTCATGTCATTTTCCATTCTTCTTTTTGTTTAGTATATTACTTTGTGTGAGATGATTCTCCATTACCAATAATAAAATTGGATTCATGACTGCTATAACATTGCATTTTGATTATGCAGTTGAAGACATCTGTCAACGATATCCGAATGCCTCTGACGTGAATCTCAGTGGCACTCGTAATATGCACCTGCTAGTTATGAGAGCTGTCTCTTCATTACGGTAATCTTTTCTCTGTCATATTTTTATTCTTGTAATCTAATGAATATGTTGTGCTTGCTGTTATTCATGTAAACTTTCTGATTGGCAGAAATCTCGAGGCTTTAACATTGGGAAGAGGTCAACTAGGGGATGATTTTTTCCATGCATTGGTAGAATGTAGTATGATACGGAGTTTGGATGTGAATGATGCTATTCTCGGCAATGGTGTTCAAGAAATACCTATTAGCCATGATCGATTGTGTGATCTGAAAGTAACAAAATGCCGTGGGATACGACTATCTATCAGGTGAAACAAAAGCTTCGTTTGAATGTTAACTTTGTCCTTGTGTTTATTCTTTCCGCTAAAGCCTGAATCTTTTGCAGGTGTCCAGAGCTAAAAAGTTTGTCTTTGAAACGTAGTAATATGGCTCAGGTGGCCCTGAATTGCCCTCTTTTAAATCTGCTTGACATAAGCTCTTGCCACAAACTTACAGATGCAGCAATTCGTTCGGCAGTAACTTCTTGCCCCCAATTAGAGTCTTTAGACATGTCGAATTGTTCTTGTGTTAGTGATGATACATTGCGTGAGATAGCTCACAGTTGTGCTAATCTCCATGTTTTGGATTCTTCTTATTGTCCCAACATATCACTTGAGGTTAGTTTCTTGCAAACGGTTAATTTAGTTCTAATATGGTAAACTTTTTTGGTTAAGTTGTATTTTGATGCATTTGCTTTTGTGATTTGAAGTCTGTAAGACTGCCGATGTTAACAGTTCTTAAACTTGACAACTGTGAGGGTATCACATCTGCCTCAATGGCTGCAATAGCTCATAGTTATATGTTGGAGGTTTGGGGTTTTTCCCTTGTATATATAGTTGTTACCTGGATTTTTGTGGTCTCTGTTAAAATCTTCTGCATGCACATATTTATTCTGTTACCTGTTGCAGGAGTTGGAGCTTGATAATTGCCACATGTTAACGTCAGTGTCATTGGATCTTCCTCGTTTGCAGAAAATTCGATTGGTTCACTGTCGAAAGTATACTGTTATTTCATTTTTTCCCCTTTTCCTTTTCTTAGAAAACCCAAAATGACTTAACTGCTGCAGTGTCTTTGGCTGGATCTTTTTTTCTCTTTGATTTTATATTGATTTATAATTTTGGCCATGCAGATTTGCTGACTTGAATGTACAGTGTTCCATGCTATCATCTGTGATGGTATCCAATTGCACTGCTCTCCATCGTATTAGTATCAGTTCAAATTCACTTCAAGTATGTTTTATGATGATCTGGTATCTGTTGTTACTGTCTTGGTTGCAAATAAGATTTTGATGTTGTATGGTTGATTTTACTGAAATGCAGAAATTAGCATTGCAGAAGCAGGAAAATTTGACAATGTTGGCACTGCAATGTCAATGTTTGCAAGAAGTTGACCTAACAGATTGTGTATCTTTGACAAATTCTGTATGCAATGTATTTAGTTATGGTGGTGGTTGCCCTATGCTAAAATTGTTAGTTCTGGATAATTGCGAGGTATGTGAATAGATTTTTTCTGTATACTGAACCATTTCCTCAGTTATTATGCATGTGCATGCGAATAGGACATTCAAAGATTGGGTGATATATACCTGTAAGATTAGCTACATCTCAGCAGATTGATCACTTCAAATAGCGCCATAGTTTTATTTGTCTTAATCCTGGTCTGCATCTAACATTACTTACGAGATACCAATATCCTTTAATTGCTTTTTGTGCTATGGAATGAATATAGCTCCTTGGTTCCTGCATTTTCGTGCGTCATTTTATTGTGTTTTCTGACAATTCCTTGTTTTTATGTTGACCAGAGCTTGACAGCGGTGCAGTTATCCAGTACATCTTTAGTTGGTCTTTCTCTAGTTGGTTGTCGTGCTATCACTTCTCTGGATCTTGCATGTCCTTGTCTTGAGAAAATTTGCCTGGATGGCTGTGATCATCTTGAAAGAGCATTGTTTTACCCTGTAAGTCTAGAGTGACAACTACATTATGCATGTAATGTCATCCTGTTATAAAATGTAAAAGCTGAAGCTTTTTTTCCTTTCTAGGCTGCTCTTCGGTCACTTAATCTTGGAATATGCCCAAAATTGGACTCACTAAGAATTGATGCTCCATATATGGTGTCGCTTGAGTTGAAAGGATGTGGTGTATTATCTGAAGCATCGATAAATTGTCCTCTATTGACATCACTTGATGCTTCCTTCTGCAGGTTTGTTGCAATTGCTTACTTTTATGATACTTTATTTTGGCCTATGGTTGACGAATCTTTTTAATTTTATATGCAGCCAACTCAAGGATGATTTCTTATCTGCAACCACTGTTTCCTGCCCTCTGATCGAGTCATTAATATTGATGTCTTGCCCATCTATTGGTTCTGATGGTCTTTTCTCTTTGCGCTGGCTTCCAAATTTAACTACACTTGATTTATCATATACCTTTTTGACGAATTTGCAGCCGGTCTTTGAGTCTTGTTTGCAGCTGAAGGTAACTTTAAAATCCTTGTTATATAATCATGATTAATCATGCAAGGCATATTCATTCTATTCATGTTAACTTCATTTTACTGCATATTGTATCAAGGTTGCATAGGTTTGTGCTCTTAGTGATCAAAATTTTGACATTCTGCTGAATATCTTGTTTATGCTTTCAATGATATCTTGCTATGCTCTTTGGCTCACTTCCCCCCCCCCCTTTTAGGTGTTAAAATTACAGGCATGCAAATATCTGGCTGATTCATCCCTGGAGCCTCTTTACAAGGAAGGTGCTTTAGGAGAACTCCGGGATTTGGACTTGTCATACGGTACCCTGTGCCAGTCTGCCATAGAGGAGCTTCTTGCTTATTGCACACATCTTACCCATGTGAGCTTGAATGGATGTATAAATATGCATGACCTGAATTGGGGTTCTACTGGTGTTGATTTCGAGTCACTTGGCATACATAATGGATCTAGTATGTTTTCTTTAGAGAACCTCAATGAGCTGATCGAGCAACCAAACCGTTTACTGCAGAACCTCAACTGTGTAGGTTGTCCAAATATTAGGAAAGTGCTCATTCCACCAGCTGCACGTTGTTTCCATTTGTCATCCCTAAATCTTTCTTTGTCAGCCAATTTGAAGGAAGTTGACCTCGCATGTTACAGTTTGTCCTTTCTTAATTTAAGGTACTGACACCTTTTTTTGGGTTGTTCGTCTTTATTTTATCTGGCACTCATCTGAACTTTTATGCCTATTTCTTTATTCAGCAATTGTAGCTCCTTGGAAGTTTTGAAGCTGGGATGTCCTAAACTGACCAGTCTGTTTCTTCAGGTATGTATCTCTGAAACCACTGGTGTTTAATATTTAGGTCCTTTCTTGTTCCCCTTCGTTCTGCTGGTTTTCTATCTTGAGTCTATTCTCGAAGATTTTTGGTTTTCTACTGAGGCTTCTATGAGGTTCTTGTGTAATATTGTTTATTTGCCTGACGGGTTGGTGAAGAAGTTATGTTATTGTTCTCTCTATTTTGGTATTTGTGTTCTAGGAACTGGCTAATGAGTCGTACGATGTCTTCATTTCCTGATGCTTCGCTAGTAGTTAAAGATCAGTTATAAACTGACTTATCTCTGCAATTATGGTTTTAATCGATGTGTAGTAAGTTTATGTGCAGTTTGACTTTTCTTACATCGGCTTAGGTGTTATATATTTTTTTGATTTTTATACTCAGCTTTGTAACCCAATTCAACTTCTTATGTTGCAAACAAACAATGAATGTGTCTTCATACGTGTGGTAAGTTTACGGCCGCAAGTTCATCATCTAACTGTTTTATTTTGTGAATCGGTCTTTCCAAGTCTTGCAACATCGAGGAGGAAACAGTTGAAACTGCTATATCAGAGTGTAGCATGCTGGAGACTTTGGATGTTCGCTTTTGTCCAAAGGTAAGGGCATTCTTTTCTTCAGATCTCCCTCCAGTTATGCTCCCGTCTATATGCTCTTCTTATACCATACTTTTTCTTTGATCATGTTCAAGTTTTGTTTATAGTCTCTTAGACTCAAATGTCTAATATTCTCACGAGATTTTCTTATGTGGTTGATAGATTTGCTCGATGAACATGGGGAGGTTACGAGCAATTTGTCCAAGTTTGAAGCGAATATTCAGTAGCTTATCACCTGCATGATGGGATTGTGATGAAGAAATTGTATTTCCCTTTTGGCAGCAACGGCTTGGTGTTTTTGTTATGGTAGGCTCTGCTTGTTTGTAAATGGTAATCATCATTTCCAGATTGTTTTGAAAATATATAAATATAGAAGATCACATATAGGTAATTGACATGCTTGCGTCCTTGTGTTACAGTGTAATAAAATTACTACCAATATTTCCATATTCACAGCATTGGTTGATATTTCTTATTTTCTGAGATTGATAATCTATTTCGCACAGAAGTTCAGTATTAGGGCACATTCAGGTAATTATAGTGCTGCATGTCATCTGTTCGCATCATAAAATTGATTCCAATTGCTTCATTTCCGGGTCCAAGTCTCGAGGCTGCTTGAAGTCATCGTCTGGAGCTCGATATGCATCAGCAATCTCCTTGCCTTGATTTAATACATCGGGTGGAACCGTTTGAAGCTGGCTGCCAATGGAAAACGCGTATATAAGGAAATGAAGTTCTACTTGTTTTGAATGTGGTATATAACTATATATAACTATATATATATATATATATATAGTGTAAAGCTATAATACCTATCAATGGCATTGAGGGCAGTAGCAATATGTGCCTTCATTGCTTTTACCGAGGCATCGGGCACATTTCTCGAGGCATGTAACAGCAAGGAGTCTAGTTCCTCCAATGCTCTAGTTGGTTAAAATGCTGTCAATGTTCGGTTGTTTGAAATACAAATAGAAATGCTAGCATGAAATTCTACATCACAGATTGATCAGAACAAGTCAGCAATCCAACCAGTCTATAACCCGAACACAAATTAATCTAATAAGTTAAATAATGTGAACCCGAAGTGATATTTACTTGAAATAAATGAACTTGAAATAAATCCGAACATGTAACTCAAAATGATAAGTGATTAGGACTCTACATCCAAATCTACGATGACCTGACTCGAAAACTGAAGTCAATCCAAAGAGATCCGAATCCAAAACTCAAAATTTACTTGACCTAAAGTCTGAAAACCAACTTAATCAAACTGCTCCATTGATTTAGCATACATCCACTTTAAATGGGGAGTTCAGCTTTTCTTTCTTTAAGAAAATAAGTGGTGGATACAAAAAGTGGAGTGGGACAAGTACAGTAAATGCTCACTCCACTATACTTTGTGCAACTTTTGAAGTTACAATGTTTATATTAAACATATATTACTAAAATCATCGAATGTGTGAATATTTTGTATTTATATACATATTTATACTTTATATATACATATTTTTATAATATTAGATTGAAAAGTGATTAGTAAAAAAAGTGAGGTAAAGCAGTGTGAATGATTTGCAATCTATGGAAGTGGATGTTGAAACCTGGAAGGGAGGTGGACTAGGCAATCCCAGCCCCCACCTTCTCTATTGCCATCTTTTGTCTAAACTGAACATAAATCTTCAGAACTTTCATCAATAGCTTAATTGAAATACCTGAGACATTGATCAACGTCTTTGAAAGCATTTTCACCATTCCCAGCATCAGAAGCATACTGTACGATCTGAAGATCGAAGGGAATTGTTCAAAACCTCAGGAACTCGATAGAATAATACCAACAAAGAATTTTAAAAACTACCAAAAAAAAAACTAAAGGGAATGACAAATGCAGATAGCAATAAAGGAAATGAACAAAATTTCCTCATCAAGTTGATACTTGTCAGCAATGCAAATGCTTCTCTTTTTTGAAACTCGATTGTTCTTAGACCCTTCTTCATGGAAATGAGAAGATCAGACTGAGTTATGTTGCGTTTAGATGTAACTATTAATGTACTACCTTAACACTAACTCTAGAATCCTACTTTGTAGATAAGATAACTATTAGTGTCATACTTTAACACTAGAATCCTACTATGTAAATAAAATAACCTCTAGTCTATCTAGGACCTATTGACAATTGCTTGTACAAATATCCCTGCATATTCTCACAATTTGTGATGTGAATAAAAAGATTTTATTTTTCCGAGGATCCTATTTCTACATGGTATCAGTTTAGGTTAGATCTTAGCTTCTTCTTTTTTTTATTCCGACAATTGTCCATTCTCAATCGTCCGTGGTTCCTTCAAAGGTAGGCACCTCTGTCTCCCACCCGATTTCTATCGACGCAGGTTCGACCTTCTTCACATGTCATTGCTTGTATGGAGAAAATTGTCTTTCTTGGTCCTAATTGGTACGCCTCTTCATCACCAGTTGCCAACAGCAACAATACCTTTCGTCCAATATGTCTGTTTCAGATTCTTCTGATCCTCAATACGACACTGGCAACAACTTTTTTCGTTGTCATCATTTGGTAGAACTCAAGCAAATCTTCGGACAATTCCAGTCCTCTTCCACACCCAAACACACATGTCATGTGTTGTGTGTGCATGTAACCCTAACTTGGCTCAATTATCTTTGGGTTTTGTTTCATGGATTGTTGACTCAGGCGGTAGTGATCATATGACGGGCGATTTCACCCTCTTTCAGAATTTTGTAAAAGCAATTTCTTCCTATAGTGTTCGCACTGCTAATTGTTTACTTTCATCTATTGCGGGCAGTGACTCCATTCGGATTAATCGCTATATTATTTTATCTAATGTTTTTTATGTTCCAAATTTGGCTTGCAACCTCCTTTCGGTTAGTAAATTGTTTTCGGATTTGGGTTGCACTTCCCGGTTTAACTATGATATTTGTGAATTTCAGGATTTGAGCTCGGGAATGGTGATTGGCAATGCTAAGCGTCGTGATGGACTCTACATCCTTGAAGCCCCTCATCCGGTTAAAAAAATCGTATCCTCTACTATTATGTCCTCATTTGTTTCCATATCTCCATCTCTTAATTAAGTGTCTGCTGAAATTGTTTTATGACATTTTAGGTTAGGTCACCCCAGTTTTGCTTATCTTGCAAAGTTATTTTCCAAATTGTTCGTTAATAAAACCCTACATCTTTTTCTTGTGATATTTTTCATCTTGCCAAACACATTCACAATACATATCCTCCTTATCGTTCTTCCAAACCTTTTTCAATGATACACGACATTTGGGGTTCATTGGTTTTTTTATTGATCACCATTCTCATACCACAGACTTCTCTCATGCGAGATAAATACGAGGTTGTGGGCATTTTTAAATGCTTCCATAAAATGATTGAGACCCAATTTCAGAGCTCTGTTAATATTCTTAAGTTTTGGTAATGATATTGAATGTTTTTCTAACTTGTTAGGGTCTTTCTTTCAGGAAAAAGGAATTGTCTATCTCACTTTTTATGTCAATACACTGTAACAAAATGGGGTAGCTGAACGTAAAAATCGTCATCTTCTTGAGGTAACTCGAGCCCTTCTTTTTTCTACTCATATTCCTAAGTACATTTGGGGTGAGGCTCTTTTAATTGCGAACTTATCTCATTAATCACATGCCCAATAAAGTTCTTGGATTTAAATGTCCTTGGGATGTTCTTTCTCAATTTTCCCCTCATTTTAAACTGTTCACTACTGTTGTTCCTCTTCGTGTCTTTGGCCATACTATTTTTGGTCATGATCATACCCACACTAAGTCTAAACTTAATCCCTGGGTAGTTCGATGTGTCTTTGTTGGGTACTCCTCTCTTGAAAAAGGTTATCAGTGTTACTCTCCTTCTACCAAGAAACTGTTTACTTCGATGGATGCTACCTTCCTTGAACATAAACCTTTTTTTTCTCTAAGTCTAAAATCCAAAGGTAGAATGAGTGTGAATTTCAGCTTTTTCCAGTTAATACTGAACTACCCATCAACCTATCTCCTCCTAAATCTACTAAAACTCAGCCATCGCTTGAAACAATCACTCAAACATCACCTAATACCACCACCATACCTGATACTGAAAACCAACACCAAAACGTTAACCCAATGGAATCGACTCAAATACCAAATCCATCTGTGTCTCAATTCATTTCCCATACCGATCTTACCTACAGAAGGCGACCTAAACACACCTCACTTGTCCCCTCACTGCTGACGCATTGTTAAGAGCTAGAACCCGACTTAAATTCCTTGAAAAATAAAGAAGGCAATCAGAGTAATTTGGATGTTTTGCTGATACTAGTGAGTTACTGATTGCTCAAAGAAAGGGAGTAAGAAAGTGTACAACTCATCGTATTAATAAATTTGTTGCTTATGGTAAACTAATGTATGATTTTAAGACATTTACAGCTAAGATTGACAGCATCTGCATTCTAGAGACCATAGAAGAAGCTTTAAAAAGTTACAAATGGAAGAAGGCGGTAGAAGAAGAACTTTCGACTCTTGAGAACAACAAAACCTGGGCTATTGGTGATCTTCCTAAAGATAAGAAAGCAGTTGACTGCAAATGGGTCTTTACAAACAGATACAAGGCAGGTGGCAACATTAAGCGATATAAGGGTTCACTCAAACTCATGAAGTAGACTATCAAGAAACTTTTGCTCCGATTGCGAAACTCAACATTGTAAGAGTACTTCTATCCTTAGCAGTTAATAAGGATTGGATACTTCATCAATTTGATGTCAAAAATGCATTCCTCAATAGCAATCTTTAAGAGGAGGTTTATATGTAAATTCCACATAGGGTACAGATGCAATCAGAAAATCAGCAAATATGCAAGTTGCTGAAGTCATTATATGGACAGAAACAATCTCCTAAGCTTAGTTCGATTGATTCACGAAGGTACTTTTGCAAGACAAATATAAGCAATGTCAATCTGATCACACTCTGTTTCTAAAAACCGCTCCGAACAAGAAAAATACAATCTTAATTGTCTATGTTGATGACATCATCATAACAAGTGATAACTCAGAAGAAATCAAAAAAATTAAAGGCATTACTAGCAAAGAGAATTTGAAACTAAGGACTTAGGGACCTTGAGATATTTTTTGGGCATGGAAGTGGCAAGAACGAAAAAAAAGGATTGTCATAAACCAAAGAAAGAACATTTTGGACCTACTTTCTGAAAATGGGTTTAATAGTTGCAAGCCTTCGAAAACTCCCATGAAAGCAAATCTGAAGTTAAAAAAAAGATGAGAGTCCACTAAATAAAGAACAACGCCAAAGGTTAGTAGGTAAACTCATCTATTTGTCACATACTCGACCGTATATATCCCTTTCTATTATTATTGTAAGCCAGTACATGAATGACCCTAGAGAAGAACATTTGGAGGCAGTATATCGAATTTTGAGGTATTTAAAGATGACGCCAGGACATGGGTTAATTTTCAGAAAACATGAAGATAGAACGAACAATCAAGATTTTCTTAGATTCAAGCTGGGCTGGAGAATTAACAGATAGGAGATCAACTACGGGTTATTGTTCGTTTGTATGGGGAAACTTTGTGACTTGGGGAAGCAAGAAACAAACTTTAGTTTCCAAGAGTAGTGCTGAAGAAGAATATCGGGCGATAACACTTGGAATCTGTGAAGACATTGGGTTACAAAGACTCTTAACTGAACTAGAAATTTGCGAAAAAACCTACTTTGAACTTCAGAGTGATAGTAAGTCAACCATAAGTATTGTTAAAAATCCAGTACATCACGACAGAACCAAACATGTGGAGATCGACAGATACTTCATTGTTGAGAAGGTGAATGGCGGAGCAGTAAAGCTAAACTATGTCTCTTCAAAAGATCAACTAGCCGATGTCTTAACTAAGGCGCTTCCAAAGATCAATTTCGAAGAGATTACATCCAAGTTGGGTCTCTATAACTAGCATCTACTCTCCAGCTTAAGGGGAGTGTGAGTTATGTTGCGTTTAGATTGCTAGAAGGTGAATGGTGGAACAGTAAAGTTAAACTATGTCTCTTCAAAAGATCAACTAGCCGATGTCTTGACTAAGGCGTTTCCAAAGATCAATTTCGATGAGATTACATCCAAGCTGGGTCTCTATAACTAACATCTACTCTACAGCTTAAGGGGGAGTGTGAGTTATGTTGCGTTTAGATGTAACTATTAGTATCTTACTTTAACACTAACTCTAGAATCCTACTTTGTAGATAACTATTAGCATCCTACTTTAACACTAGAATCCTACTTTGTAAATAAAATAACCTCTAGCCTATCTAGGACTCTTGACAATTGTTTGTTTAAATATCCCTGCTGTATTCTCCCAATTTGCGATGTGAATAAAAAGATTTTATTTTTCCAAGAATCCTATTTACACATAGACAACTATATACAATGCTTCGACTTACAGCTCGGATATTTACACGCAGAGATGCAGCCGGACCGGAATGTAGTAGGGATCTGCAGGTTGCATATTCTGGTTTATCATCAACTTCCAAAGTTTTCTCTGCAACGGTTAGGTGGTCATGAATTACAAGTTTCACCACATTGTTCAGAGTTCAAACTTTATTATGAAACCATGACATAAGCAACGTCATCATCAAAATCAAGCAAAAAATACTTCACTCATCAAGCGAAAGAATCATCTGATGAACAGTTTGATTTCGATTAATTTATCAAGCAAACATAATGAATACAAGCAATATTTTTAGACTTGTTACAAACCAAACCGAACATGAATAAGACATGTTTAGTTCACTTATGTTCGTTTAAAACTCATTTGATAAATAATTTAAAACTAGTCCATGTTCGCTCTTCAATTAATAAACAAATTTTTAACTATTCGTGAACACATTCAATTTTATATTTATGAACCTATTTGTTTAATGTTTGCGAACATGTTTCGTTTAAATGAAGGAATACAAACATAATTTTAAAATTCCTAATGAACACAAACCGAAGACAAACTTAAAACTAAACAATGAATGAACACAAGAGGCTCATTCATTCAATCTCTGGTGATTGACAGCCCTACTAATGCAACAAGAAAGAGGTTTAATTATGAAATTCCCCTTTCAAAATCAAGATAACAAAACATATTTTAAGAGTTACCTAGGTCCTTAATCTGGAATGGAGTCAATATAACAGAAGGCACATAAACCTCAAGCGGATCCAGCTTTTTCCTTTCAAATTGCATATCATTAACACAAAAATACATAAATAAATGATAGCCAGAGTACAATTCAAAAGGGTGTCAGTGATTACGGATTACTTTTTCACGTATTTATCCAAAAAGCTACCTGCAATGGCGTCTGCAGTGGGAATAATGAATAATAATAGCTTATAATTTTAGCTTTGAAGTAACTCTTTGCAAGACTGATAGATTCATAAATGAAAAGAATAAAAAACGTACAGTTGGGTGTAAGGAGGAAGTGAGAGAGAAACAGAGATATTGAGACCAACCGCCGGCTCTCCCGCCAAATCGGTGGTGACGCGGAAGACCTGACCGAGAATTGCTTTAGCTTGGCGGTGTTAGAGTTCGATGATGAAGTGCGAGGAGCGGTGGAGGAAAGCAACGGAATGGGTTTCCGCCAATTGACGCCGTTTCGACACAACATCGGTGGATTTATCGCCGGGGAATAACACTGATAGGAAAAAAAAGGTCTTATCCGTTAGTTCGCCTTTTAACCTTATTTGAAAATTTTGGTTGCCACAAAGTATTAAGGTCAAATTCTGTCCGCAGTCCATGTGTTATGTACAAATTTTGAATTTAGTCTTATATTTTAATTTAGTTAATTTTAAAATATTAACAATAATAATTGAATCTACAGCATAATACAAATAGTGTTGAGCAAAGGATTTGAATAAATCAACTAGGCGTTTGATCAGTGAACTCGACTCAATTATTATATCATTTATATGTCTTTCGATTTGAATATAAATTTAAGAAAAATTTAATTGATCTGAAAGTCAACTCAATTTTGGATAAAAAATTGTATTCGGGTTAATCTTATATATAGAGAGAGAAAGAGAGAGCTAGAATCCACTTGCTAGTGGTGTTAACACCTTTGTTAATATCATTAGATAGATAAAAATAAACGTATGATATATCTATATATATTTCTTATCCTTAATAGGTAAAATAGAAACTTAATTAAAAAAATTGTTATAACAGTTGTCCTCTCTCTCTCTATATATATATATAAATATAAGTAAGTTATAGTCCTATCATTTTAAGATGAAGTATATTTCACTTTAAAATAAAATCTACATGATTTTATCGTTCAAAAAATTTAATCTGAATGGATTTTAAAATTCAACCTATAAGATCGGTGGGGTCCAGTACCCATTCTCAATTATAAAGTATAGAGAATGATTTTTATGTTTAAAGACAAATTAACTGACCTTATTCCATATATAATGGGGTGAGGGGATGTTTAGAGACAAATTTATTTATTTTGGTAAGATATGGTATATTTAAGCACAGGATATTTGTGTTGGCCAATAATTTGAAGGCCCCCGTCTTACTGATTTAGGCATAGCTAAAAGCTTGTACATATCAATGTCTAACACCACCATTGAATGTATAGACCCTAATATGCTCCGTTGGAACCCCCTCCAAAACATCCAACCTCACTCCAATACCCGTTGCTTCATCTATCAAGGTCACTAGAACGTTCCATAAATGAGATTACATATTATATACTAGTTAAGTTCGATTTAATTAAAGTTTGATCAACATTCGATTTAAATAAAATTCCTCTGAATTTTTAACAATTCAAAATTATCTACTTAATAACCTGCTTTAAAAAATTCGCTAGCAGCTCGTAAAAGTTATATATTAAAATTTTAATTTTTTTTCATGAATAGAATTTGTATTGCAACCAATCAAAAAACAAATACGCATACAAGAAACCCTTCAGGGCCAACAACAGTTAGCCATTAAAGGCGGTTCAAACAAATCATCTCATTAACAATCCCACCCCTCCTAATTGACTTACCCCTCACTCGAATTCTATTTGACTCCTTGAGACAAGCAACAATTTCAGCAGTCGAGTACTCCCTGCTTTGAAAAATTTTACGATTTGCTCTCTCCAAATCAAAGAAATAAATCTGTTTCAAGCCAACTTCAGCCCAAAGGACAACAGTGACTTACCCTTAAACCTGACAGCCCAAGTGAGTTCTGAGTACCATCCCAAAGCGCCTCTAGTCTGCTGGCACAGAAGAACTACATCCCAAACCCTCATAAAGAAATCGTACTGGAAGAATAAATGGTCACGAGACTTCAATTCCTTCCTGCAAAGAACACAAAAGCCATATGCATTTAAGCCGAACTCAATGAGCCTACACTTGGTAGGCAACCTATCAAGCTCCGCTATCCATGCTATAACCGAGTGCTTTGGGATGTGTCCAGGGTGCCACACCAACCTATTCCACGGCACCTTGTCTTTGCTCAATTTAATCTCTCCCTAAATCCGTGCAACCGAAGAGAGGGAGGGTCCCAACAGTCGCAGATTTGGTTAATCTTCCCAAAAGAAACAAGCACACATTTGGTTAATCCGCTTGATGACAGCTTTAGACAAACAAAGTTGTCAAGACCAAAAGTTCTAAATACTATAGAGGCTGACTATTTAAGTTCCAGTCTCCCAGTATATGATAATTGATTGGACTTCTAACTCTGAAGTTTGGATGAAATCTTGTCGATAAGGGGGCATAATCATGAACAAACAACCTCCTAGTAATAAAAGGAATGCCCAGGTATCTAACTGAGAGGGCACATTGTCGAATACACATGGATTCATGGACCAGATGAAGAGTACCTTTATCAACCCCGGACGAAAATATCTCAGATTTGACTGAATTCATTTGCAAACCGAAGATGCGGTGAAACGTCTTCATCACTCTCCAAATCCCAAGACACCAAGAGATCATCTGCAAAGGAGAGGTTAGTAAGGCTAATCTTGTGGCACTTCGGGTGGAAACTAAACACCCCAAACTCAACCGCTTTATCCAATAACCTTGATAACATTCATAGAAAGTACAAAGAGGTAAAGAGAGAGGATCCCTTTGCCTTACACCCCTAGACCTTTAAAATAGCCCACCAACCAATCATTTAGAGATATAGAAAATCAAGGTATGGTGATGTTGTAGTACCCCAAATTTTGGATAGTGACTAAAATATAAAATTTGAAAGTTAAGTGACCAAAGTATAAACTTTAGAAAAGTTTAGGGACTAAAGTGTAATTTTAAAAATTTATGTAATTCGGCCCCGTAAATGAATCGTTTACCCCCTAATAATGACGTTTTCGTGGGAATCAGATTTTTTGTATGGAGTTTGTATTAAAAGCTACAAAGCGATAAAGTCCGATAATAAATCGATAAATCAGATCGATAGAAATTTCAAGAAAATTGAAGGTTAATAAATTAGGCTTAAAAATATTATTTCCACATTTTAAAATGATGGAAAATAATATAAACCATTGGATTGAAGGATTTAATTCCATGTTAAATTTGGACAGTTGGATTAAAGTGACAAGATTACAATTTTGGAAAGTTGCATGGGCAAAATGGTAAAGGGTGAAATAATTTGTTCATCTTTGACTTTTGGAAAATGATAAGGTTGGTGTGGCTTGTTTTGATAGTAATTATGAAGTTTCATTAAGGGTAAAATGGTATTTTCCCAATTAAATAAATTTAATATTCATTTAAGCTTAAATAAGGCTAAATTAACATGAAATTAAGTTTAGAAATTTCATGAAACTTAGCCTACTTTCATCTCTAAGTTGTGAACACCATCCTAAGGTAAGAGAAAATTTCTTTTTGATTTTTGAGCAATTTCCTTTGGATTTTGGATTATGTCGTGAAATAGAAAATGGTTTTACACGAAAAACGCTATCATTTGGTACCAATATTGCATCTTAATCTTTCTTGTGTTCAAAGATCCCAAATTTAAGGGTTTGTGTTCATATTAGGGCTTATGAAATTGATGAAGGATTATGATATTTTTGAGGTTGTAGAATCATATACAAGAATGATTGTTGATTAAAATAACTTGTACATGGCTATATAAGCATATGTTGAATTCGTCCAAACCCTAGCTTTATAGGAAAGATGTATTTTAATGAAATTAAGTCAGGGTTTGATTCTAGAGGTCTTGAAATGTTGAATAGAGGTTGGTTTCATGCATGAATCAAGTGAAAATCATGAGAAATGTACCCTTAAAGCATTCGACCATGAGGAAATAAGTTGGGAAAATTTTGGAAAATTTTCATGGGTTAGAAATGATATTTGGAAAGTTATAAAGCCTTAGAAATTTTTTTGGGCCAATGTGTAAATTTTCAAAAGTTGAGGGACATGTTTGATAATTTTGAAAAATTATGGGTTGAATGTGTAATTACTCAATAATTGATGTAAATTGATGGAAATTACTGTTTGACAACTGAAATTGAAGTTAGAAAATAAAATTAAGCCATTTTGGAAAATTGGCAAAGTTTAAGTACAAAATGGTGAATATTGAGAAAGTTAGTGGCTTAAGTGGTAAATATAGTATTATTGAGACATTGGGATGTAATTTTAATTCTAGAAATTTATTTGGGCTTGAATTGAAGAATTTATGACAATGGCCATTATAAAAAGAAAAAAGAAAAGTTAGGATGAATTTTAAAAGAATTCGAAAATAATAGTACTTTTGAGTATTATTATTTTGTATAAATGTTAGTAAGGATACTAACATTGTATTTTATATTTGTGTGTGTGACTATGGATGCTTGTGTAGATCATAATCAAATTTGTGAGGCAAGAAAACAAAAAGGCAAGGAAAAAGTTCCAAAATAGTCGGAATACAATAAGGCATAATAGTGAGGTATACAAGGTGAGTGCATTTATTATGTACTTATATGATATGAGAATGATTTGTGATGAGTCAACCCCGAATATTTTTTTATAAAAGCATGATTAACCTTATTTTGAAATATTTTCATAACGTTTATGAAAATGATTTTACGAATAATTTTAGGGTATGAACTGCCCTAAAATAAATGGATGAACTTTTATATTATTTTAACAACTATCTATATTTCAAAATAATTTTTTAATATGCGAATTTGATTTAAAGTCCTATTGTATTCATTGAGAGTCGTAGGTACATTTTGACATAGTTTGTGTATGATGATTATCAATCGATTTTGTTTAATGCATATGTTGCATTTTCGTATCAATACTTTGTGTGCTTTCGGCACTATTTGTGCATCCATGGTATTTATAATGAGTTTGTGAATTACCATTTTGTTATATCATTATAGTGTTGCTGTCACTACATAACCTATGCTTTCGTTTAGAACTTATGTGCAAATCATGTAACTTGCATTCTCATTTGACATATATTAGGAAATAAGTGGATATTTTGGAAAATACTGATTGATGGGTATGTTGGGCATACTAAATATTGTTTCGCGGGTTATAAAGAAACTTGGTTTACCAAGTCAATTTTATGTATTATTATGATTTATATGATTAAATTTGTATTTTGGTATTTTATGATATACTTATATTTTGGTTACACCTCATTTATATTATTATGCTCCACTAAGTGAATACTTAGCGTGTGATAGTTTCACGCGTAAGTAATAGTGTACAATCGGAGTAAGGAGTGCAGTTAACATCGTAAATCAAAGGTTACCTCATCAGTAACTGTATGACCTCTATATCTACTTTTGATATCACTAGATGTCATGTAATAGATATATGATGATGCTCTGATATGTATTTGACATATGGGTTGTAGTATTTACTATGTTCAAACTTTAAGGTTATTTTACATACTATTAGTTAATGAACATTTTTATATTATTATTATATTAAAATATTTTATTTAAAGAAACAAAATTTTACTGGTTTCCAAGGACGAAAATGTTTTAAAAATCATGTGACATATGTGACTCGTGTATGGGGATGTATATGAGAAATGAATGTTACATTTATTGGTATCAGAGCTACATGTTTAGCCAATTCTCAATTAAAATTGGGTGTATTTTACATTAAAAGGGTATACATGTCACTAGGATATCAGAGTTACTGATATGGTGTCGTTGGGATATGATTGATGTCACTCCTTACTAACATGAGTTATTATTATGTGTGTCGTATTAGATATCGGAATCTGCAAATTCATGGAGAGCGATCGAACAAGAAGTTCGAGAAGGGTCGGGTAGCGAAAGTAATGAAGTTAATAGTGAGTATCCGGTCCAGTCTGGACACGCTAGTGCACCGATACATCAGAACGTGCCAGTGCAAGATCATATAACTTTTATGCAGGCTCTCGATACGATCTTGGCTCGATCCTCGGATGTCGATTCTGAAAGAGCTAAAATGTTTGGGAGCACCCAAGTTCAGGGGAGACGAAGATGAAGGTCCCATAGATGCTGACTTATGGTTAAATGACATCAAGGTGGTGCTTGAAAATCTTCACTGCTTAGATTCTGAAAAGTTGAACGGAACTGTATCTTTACTTCGAGGATCATCCCAAGTGTGGTGGACGAACACCATGATGTATAAAATGCCTGAACAAGTGACTTGGCAATTCTTTCAGGATGAATTTAAGAACAAGTACATCGGTGAGCAGTTTATGCGGGCGATGATGCTGAAGTTTCTTAATCTAAAACAAGGTGATCGAGCATTACATGAGTACGAGGTTGAGTATAACAAGCTAAACCATTTTTCTACTGAAGTAGTTCCCAATGACAAGGCTCGATGTGATTGATTCATCGAGGGATTGTGTTGAAAACATTTTGATGTTTCAATATAACAAATAAAGTGTAAATGAATTTTAAGATTTTATATTCAATTTCAAAAATAATATTCGATTAAAATAATCGAATATAAAAAACATTACTCCAAGTTTCCAAATGTCAATTTTAATCATTACACTTAAGTGTAAAATTGTGTTTTAATCTTAAAATATTTTTGAAACAATTTTTATAAAGTATTTCGAACCTTAATCGAGCCAAAAATGATTTTTAAGTAGGAGTGTACCAATACACTCTTAGGATGTACCGATACCCTTGAATTTCAAATGTAATAAGGGTATCGATACACAGCCGAATATACCGATACCCCTCATATCATAAATGGCTCTAAGAAAGATCGAATGCAATTAGTGTATAGATACCCCTGGGAGGTACCAATACACTTGGTCAAATAACGGTTGAAATATTTGAATTTTACACTAGGTGTACCGATACCCTTTACAGGTGTACCGATACCCCTACGCTCCCAACATAATTTTTAAATGGAAAACATACAACGGCTCTATTGACTTCACCAATGATCCCCAACGTTCAGAATTGATCCAAGGTGTATTTAAACAAGTCTTGAAGCCATTGATGAAGATTAAGAAACAATAATTAAGAGAGAAACAAAGATAAAGCTTTAAACATCAAGTTTGAGCAATTCATGTCCTATTTCCATTCAATATTCATTTTTTCTTTCAAGAACACCACTTGTGCTCAATTGTATTTATTCTTGAGTGTTCTTTCTTTGTTCTAGAATTGTGCAAACAATCTACCTTGTGAGGTTTTTCTGTAAAGTTTGCGAATTTGTAATTTTCTCTTTGGGAGAGAGTGTTCTCAAGAATTTTGGGTTTAATTCTTGAGGGAGTTGTAAGGTTGCTCTTTGTCCTCAAAAGAAAGACAAATTAGTGAATTTGTGGAAAATCCTTAGTGTTGATAGCTAAGGTAGTGGACGTAGACTTTGTTTGAGAAAGTCGAACCACTCTAAATCGCTGTGTAAATATTTTCAATTTTTTGCAAAAGATTCCACCGAAATTTTAATTGCCAATTCACCCCCTCTGGGCCAATTCATCTGATCGATTAACTCAACAATTGGTATCAGAGCTACACTCATTTAAAGGTTTTACCACCTCTTGAGTAGATTCGGGAAGATTTATATCGATATTCAAGTCATCAATGACCTCCACATCAAACTTCAACTTCGTTCTTGAGTCCTTGCCCGTCAACAAGCCTTCTTTCTTCAATGGAGCTAACTATGCTTATTAGAAGAATAAGATCAGGTACTTCATTCAAGCTAGTGACATGGGAGCGTGGAAAATCTTGATGAACGAATACTTTGAACCATCCACAGATCCAAATATGTGGAGTGAAGAAGAGACGAGAATGTTCCAGCTCAATTCAAAGGCTATATATATTCCTTTTTTGTGCACTTGGACCATATGAATACGGGAGAGTTTCATCTTGTACAACTGCTAAGGAAATATGGGATAAACTGCAAGTCACTCATGAAGGCACCAACGAGGTAAAAGAATAAAAAAGTAGTCTTCTTACTCATAGCTATGAAAATTTCAGGATGAATCCAGGAGAAGATATCAAAGCTATGACGAATAGATTTTCCGTGATTGTCAATGGTCTCAAAGCATATGGAGAAATCATTCCAAACGAGAAGCTTGTGAGGAAGATAATTTATTATCTTCCAAAAGCTTGGCAATCGAAGAAGACAACGATCATTGAAGCTAAAGACCTAAAGTCTTTGACTCTCGATGAGCTTATTGGTTCTCTCCTCACGCATGAAATGATGATTCAAGATGAGGTAGACCTCGAGAAGAAGTATGAGACAAAGAAGAAGACAGGAGAAAAAGAAGAATATTGGAATTGCTCTCAAATCCACAAAATATGAAAGTGATTCTGATGATGACGACGATGATGAAGAAATGACATTATTTGCCAAATGGATCAGAAAATTAATGAATCCCAATAGAGGAAGAAAATTCAAACGAAATGAAGGCTTCAAAAATGAACCAAATGAGGTGTTAAGTTAATTGATTGACGAATATGGCCAAGAGGGGGTGAATTGGCAATTAAAATTTTGGTGGAAGCTTTTGTAGAAAATTGAAAGAAATTTGCACAGCAATTTAAAGTGGTTCGATTTTCTCAACCAAAGTCTACGTCCACTACCTTAGCTATCCACACTAAGGATTTTCCAAAAATTCACTAATTTGTCTTTCTTTTGAGGACAAAGAGTAACCTTACAAACCCTCAAGAATTATACCCCAAATTCTTGAGATCACTCTCTCCCAAAGAGAACAATACAAATTTGCAAACTTACAAGGAAATCCTCACAAGGTAGATTGTTTGCACAATTCTAGAACAAAGAAAAGAACACTCAAGAATGAATACAATTGAGCACAATAAGTGTTCTTGAAAGCAAAATGAATATTGAATGAAAAATAGGCTTGAAATGCTCAAACTTGAGGTTTGATGCTTTCTCTTTGATTCTCTCTTGATTCTAGTTGCTTCATGTTTCTTGTTATTGATCAATGACTTCTAAGCTTGCTTAAATACACCTTGAATCACTTCTGAACTTTGGGGATGATTAGTGGAGTCAATATAGCCGTTTAAGTGTGAAAAAAATTAATTAAAACAATTGGGAGCGTCAGTGCATCGATGCATACCCATGGTGCATCGGTGCATCAGTGTAAAATTCAAATATTTTGACCGTTGGACCCTTAGTGCATTGGTGCACTAAGAGTGCATCGGTGCACTAAGAGTGCATCGATGCATCAAGTGCATTCAATGTTTCAAAATAGCCAGAGTGCATCGATGCATGAATGGTGCGTCGATGTATCAAATGCATTCGATGTTTTCATAAAATCCTCAGTGCATCGATGCATGAAATGAATTCGATGTTCAATTTAATTCATGGTGCATCGATGCATGGATTGGTGCATCGGTGCATCACTCTGAAAAATTGATTTTAGGCTTGATTTTGATTCAAAATACTTTGTGAAAATTATTTCAAAAATATATTAAGTATAAAACACAATTTTACACATTTAGTAAGGTTTGAAATTGATGTTAAAATACTTGGAGTAATAATTTGATATTCGATTAGTTGAATCGAATATATTTAGAAAATCATTTATAAAATCTTAAAATTTATTTAAACTAATTTGTTATATCTAAATACAAAAATATTTTCAACAATCTCCCCCTTTTTGATATAACAAAACATTTGTGTTATTTTAAGATTTTCTAAAAATTTGAAATCAAATTCAATTTAGAAAAATTACTCCCCCTTACTATAACACTTCTCCCTTTTAAAACATTTTAACATTTAACATTTCTCCCCCTTTTTGTTAAATCAAAAAGACTTAAAATCCATTTGAACAAGGTTTTCAAAAACATAGCCAATTGATTAAATATCTATATATATATAGCTTAAGCTGCTAAGATCACAATCAAAAGAGAGTTAACCATTAGTTTCATAATCAATATTCATAATAAAAATGTGAAATGGTAAATTGGTCATATTGCAACTACAAAATAAATGATGCATATGTTGTAATAAACAAAAATATATATAAAATATCAAACAGTCATCCAACGATCAAAGAAGGATAATCCAAAATATTTTAACAATTCAAGTTCAACCCAAAAACAATGAAAGATAAGTCTATTCATCCATTGAAGGATCGGGAGGAGGAGGAGGGTAACGAGCTCTCATCTCAAGCGAGAGTGCATCCAAACAATCATTCATATCTTGTTGTCGAGCTCCCAAGGTAGAGAGATGGGACTCAATGAATGTGAAGCGCGAATCCATGGACGCATACCGTAAATCAAATATCTCCAAAAACGAACGAAAATACAGAGGCATTTGTTCTTCTTGTGGAGCTGGTTCTGGTGCAGGCTCGTCATCAGGTACGTGATCATCGATGTCTTGCATAAGTTGTTGAAATTCAGGATCGTTTTCATCAGCCGGAGCTGGAGGAGGAGGAGCACAAGAGGAGCTAGGAGCAGCTCGTGAGGAACTAGCTCCCGGAGTTTGCTTTCCGGGTCTAAAAACCCATTGACTGGTAACCCCGTCTTGTTTCCAATCCACTTTGTTCAAGGATGTGAGATTGATTTGATTTTGAAGTGGGATAGGATTGTCAAGAGAAACGTCTAGACTAAGTTTGATAAAGAGGTTACTAAGAAGATATCCATAAATCAATGTTTCAACATGTTTTGAAGGAACAATGTTTATGATGTCCACTAGTTGACTGAATATAATGTGGGGCAGATTTATTTTGATTTTATTTTTAAGACAATACATCCACCATAAATCCATAGCACGAAGTGTGGAGTACCTACCTCCGGATGGTCTAAACCACCAAGAAATCATCAAATGGAGAAAACGATCGTGATGAGATCGTAGAGTACTAACACTTGAGTTTGGAACATAGGGATATTCCACATTTTCACTTTCATTATATACACCATTATCATCTAACCCAAATCTGAAAGCTATAGTCTCGTGGTCAATATTAATATATTGGCCTAAAAGATAGGATCTAATGGCTATAGTTCCACATTGAGTTTCATTTTGAATACACACCGCATTGGAATAGAAAATGCGGATCAATTGTTGATAGACGATAGGTTTAAGCTTAAACAATTTATCAAACTTCCAAGCTTTAAGAATCGGAAGGTATTCGAAATCAATGTCAACCATAGCTTGAAGCGAAGGAATACGCTCTTCACGGGTTCTATAAGTTTGGAAAGAGTTTCTGTACCTAGAGTACAATTCGTCTCTACGACGCTCAGGCATGTTAAAATAAGATCCTAATAGAGATGAAGGTAGAGGAGGAACGAGATTAGGAGGTTGAGGAACGGGAGGATGAATTTGGTTTGACCGACTCGAAGATGACCTAGGTCGTTTAGGATTTGACATGATTAAAGGAAATCGGAATAAGGAATATCACCTGCAATTTGAAACACATGTATGCATAATCAATCCCAAAACTCAAATGAGTCCTCAATAATTCAAGGTTCTCTAAACCATATCCTAATGGGCATGTTTTGAAAACTTTTTAATAATATCATAATATAGTTTTCATGAAAACAACACAATTAAATCAAAAAATTACTAATTTTCGAAATCAATTTTTTTAATTTCAAAATTCAAAGAAAAATCTTGAAAAATTGTTTGTTTTTGACGAAATTGGTAGTAAAATCTAGTTTAGAACCAACAAACAATCAATGCCCGATATAATGTTCATCCTAGAACTAATCAAAACTAGTTTTAAAATCAAAAATCAATAAAATAGAGTTTTTTGAAATATTACCTTGAAAATTCGGATTGAGAGGGATGAGAAGTTGTTTTGCACAATTTAATGATATAAGCAGGTTTCAAAGTTGAAAAACTTGAAGATTCCGACGAAAAATCGTTGATTTTGAGCAAGAATGGAGATTTTTAGAGTGAGAGGGACGACCGGCTAGAGAGGATAGTTTTAGGGTTTGAGATAAATAAGAAAAATAAGCTTTTAAAACCCTAAAACCCGACGAATGCATCGATGCATGACCATGTGCATCGATGCACATTCAAGGCGTGCATCGGTGCATCAACATGATGAATCGATGCATATTTAAAGGGATGCATCGATGCACTATTAAGCGTATCGATGCACTAAGCACAGAAATGACAAAAATCCATTTTAAAATACTCAAAATGCTAAATTAATTGGCTCTAGTGGTATTGGTAACTCATATATTGAAATTAATCATGTTCAATCAATCAAATTAATCCTTAAACAACTTTTGAACATAAAATTAATTTTCATCAAGTAACATAAACTCCCCCTAACTAATAGCAATGAATGCAATAAAAAAATTACTATTCTAAGCATTTTTCATTTAGTCTTAAAAGTGCTAAAATTATTTTAAACACTAAGTGAAGATAGGTTGGTTAAACCTAATTCTCTCCTAAGTGTCCAAAATCTTTCCTTGTCTAAAGGTTTTGTAAAGATGTCCACTAATTGGAGCAAAGTATCAATAAATTCTAGAACTACATCTTCCTTAGTGACATGGTCTCTAATGAAGTGATGTATTATTTCAATGTGCTTAGTTCTAGAGTGTTGGATGGGATTTTTAGTGAGACAAATAGCACTAGTATTGTCACACTTGATAGGAATGGTACCTACTTCAATTCCATAATCAAAAAGTTGTTGTTTCATCCATAAAACTTGTGCACAACAACTACCAGCTGAAATATATATTCGGCTTCAGTGGTAGATAATGCAACACAATTTTGTTTCTTTGAAAACCAAGAAATTAGCATATTTCCAAGGAATTGGCAAGTACCGGAGGTGCTTTTCTTATCTAATTTGCATCCTCCATAATCCGCATCAGAAAAGGCATGCAAGCTAAAGCTAGAATCTGTAGGATACCAAAGTCCTAAACTAGGAGTGTCCTTAAGGTATCTAAAGATTCTCTTAACAGCTAGTAAATGTGATTCCTTAGGACATGATTGAAATCTAGCACATAAGAAAACACTAAACATAATGTCTGGTCTACTTGCAGTTAGATAAAGCAAAGAGCCAATCATTGACCTATATAATTTAACATCTACACATTTACCTCCTTCATCTAAGTCAAGCTTTGTTGAAGAGCTCATTAGAGTGTCGTGAGGTTTGCCATTTTCCAGTCCAAACTTTTTGAGCATATATTTGTCGTACTTAGCTTGATTGATGAAGATGCCATCTTTTCTTTGCTTGATTTGGAGTCCTCAGAAAAATGAGCGCTCCCCCATCATGCTCATCTCAAACTCACTTTGCACTAGCTTAGAAAATTCTTGGCAAAGAACATCATTAGTAGAACCAAATATTATATCATCAACATAAATTAGAACTACTAATAAATCTTTACCTTTATGCTTTAAAAACAATGTAGTGTCAACCTTCCCTTTTGAAAAACCTTTTTCAATTAAAAAATTTGACAATCTTTCATACCAAGCTCTAGGAGCTTGTTTTAAACCATAAAGCGCTTTTGTCAATTTAAGAACATGATCCGAAAATTTTGAATCTTCAAAACCTGAAGGTTGTTCCACATACACTTCTTCCTTTATAAAACCATTTAAAAATGCACCTTTAACATCCATTTGAAATAATTTAAATTTATGAAAACATGCAAATGCTAATAACATTCTAATTACTTCCATCCTAGCTACGGGAACGTATGTTTCATCATAGTCTATGCCCTCTTCTTGAGTATACCCTTGAGCAACAAGTCTAGCCTTGTTTCTCACTATATTACCACTCTCATCAAGCTTATTCCTAAATACCATCTAGTACCTACAGTAGATTTATTACTAGGCCTTTCAACTAATGTCCATACTTTACTTCTCTCAAATTGATTTAATTCTTCTTGCATAGCCATAATCTATCATTTAATGCTTCTTTAATATTCTTAGGCTCTATGCATGAAATAAATGCAACATAATTAAAAATATTTCTAAGAGAAGATTGAGTTATTACCCCTTTGGATGAATCACCTATAATCTCACCATCCTTGACATAGTTGTACTCTCTTGGATAAGATACTTCCCTTTCTTCAATGGTTGGATTCTCGAGGGGATCATGAGTTTCCTCATCTTTCGTTTCTTATTTTGATGATGATTCTCCAAGGTCATATCTAACGTCATTTGTATTTATAATACCTACATCATCATTAACACAAGAATCCTTCCTCGGAAGGGGGTTATCATCGAAAACAACATGTATAGACTCTTTTACAACTAAAGTTCTTTTATTAAATATTCGATAAGCTTTAGAATTTAAGGAATAACCCAGAAAAGTTCCTTCATCACTTTTAGCATCAAATTTGCCAAGGTTTTCTTTACCGTTGTTCAAAACAAAAAATTTACATCCAAAATGATGAAAATAGCTAATGTTAGGCTTTTTATTTTTGAAAATTTCATATGGAGTTTTCTTTAAAATTGGCCTAATCATTACTCGATTTACAACATAACAAGCGGTATTTGTGGCTTCCGCCCAAAAATATTTTGGCAAATTATTTTCACAAAGCATGGTTCTAGCCATTTCTTGTAAAGTTCGATTTTTCCTCTCAACAACTCCATTTTGTTGAGGGGTTCTAGATGCTGAAAAATTATGGCTAATACCATTAGAATTACAAAACTCATTAAATCCAAGATTTTCAAATTCAGTGCCATGATCACTTCTAACACTAGTGATAGAGTAACCTTTTTCGTTTTGGATTACTTTTGAAAATGTGATGAAATTTTCTAATGCTTCTTCTTTAGTACTTAAGAATAGAACCCAAGAATATCTAGAATAGTCATCTACCAAGAGAAATGCATATTGTTTTCCACCCAAGCTAGTAGTCCTAGTTGGCAAAAAAAGATCTATATGGATCAATTGTAATACTCTACTAGTTGATACGTCATTAATGGATTTAAAAGAAACTCGCTTTTGTTTTCCTTTAGCACAAGCATCACAGATTTTATCATTATCAAATTTAAGCTTAGGCAACCCTCGAACTAAATAACCTTGAATTAGTCGTTGCAAAACACTCATACTAGCATATCCTAGTCTCCTATGCCATAACCAACTATCATGTTCATCCTTAGCAACTAGGCACAAATTAGTCATATCAATAGAATCTAAATGCACCATGTATATGTTTCCTATTCTATGACCAACAAGCATAATCTGATTAGATGCAATGTCAATGACTTTACAACCATTAATATCAAACATGACATTGAATCCCTTATCACAAAATTGACTAATACTCAATAGATTATGCTTTAATCCATTCACATATAAAACATTCTTAATTTGTATGGAAGAGGTATTACCAATAGTACCAATACCTTTAATGTGACCTTTTGAATCATCACCAAAAGTTACTTCTCCTCCATTTTTGGCGTTAATCTCAATGAACCGGTTTTTGTCTCTGATCATGTGTCTTGAGCATCCACTATCAAGGTACCATGAATTTGGATTTGTTTCCCGTGCCTTGTAGCAATGCTCCTTTTCCTACAAACATAGATTAATTTCTAATTTTTGGTACCCAAATTCTTTTGGGTCCATATTTATTAGTTTCCAAAATCCTAGTCCCCTTAGGTATCCATTTGTGTAGGATATCCTTATCTTTAGTAGTAATGAGCTATTTAGGAACCCATATACTTCTAACAATTTTTTCATTAGAGGTTCTTGTAACACCCCCAACCCGTATCCGACCCGGATACGAGTCCGAAGTGTCACATTGACTTTTCAAACCTTGACTCTTAAGAAAAATCCCGGGAAATTTAAAACTTTATTTAAAACAAAATACAGACTTTATCAGAGTGCTCGTACTTAATGACTTATTACATGCCAACACTTTATACATAACCAAAAACATACTTTGTCAAATATTTCTGATCTGATCTTTTGGTAAGGAAAACTGACCTGTCTTGCTCCGCATCACTCCTTACTCTTCTCGAAACCTACGTGTGAAACAATCACACGCTAAGTCGAAGACTTAGTGAGGCATAACAACTTAATGCACTTTAAAACCTATATTGATACATGCATGTTATGTTCTATCATGTTACAGCAACTTCATGCATTTTTCATATCGTATAAAATCATATCAGATTAATTGCAGTAAATACATGCATACACATAGTTCATCATTAACAGTTTATCATATAATCACATACTATTTCAATCAAACACTATACACACACACATCATATCATTTCTATAGCATTTATCATACCACTAACTTATATTTGTTCATATTTCTGGATTAGCCCATGTATGTGAGAACTATCGATATGTGAGTCTATAGAGGTTGTGCACTATGCTGTCACCACAGCTCGTAGAATTGCACCGAAGTGCCCGTAGAATTGCACCGAAGTGCCCGTAGAATTGCACCGTAGTGCCATATAATGATGTCCATAAGGACCACGTAGAATTCCTTAAGAATCATATACATATGCTAGGGATCAAGTATGTGTCTTTCGAGACTTCACACATGTTCCAAAGATATACATATGTCCTAAAGAACCGAATAGACCCTCGACTCTTGGCATGCCAACTATACCCCTAGCTCTCATGACACATAACATGGGCGTTATCATTTATTTCATTTCAAATATTCACATAAACTTGTAATTCACTTTCACATATCACGTATCACATAGCTTCTTTTCATATGATCACATAGTCCCGTAGTTCACTTGCACGTAGATCATTTCCATATAATTCACATGTCAAATATGTCATGTTTTCATATAATTTCTATCATTTCTCACCCAATCACCTTTATTCATATAAACATACTATCATATCTTGTTCACATAAGATCATATACTTCATATAATATATCGAAACACCTAGAACACTTTCACGTAGCTTATAGTCATAAGTCTTATCTCATAACCTATACTTGTTTTCACATATATATATATTTCATAGCATTTCTTATACCATCACATAATTCCTTTAACATACATAACATATCATGTAACATTATAATAGCAATACTTATAAGTCATATGCTTATATCTTAATCTTATGCCTTCTCTTAAACATATATATATATATATATATATATATATATATATATATATATATAATATATATATATTCACATGTTCAGGTAATTCCATTTCATCACATAATTGTGTATTCATATAACTCATTTCATTTCATTCATATCTATCTATATATATCTATATCCTCAAGATTATCCTAATATAAATCATATAGCACTCTTATATTTCGTATCATCTAGGGCAGACTTATAACATATCTCACTTCTATTATTTCTATATATATATCTAATCTGTTACTTAATTCAATTTCATATCACTCTTATAATCTTCTCATATAACTTCACAAATTTCTATCATTCAACCCCTGTGTTATAGTTTTATTTAAACCTATGAATCTTTCCCATCTAGCTTATCTTATACGTTCATCTTATCATTTATGTTCAAATCCCCTAGTTAGTGTACTATTTTCACTCATCCTATAGATCAATATTATCCAGCTTATTTCACTTATCATATAATAATATAATTATATTTTACTATGATCACATAGTTTATCTCATACTTTGCTTTCTCATGTTCACCTATATCATGTCTATGGCTCATATCTTTCTCATGCAGTCACATAGTTCAGTTTCACATATGTCTATATATATACATTATATAGCACATACTTCTCATAACATTACATTCAAAGCATGTCAACACATATATTCATGCATACATACAATTCATGTCATTCATATCGTATAATCATATATTCATGCATTCTAACATAGGAAATAGACTTGTCACAAGTCTGTTTCCATTTAGCACCATAAACTAACTAATATGCACTCACCTGGCCTCACTAGCCAATTCCAATCTCTTATCTTTCCCTTGATCGATCTTACTTGCCAAACGTTCCGGAATTGCTTTATGCGTAGAATCTACATAAATGTACATTTCGAGACCATCATTAGGTACCTACACCTTGTAATTGGATACTAGCAACTTAAACTAACTTATTAAACCCATATTCCCAATTTTCCTTTAGGGGGAATCGGTTCCCCCCATGACATACTGGAAATTCTTGTTCGTTTGAAGGGGTATCGGTTCCCTTGAATGGGTACCGATTCCCCTTGCCCAGAAATCATATTTTGAGCTCGAAAATCCTTCATTTTCAGCTCAACACATCATACTTCATTCCCTTTAATATTCCTAACTTTCATACACATACTTAAACTCATTTCTACCTCCATAATCACTTCTTTAAACTCAAAATTCTATCTTCCATATAAGATTCAAAAATCATACCAAATTTTCAATGTGTTCTAATTCCATTCTATCACTTCATATCTCTTAATTTAATCCTTGACAAGTCAAATTCAACTTCACAATCTATTAACTCCTTCCATATCAAAAATTCACTTAAAAACTCATTTTTCTTAATTTCTCATAACTTGTTAATCTTTGAGGTTTAAGCCACTTAAAGCTTTCCTTAATCTTTCTTAATATCCCAAGAATCAAAACAAGCTTTAAAACGAAAGAATTAACCAACTAAAGACCCACTTACCTTATACCAAGCTTCACGGTTGAGAGGAGGAAGAAGACTGAAGAATGCTCTGGACTCTTCTTCCTCCGTGCTTATTACCCTTTAAAAAAATTATAAAAAATCTTTCTGGTCAAATGACCATAATACCTTAATTTCCTTTAATAAATACCAAATAACCTTCAATATATATATTCAAATAATCATTGAATTCTTTCATTCTTCTACTTTAGTCACCAAATTCTGAAACTTTACAATTTGGTCACTAACCCGGTATTGCGGATGTTACAGTTCTTTGGGGACCTCTATGATTGTAGTTTTTAAAACTTTTTCTAACAAAGTTGGATTTTGAATTTTCTACATTTTTAAAACGTTTTGTTCCAACTTTATCAAAAGAAGTTTTAAGATCATCAATTTTCTTTTGATGATCATCATTGACCTTTGAAAGTAAATTTTGCAAATCCAAATTTTTCTTTTCAAACTCTTCTAGTTTGATTTGCAAATCTTTGATTTTACTTTCAAGATCGTTGTTGGTTTTGGATATGAGTTTATTTTCATTTTTTAATTTTGAAACATCATTTTTATATTTTAAAAAATATTTCTCATAATCCGAAGCCAACCCATTATATTCATCTAATAACTCATCATAGGATAAATCATCAAAATCAGATGAGTTAGAGGTTACCTTAGAATCTTCCCCGAATGCCATTAAGCACAAGTTTGCTACTTCTTGTTCCTCTTCATCGAAACCTTCTTCATCGCTCCATGTAGCCACATGAGCCTTGTGCTTATTCTTTGATTGACCCTTTCTCTTTAATTGTGGGCAATCATATTTGACATGCCCTGGCTTTTTACATTCATAGCAAATGATCGGGTCTTTCTCTTTTGGTTCATTTTTTAGGCCTTCATTTCGTTTGAATTTTCTTCCTCGGTAAGGTCTCATCATTTTTCTAAACCGTTTGGCAAACAATGTCATTTCCTCGTCATCGTCATCTTCATCCGAATCACTCTCATCTTTTATGGATTTGAGAGCAAATCCAATGTTTTTCTTCTTCTCCTTCTCCTTTGGTGTCTCTTCAATCTTATCAAGGTTCACCTCATCTTCAAGCATCATTTCATGAGTGAGGAGTGAACCGATTAGCTCTTCAAGAGTTAAGGACGTTAGATCCTTAGACTCGATGATTGCCGTCTTCTTTGATTGCCACGATTTTGGGAGGGAGTAGACTAACTTCCTCACAAGCTTTTCATTTGAAATGATCTCTCCATATGATTTGAGACCATTGACAATCGTTGAGAATCTATCCGTCATAGATTTGATATCTTTATTTGGTTTCATCCTGAAATTTTCATAGCTATGCGTTAGAATACTAATTTTAGATTTCTTTACCTCATCGGTACCTTCATGAGTGACTTGAAGTTTGTCCCATATTTCTTTGGAGGTTGTACAAGATGAAACTCTTCCGTATTCATCTGGTCCAAGAGCACAAAATATGATATGGATGGCTTTGGAGTTGAGCTGGAACATTTTTGTCTCTCATTCACTCCATAATCTTGGATGAGTGAGAGGCTTGAAGTATCATTCTTCTACGACATTCCATGCTCCCATGTCACTTGCTTGAATGAAGTACATCATCCTATTTTTCTAATAGGCATAATTAGCCCCATTAAAGAAAGGAGGCTTGTTGACGGGCATCGAATCGAGACCAAAGTCGAAGTTTGAGGTAGAGGCCATTGATGACTTTGATTATCGATGTAACTCTTCCCGAATCGACTCAAGAGGTGATTAAACCTTCAAATGAGTTAGGCTCTGATACCAATTATTAAGTTAATCGATTGACGAATATGGCCAAGAGGGGGTAAATTAGCAATTAAAATTTTGGTGGAAGCTTTTGCAGAAAATTGAAAGAAATTTGCACATCGATTTAGAGTGGTTCGACTTTCTCAACCAAAGTCTACGTCCACTACCTTTGCTATCCACACTAAGGATTTTCCACAAATTCACTAATTTTTCTTTCTTTTGAGGACTAAGAGTAACCTTACAAACCCTCACGAATTATACCCCAAATTCTTGAGAACACACTCTCCCAAAGAGAACAATACAAATTTTGCAAACTTACAAGGAAATCCTCACAATGTAGATAGTTTGCACAATTCTAGAATAAAGAAAAGAACACTCAATAATGAATACAATTGAGCACAATAAGTGTTCTTGAAAGCAAAATGAATATTGAATGAAAAATATGCTTGAAATGCTCAAACTTGAGGTTTGATGCTTTCTCTTTGATTCTCTCTTGATTCTAGTTGCTTGATGTTTCTTGTTATTGATCAATGGCTTCTAAGCTTGCTTAAATACACCTTGAATCACTTCTGGATGTTGGGGATGATTAGTGGAGTAAATATAGCCGTTTAAGTGTGAAAACAATTAATTAAAACAATTGGGAGCGTCAGTGCATCGATGCATACCCATGGTGCATCGGTGCATCAGTGTAAAATTCAAATATTTTGAACGTTGGACCCTTAGTGCATCGGTGCACAAAGAGTGGATCGATGCATCAAGTGCATTCGATGTTTCAAAATAACCAGAGTGCATCGATGCATGGTTGGTGCATCGATGCATCAAATGCATTCGATGTTTTCATAAAATCCTCAGTGCATCGATGCATGAAATGCATTCGATGTTCAATTTAATTCATGGTGCATCTATGCATGGATTGGTGCATCAGTGCATCACTCTGAAAAATTGATTTTAGGCTTGATTTTGATTCAAAATACTTTGTGAAATTGTTTCAAAAATATATTAAGTATAAAACACAATTTTACACATTTAGTAAGGTTTGAAATTGATCTTAAAAGACTTGGAGAAATAATTTGATATTCGATTAATTGAATCGAATATATTTAGAAAATCATTTGTAAAATCTTAAAATTTATTTAAACTTATTTTTTATATCGAAATACAAAAATGTTTTCAACAGAATGACCCTATCATTTGCTATGAATGCAAAAAGCCCATGCATGTCAAATACGATTGCCCGTAATTAAAGAAGAATGGTCAATCAAAGAAGAAGCACAAGGCACACGTGGCTATTTGGAGTGATGATGAATCATCAAATGAAGAGGAACAAGAAGTAGTGAACTTGTGCTTGATGGCTATCGGGGAAGATTCTCAGGTAACCTCTAACTCATTTGATTTAGAAGATTATTCTTTTGATGAGTTATTAGAGGAACATACTGGGTTGGCTTCGGATTATGAGAAATTATTTTTGAAATACAAGAAAGATATTTCAAAATTGAAAAACGAAAGTAATCTCATATCTAAGACCAACAATGATCTTGAAAGTAAAATTAATGAATTGCAAATCAAAATCAAAGATTTTGAAAAGAAAATTTCTAATTTGCATAATTTACTTTCAAGAGTCTACGATGATCATCAAAAAGAAATTGATGATCTTAAATTTTCTTTCAATAAAGTTGGACAAAAACATTTTGAAAAAGGAGAAGGTTCAAAATCCAGCTATATTAGAAAGAGTTTTAAAAACTTCAATCATAGAGGTCCCCAAATTACCTCTAATGGGAAAATCGTTAGAAGTATATGGGTCTCTAAAGGACTCAACACTACCAAAGATAAGGATATCCTAAATAAATGGATACCAAAGGGGACTAGGATTTTAGGGACTAATAAATATGGACCCAAAAGAATTTGGGTACCAAAAATAAAAAATTAATCTATGTTTGTAGTAAAAGGAGCATTGCTACAAGGCACAAAATACAAGTTCAAATTCATGGTTCCTTGATAGTAGATGCTCAAGACACATGACTGGAGACAAGAGCCAGTTTATAGAGCTTAATGACAAAATTGGAGGAGTGGTAACCTTTGGTGACAACTTAAAAGGTTACATTGAAGGTATAGGTACAATAGGTAATACCTCTTCCATACAAATATAAAAAAATATTATATGTGAATGGATTAAATCATAATCTAATGAGTATTAGTCAATTATGTGATAAAGGATACAATGTCTTATTTGAAACAAATGGTTGTAAAATTGTTGACATTGCATCTAATCAGATTGTGCTTATTGGTCATAGAATATGAAACATATACATGATGCATTTAAATTCATTAAATATGACTAATTTATGCCTAGTTGCCAAGGATGAACATGATAGTTGGTTATGGCATAGGAGACTAGGTCACACTAGCATGAGTGTTTTACAAAGACTAATTCAAGGAGATTTAGTAAGAGGATTGCCAAAGCTAAAATTTGATAAAGATAAAATCTGTGATGCATGCTCAAAAGGAAAACAAAAGAAAGTTTCCTTTAAATCAATTAATGATGTATCAACTAATAGAATATTACAATTGATCCATATAGATCTTTTTGGTCCAATTAGGACTAATAGCTTGGGTGGAAAACAATATGCATTTGTCTTGGTAGATGACTACTCTAGATATACTTGGGTTCTATTTTTAAGTACTAAAGATGAAGCATTAGAACATTTTATCACTTTTTCAAAAGTAATCCAAAACGAAAAAGGTTACTTCATTTCTAGTGTTAGGAGTGATCACGATACTGAATTTGAAAATCTTGGATTTATCGATTTTTTTAATTCAAATGGGATTAGCCATAATTTTTCAGCACCTAGAACCTCTCAACAAAATGGAGTTGTTGAACGGAAAAATCGAACTTTAGAGGAAATGGCTAGAACCATGCTTTGTGAAAACAATTTGTCAAAATATTTTTGGGCGTAAGCCACAAATACCGTTTGTTATGTTATAAATCGAGTAATGATTAAGCCTATTTTGAAGAAAACTCCATATGAAATTTTCAAAAATAAAAAGCCTAACATTAGTTATTTTAATCCTTTTGGATGTAAATGTTTTGTTTTAAACAACGATAAAGATAACCTTGGCAAATTTGATGCTAAAAGTGATGAAGGAATTTTTCTGGGTTATTCCTTAAATTCTAAAGCTTATCGACTATTTAATAAAGAATTTTAGTGGTAGAAGAATCTATTCATGTTGTTTTCGATGATAACCCCCTTCCGAGGAAGGATTCTTGTGTTGATGATGACGTAGGTATTATAAATGCACATGACGTTGGACATAACATTGGAGAACCATCATCAAAGGAAGAAGTGAAGGATGAGGAAACTCAAGATGCCTTCAAGAATCTGTCCATTGAAGAAAGGGAAATCTCATACCCAAGAGAATTCAACAATGTCAATGATGATGAGATTTTAGGTGATCCATCCAAATGGGTAACTACTCGATCTTCTCTTAGGGACGTATGTAATTATGTTGCATTTATCTCATGCATAGAGCCTAAGAATATTCATGAAGCATTAGATGATGAAAATTGGATTATGCCTATGCAAGAAGAGTTAATCAAATTGAGAGAAGTAAAGTTTGGACATTAGTTGAAAGGCCTAGTAATAAATCTATTGTAGGTACTAAATGGGTTTTAGGAAAAACCTAGATGAGAGTGGTAATATAGTGAGGAACAAGGCTAGACTTGTTTCTCAAGCCTAGTAATAAATCTATTGTAGGTACTAAATGGGTTTGTAGGTACTAAATGGGTTTTTAGGAAAAACCTAGATGAGAGTGGTTTAAAACAAGCTCCTAGAGCTTGGTATGAAAGATTGTCAAATTTTTTAATAGAAAAAGGTTTTTCAAAAGGAAAGGTTGACACTACATTGTTTTTAAAGCGAAAAGCTAAAGATTTATTAGTAGTTAAAATTTATGTCGATGATATAATATTTGGTTCTACTAATGATGCTCTTTGCCAAGAATTTTCTGAGCTAATCCAGAGTGAATTTGAGATGGGCATAATGGGGATCTTTCATTTTTCTTGGGGCCCCAAATCAACAAAGAAAAGATGGCATCTTCATGAATCAAACAAAATACGTCAAAGATATGCTTAAGAAGTTCGACTTGGAAAATGTCAAATCCCAAGCCACTCTAATGAGCTCATCAACAAAGTTTCACAAAAATAAAGGAGGTAAATGTGTAGATGTTAAACTTTATAGGTCTATAATTGGCTCTTTATTTTATCTAACCGTAAGTAGACCGGACATTATGTTTAGTGTTTAGGTGCTAGATTTCAATCATGTCCTAAGCAATCACATCTACAAGCCATTAAGAGAATCTTTAGATATCTTAAGGACACTCCTAGTTTAGGACTTTGGTATCCTAGAGACTCTAGTTTTAGCTTAAAGGCCTTCTCTGATGCAGACTATGGAGGATGCAAAATAGATAGGAAAAGCACCTCTCGTACTTGTGAATTCCTAGGAAATATGTTGATTTCTTGGGTTTCAAAGAAACAAAATAGTGTTGCATTATCTACCACTGAAGCAGAATACATTTCAGCGGGTAGTTATTGCGCACAAGTTTTATGGATGAAACAACTTTTAGACTATAGAATTGAAGTTGGTACCATACCAATCAAGTGTGACAATACTAGTGCTATTTTTCTCACTAAAAATTCCATCCAACACTCTAGAACTAAGCACATTGAAATTACGCATCATTTCATTAGAGATCATATCACTAAAGGAGATGTAGTTCTAGAATTTGTTGATACTTTGCATCAAAAAGCTGATATTTTTATAAAACCTTTAGATAAAGAAAGATTTTGGACACTTAGGAGAGAATTAGGTTTAACTGACCTACCTTGACTTAGTGTTTAAAATGATTTTAGCACTTTTAATTAGAAATGAAAAATGCTTATAAAAATGACATTTTTTATTGCATTTTATGCTAATAGTTAGGGGGAGTTTATGATCTTTAGTGAAAATTAATAATATGTTCAAATAAAATTTAAAGGTAGATTTGATTGATTGAACATAGTTAATTTTCAAAATATGAGTTGCCAATACCACTAGAGCTAATTAATCTAGCTTTCTAAATGTTTAAAATAGATTTTTGACATTTTTGTACACAAGGTATCTATACCCCCTTGTTATGTATCGATACACCTTGAATGTGTACCAATACATTCCTTGAATGTGTATTGATATCCCCTAGGGGTACCGATACCCCCTGTCGGGTTTAGGCTTTTAAATCCCTAAAATATCAAATTTTGCCAAAAACCCTTTCCCCAAAATACTCACATCGTTCTATCCTCTTTCAACCCCAACTCTCCATTTGCTCAAAATCAACGAAATCAAGTCAGAATTAACTCGATTTTTATCTTCTAAACCTGCTACAATCATCAAAATCGTGCAAACATCAACACATTCCACTCAAATCCAAAAATTTCAAGGTAACTTTTCAAAAATACTATTTTATTGATTTTTGAAATTAGGACTGGTTTTAGTTAGTTCTAGTTCAAAATAGATATCAGGCATTGCTTATATTTTGATTGTAAACTAGATTCTACAACTAATTTCATCATAAACACAAAATTTCAAATTTTTTGTTAATTTAAAAAAATGTTTTGTTTTTAAATTGTTGTTTTTGATTTAATTATGTTTTTTAAAAACTATATAATAATTTTCAAACTTAATTTTTCAAATAGTTTTAAAAATTTACCATTAGGATTAGTTTTAGAGAACCTTGAATATTGAGGACTCATATTGAGTTTTGGGATTGATATTGTTGCATACATGTGTTTTCAAATTATAGGTATACGTATTCCTATTCCGATTTAAAATCATGTCTAAACGCCCTAGGTCATCGTCTAGTCGGTCAAACCAACCTCTAAACTGACCTCCTATTCCACCTCCCAATCCAAACCCAAATGTACCCGGAATGACTATTTGAAATTCTTGTTTTAACGAACCTGGCTGTCGGGAAAATCTCTACACTAGGTTTGTTAACCTATTTGAGACTTATAATATTCAGGAAGAACATATCCCTTCTATTCAAGCTATGATTGATATGAAATTTAGATATCTTTCTACACTCCAATCTTGGAAACTTGATAAACTTTTTCAGCTTAAACTTGTCGTTTATCATCAACTCGTCTGCATTTTCTATTCCAATACGGTTTGTGTCCAAAACGAGTCTCAAACTGCCACTGTTAGTATTCAGTCTTATCTCCTATGCCAATACATTCATATTGAATCAAACTCAATCGCCAATATATTTGGTTTAGATAATGATGGCTTAGATAATGAAAGAGAAATTATGGCTACTCCTTATAGAGCCAAGGCTAGTGCGAGTACGTTATCAGGTCATCATGAACGTTTTCTTCATTTAGTCATCTTTTGGTAGGTTAAACCATCCGGAGGTAGATTCTCAACTCTTAGGCACTTGACCTTTGGTGGATACATTATATCCAAAATAATAAGAAAATAAACTTGCCACAGATTATTTTTGCTAAACTAGTTGAAACCGTAAATAATGTCCCGTATAAACACGTAGAAACCTTAGTTTACGGTTGTCTTCTTAGTAATCTATTTATCAAAGCCAAGCTTAGGGTTCAGCTTAATGTATCCATCCCAATTAAAAGCCAAATAAATCTCAAAACTTTGCAAAAATCAAGATGGTCTGGGGGATAAAGATCAATGGGTTCTATCAACCCAGAAAACACCGGGTGCTAGTTCTTCACGAGCTACTCCGGAACTAGTTGCTGATGATCTAGAACTTGAAGATCTTCTTCGGGATGTCGATGATCCCGTTAACCTAGTTGAGGATGAGCCGGTCCAGCAAGAGAGTCATATGCCTCCATATTTTCGATCGTTCATGGAGATATTTGACATGAGATTTGCATCCATAGAGTCCCACTTACCCGCTATGGTGGCTCAACAATTGGAGAATCAACAAAAGATGCAAGCTAACAACGAAGCAATGAATCATTGACTCATTGCTATGGACGACAGACTCAATGCACTTACACTCGATATGGCTACTCTACTAGCACATTTTCCTTCTCCCGACCCACCGATGGATGATTAAACTTTTCTTGCTTGTTTTCATAGGTTGAATTTGAACTTAAAAATATTGTTAAAACATTTTGAATGATTTGGATGGATATTTGAATATTTAAACTTGGATGTGTTTGGATTTGCTTGTTTGTTTTGGATTTTGGATATATTTGTTTGAATGGTTTGACTGTTTAATTTGAACTTCATGACTATATTGATTTCATTAATTTTTACATCATTTACATCTTAGATAAATTATGACCAATTACCACTACATTTTTATGAATATTGATTATGGACTAATGGCTAAAAATTCTCTTGATTATGATCTTAGTATCTATAGATATATCTAAAGAAATCAATTGGCTATTTTTCTTAAAAACTTGTTTAAAAACGTTTTACTTAGAGTCTTTTTGATTTAAGAAAAAGGGGGAGAATAATATAGTAAGGGGGAGTAATTTTTTAAAATTGATTTCAAAAATGATTTTCAAAAAGAAAATCTTAAAATTTCTAAAATGTTTTGTTATATCAAAAAGGGGGAGATTGTTGAAAACATTTTGATGTTTCGATATAACAAACAAAGTGTAAATGAATTTTTAAGATTTATATTCCATTTCAAAAATAATATTCGATTAAAATAATCAAATATAAAAAATATTACTCCAAGTTTTCAAATGTCAATTTTAATCCTTACTTAAGTGTAAAATTGTGTTTTAATCTTAAAATATTTTTGAAACAATTTTTATAAAGTATTTCGAACCTTAATCGAGCCAAAAATGATTTTTAAGTAGGGGTGTACTTATACACTCTTACGATGTATTGATACCCCTTGATTTTGAATGTAATAAGGGTACCGATACACAACCAAATGTACAAATACCCCTCATGTCATAAATGGCTCCGAGAAACATCGAATGCAATTAGTGTACCGATACCCCTGGGAGGTAACGATACACTTGGTCAAATAACGGTCGAAATATTTGAATTTTACACTGGGTGTACCGATACCCTTTGCAGGTGTACCGATACCTCTACGCTCCCAATAGAATTTTTAAATGGAAAACACACAACAACGGCTCTATTGACTTCACCAATGATCCCCTATGTTCAGAATTGATCTAAGGTGTATTTAAACAAGTCTTGAAGCCATTGATGAAGATTAAGAAACAAGAATTAAGAGAGAAACAAAGAGAAAGTCTTAAACATCAAGGTTGAGTAATTCAAGTCCTATTTCCATTCAATATTCATTTTTGCTTTCAAGAACACGATTTGTGCTCAATTTTATTTATTCTTGAGTGTTCTTTCTTTGTTCTAGAATTGTGCAAACAATCTACCTTGTGAGGTTTTTCTGTAAAGTTTGTGAATTTGTAATTTTCTCTTTGGGAGAGAGTGTTCTCAAGAATTTGGGGTATAATTCTTGAGGGAGTTGTAATGTTACTCTTTTTCCTCAAAACAAATACAAATTAATGAATTTATGGAAAATCCTTAGTGTAGATAGCTAAGGTAGTGGGCGTAGACTTTGTTTGAGAAAGTCGAACCACTCTAAATCGCTGTGCAAATCTTTTCAATTTTCTGCAAAATCTTCCACCGAAATTTTAATTGCCAATTCACCCCCTCTTGGATGATTCATCCGATCCATTAACTCAATAGATTGAAGCCTAATTGGCTTTAAACTTGCATACCTTGCAAGAAGTGATAAACTGAGCTAAGGCAATCGAAAGAGCTCAAGAGGAGACTTTAGCAGCAGAGCTTGATATGCAACACGGAAAAGTGTTGGAACATCTTCAACTTCATATCATGCTAAGAGAGGTCAGGTTTCCGATACAATAATAGAGTCAATTCTGCTGCAGTATCACATAAGAATAAACAATCACAGTCATTTTTTGCTAGTTCAGGTAGAGCATCCAGAGAACAAACTACCCCATGTCAGACGTGTGGCAAATTTCACTGTGGAGTATGTAGAGTGCTCAGTGGTGCTTGTTTCCAGTATGGTGAGACTAGTCACTATTCTTAACATTATCCTAAGATATATGGGGATAAATTAATGTAAATTGAGAGATCAATAGCAGCCCCTCAAAGAGGTAGATCCGGATGACAATCTGAGTCAATCCAGCGATAAGAGATGCGGGGAGTAGCCAAAATATATAAACTTAAGACTAATGAGGATCGAGATGACCCAGATATTATAACATGTACGTTCTATCTTTTTGGTGAACTTGTGTTTGTTTTGGTTGACCCTGGTTCTTTGCACTTTTACATTAGTACAAAAATGATTAAAGAAAAAAATATTCCATTAAAACCAATATCTAGTGATATGATAGCAATAAATCTTTTGGGTAATAGTGGTAGAGTGACTCGGATATGCAGAAAATGCTCTATAAAGATTCAAGAGGCTGTGTTCCCGAAGAACCTTGTGGAATTGCCTTTCGATGAGTTTAAGATTATTTTGGGCATGGATTGGTTGTCTCCACATCATGGATGGGTTGATTGTCGCAAGAAGCGATTATTTTTGAATGATGTGGAGGGTTAAGAAATTATAGTAATTGGTGAAAAGAAAAATATCATTCAATGTGATATCAGCAATGACTGCAAAGAAAATGATGTCAGAAGGTATACAGTTTTTCTGGCTAATGTATTAGACACTCAAATATCATAAGTGAAATTGGATTATATTACAACAATTTGAGAATTTCCAGATGTTTTTTCTGGAAGAATTGTCGGGTTTACCTCCAGACCGTGAGGTGGAATTCAAGATTAATGTTTACCTAGGTACTGAACATGTTTCTATGGCTATCGAATGGAACCAATTGAGCTAAGAGAATTAAAGGCCCAATTGCAGGAGTTGCTTGATCGAGGATTCATCATATCCAATGTTTCACCTTGGGGAGCACCTGTAATCCGAGAATTGATGATCTGTTTGATTAACTGAAAGGCACAACAGTTTTCTCTAAGATAGACCTTCAATCATGCCAATTAAGGATTGAAGAGGAGGATATTCTAAAGACAACTTTTTGGACTCGTTACGGACAATACGAATTCGTGGTGATGCCATTCGGTTTGACTAATGCTCTTGTAACATTTATGGATTTGTTGAACCGAGCATTCCAACCTTACCTGGATTAATTTGTGGTTGTATTTATTAATGATATTATGGTTTATTCAAAGTCGAGGAAGGAGCATGATGCTCATCTTTGTATTGTTCTTCAGATTCTTCGAGAGAAAAAGTTGTATGCTAAACTGTCCAAGTGTGAATTCTGGTTTGCAGAAGTTGTTTTCCTTGGCCATGTTGTCTCGATAGAAGACATAAGAGTAGATCCTAAAAAGATTCAAGCTATAGTGGATTGGAAACCCCCAAAGACTATTTTTGAGGTTCAAAGTTTCTTGGGACTTGCTGGTTATTATCGAAGGTTCATGAAGAACTTTTTGATGTTAGCTTTACCACTAACTAAGTTTTTAAGGAAAGATGTGCCTTTTGTTTGGACGGAGAAATGCCAAGAGAGTTTTGAAAAGCTAAAAAAGATTTTTAATATAGGCACCAATGCTTGTAAAACCTGAGTCGGGTAAAGACTATGTGGTTTTTAGTGATGCTCTCATAACGACTTAGGATGTGTGCTTATGCAAGAAGGGAAATTTGTGGCCTATGCCTCAAGACAGTTAAAGACTCATGAGATAAATTACTTGACACATGATTTAGAGTTGTCAACGGTCGTGTTTGCTTTAAAGATTTGGTGTCATTATCTGTATGGTGTGCAGTGCTATATTTACACAGATCACAAATGTCTAAAGTATTTATTGACTCAAAAAGAGTTGAACCTGAGATAGAGAAGATGGATAGCGCTTTTAAAATATTATGATGTGATCATCGATTATCATCCAGAGAAGGCTAATGTGGTAGCTGATGCACTTAGCAGAAAGACTTTTGCAGCTTTACAAGTTTTGGATGCACGCTTATCGTTAAAGAAAGATGACACATTTATTGTTGAACTAAATTTAAAGGTGATGCTTTTGGATTGGATAAAATAACTGCAAGGAAAAGATGAAAAATGTTTGGCAATAATTGCACAAGTAGAAAAAGGCGAGACTAAAGACTTTGAAGTTAGAACTGATGGATGTTTATATTATCGTGGAAGACTTTGCATTCCAGATAATGAAGAACTGAAGAAAGATTTTCTCTCCGAGGAACATTATAGTCCATTGACTATGTATCCAGGCGGAAATAGATGTATCAGGATATAAAGAGTTGATACTGGTGGTCTGCATAAAAACAACTATCACAAAGTTTATTGCAAAATGCCTTATATGTAAACAAGTGAAAGCTGAGCATGAAGTGCCTTCCAGATTGCTACAACCGATATCCATTCTTGAATGGAAGTGGGAACGAGTCACTATATATTTTATTACAGGGCTACCTTTGACACCCGGCAAGAAATACTCAATATGGGTGATTGTTGATAGGTTGACCAAGACAACTCACTTTATTCTAGTTCGGATAGATTACTCGATTGATAGATATGTTGAGTTGTAAATAAAAGAGATAGTTCAGTTGAATGTAGTGCCTGTATCGATAGTATCTGACAGAGATCTAAGGTTTACTTCGATATTCTGGAATTCTTTGCACAAGGCCTTGGGTACTCGATTGAATTTCAGCACAACTTTTCATCTGCAGACAGATGGTCAGTCAAAGTGGACTATTTAATATTGGGATATACTAAGGGCATGTGATTGAATTCAAAGGATCATATATTTTCCTTTAGCGGTATTTTCCTACAATAACAGCTATCAATCGAGTATCAAGATGGCTTCGTATGAAGCTTTGTATGTGAGGAAGTATCGAACACCATTAAATTGGTTTGAGCTAAAAGATCAAGATCTAGTTGACCCTGACTTAATAAAATAAATACAAGATAAAGTGAAAGTTATTCAAGATAATCTTAAGATAGCTTCTGATCGACAAAAGTCTTATGCAGACCTGAAGAGAAAAGAGATTGAATATCAAGTGGGAGATAAGGTATTTCTTAAGGTATCGCCTTGGAAGAAAGTATTATGGTTTGAACGCAAAGGAAAACTGAGTATGATATTTATTGGACCTTACGGGATTTTGAAAAGATTCGGACCAGTAGCTTATCAGTTAGCTTTGCCTCCCAAAATGGACAAGATCCATAATGTTTTTTTATGTGTCGATGCTTAAGAAGTACCGATCAGATCCGTCGCATATTATCACACTAGAGGAAATAGAGATTAGACCAGATTTCTTATGAAGAGGAACCAATTGAGATCCTAGCTATAGAGTCAAAGAATTATGAAACAAGACGATTCCTTAGTCAAAGTTCTTTAGAGGAATCATAAAGTCAAAAAAACTACCTGGGAGAAGATGACATGAAAAACAATATACATCTCTTCACATCAGGTACACACTAAAATTCAAGGATAATTTTTAAGGGGTTAGAGTTTAATATCCCAAATTTTGGTTAGTGACTAAAATGTAAATTTTGAAAGTTAAGTGCCAAAGTATAAACATTAGAAAAGTTTAGGGATTAAAATGTAATTTTGAAAGTTATGTAATATAACCCTATAAATGAATAGTTTGCCCGAAGAATGACGTTTCCGTGGGAATCATATTTTCGTATGGATTTTGTATTAAAAGCTATAAAGCGATAAAGTCCGGTAGAAATCGGTAAATTAGATCAAATAAAATTTAGGAAAATTGAAGGTTAATAATTAGGCTTAAAAATATTATTTCCACATTTTAAAATGATGGAAAAATAATATAAACCATTGGATTGAAGGATTTAATTCCATGTTAAATTTGGACCGTTGGGTTAAAGTGGCAATATTACAATTTTTGGAAAGTTGCATGGGCAAAATGATAAAGGGTGAATAATTGTTCATATTTACTTTTGGAAGATGATAAGGTGACGTGGCTTGGTTTGATGGTAATTATAAAGTTTCATTAAGGTAAATGGTCTTTTCCCAATTAAATGATTTAATTCATTTAAGCTTAAATAAGGCTAAATTAACATGAATTAAGTTAGAAATTTCATGAAACTTAGCCTATTTTAGCTTCAAGCCGTGGACACCATCCTAAGGTAAGAAAATTTCTTTTTGATTTTTGAGCAATTTCCTTTGGATTTTGGATTATGTCGTGAAATAGAAAATTATTGTTGATTAAAATCACTTGTACATAGCTATATAAGCCTATGCTGAATTTGACCAAACCCTAACTTTAGGGGAATATGTATTTTCATGAAATTAAGTTAGGGGTTTGATTCAAGAGGTCTTGAATTGTTTATAGAGGTTGGTTTCATGCTTGAATCAAGTGAAAATCATAAGAAATGTACACCTAAAGCTTCAACCATGAGGAAATAAGTTGGGAAAAGTTGTGGAAAAATTTTCATGGGTTAGAAATGATATTGGAAGGTTCTACAAGCCTTACAAATTTTTTTGGGCCAATATGTAATTTTTCAAAAGTTAAGGAACCTATTAGATTTTTAAAAAGTTATGGGTTGAATGGTAATTACTCATAATTGATGTAAATTGCTGGAAATTATATTTGAGGCTGAAATTAAAGTTAGAAGGTAAAATTAAGCCATTTTGGAAAGTTGGCAAAGTTAAGTACAAATGGTAAATATTGAGAAAGTTATGGCTTAAGTGGTAATATGGTATTGTTGAGATATTGAGTTGTAAGTTAATGCTGGAAATTTATTTAGGCTTGAAATAAAGAATTTATGACAAGGGCCATATAAAGAAAAGAAAAGAAAGTTACGATGAATATTAAAATAATTCGAAAATAATAATACTTTTGAGTATTATTATTTTGTATAATGTTAGTAAGGATACTAACATTGTATTTTATATTTGTATGTGTGATTATGGATGCTTGTGTAGATTGTAATCAAATATGTGAGGCAAACAAACAAAAAGGCAAGGAAAAAGTTCCTGAATAGTCGGACTAAAGTAAGACATACTAGTGAAACATACCAGGTGAGTGCATTTATTATGTACTTATGATATGTGAGTGCATTTATTATGTACTTATATGATATGTGGACGACTTGCGATAAAGGCAAGGAAAAAGTTCCTGAATAGTCGGACTAAAGTAAGACATACTAGTGAAACATACCAGGTGAGTGCATTTATTATGTACTTATATGATATGTGGACGACTTGCGATGAGTCAACCTCGAATGTTTTATAAAAGCATGATTTATAGTATTTTGAAATATTTTCATAAAGTTTATGAAAATGATTTTACGAATAATTTTAGGGTATGAACTGCCTTAATTAAAATATATATGGATGAACTTTTATATTATTTTAATAGCTATCGATATTTCAGAATAAATTTTTAATCTGTGAATTTGATTTAAAGGCCTATTGTATGTGCATTGAGAGTCGTAGGTGCATTTCAACATACTTTGTGTATGATGGTTATCGATTGATTTTGTTTAATGCATATGTTGCATTTTCGTATCAGTATTTTGTGTGCTTTCGACACTATGTGTGCATCCATAGTATTCATAATGAGTTTGTGGATTACCATTTTGTTATATTAGTATAGTGTTGATGTCACTACATAAGCTATGCTTTCTGTTGGGTTATGGGGTCCAACGATCACCCTTAGGGATTCTATCGCGTATGGGCGCGATATCAGTGCGTGACTGCCTAACCTGCCGAGGCCCAAGTGTGCCTTGCGAAGCCCCTAGGCCCGCACGCAGCACGCTATAGATGCGGGGCTCTGCAATGCCGTGGTGAACTATGGGGGGTGCCCCACAAGAATCCACCTTGGCTTGGGGGAACCCAGTGATCACCCACTACAAAGATATGAGGTTAAAATGGCCCACCTACTTATCACCAATTGGTTTTAAGAAGAATTGTGATCATTCGCTTCAGAACTCTGTGGTTAAGCGTGCCTGGACTAGGGAAATTCAAGGATGGGTGACCCACTGGGAAGTTGTTCAGAAATAAATGATTTGATCCTAACAACTGGTATCAGAGTAGGTTGCAGGTTCGAATCCCCCAGGTGTCGTTGGGGGGTGATTGTTGGGTTATAGGGTCTAGCGATCACCCTTAGGGATTCTATCGTATATGGGCGCGATATCGGTGCGTGACTGCCCAACCTACCGAGGCCCACGTGTGCCTTGTGAAGCCCCTAGGCCCGCCTGCAGCACGCTATAGATGCGGGGCTCTGCAATGTCGTGGTGAACTGTGGGGGGTGCCCCCACAAGAATCCACCTTGGCTTGGAGGAACCCAGTGATCACCCACTACAAAGATATGAGGTTAAAATGACCCACCTATTTATCACCAATTGGTTTTAAGAAGGAATGGTGATCATTCGCTTCAGAACTCTGTGGTTAAACATGCTTGGATTAGGGAAATCCAAGGATGGGTGACCCACTGGGAAGTTGTTTAAAAAATGAATGACTCGATCCTAACACTTTCGTTTAGCACTTATGTGCAAATCATTTACCTTGCATTCTCATTTGACATACATTGGGAAAAGTTGATATTTTGGAAAATACTGATTGATGGGTATGACAGGCATACTAAATATTGTTTCACGGGTTGTGTGAAAGAAACTTGGTTTACCAAGTCAGTTTTATGTATTATTATGATTTATACGATTAAATTCATATTTTGGTATTTTATGATATACTTATATTTTGGTTACACCTCATTTATATTATTATGCCTCACTAAGTGAATACTTAGCATGTGATGGTTTCACGCGTAAGTAATAACGTACAATCGGAGTAAGGAGTACAGTTGACATCGTAAATCAAAGGTTGCCTCATCAGTAATTGTATGACCTCTATGTCTACTTTTGATATCACTAGATGGCATGTAATAGTTATATGATGATGCTTTGATATGTATTTGACATACGGGTTATAGTATTTACTACGTTCGAACTTTAAGGTTATTTTACATACTATTAGTTAATGAACGTTTTTATTATTATTACATTAAAATGTTTTATTTAAAGAAATAAAATTTTACTGGTTTTCAAGGACGAAAATGTTTTAAAAGTCATGTGACATTTGTGATTCATGTACGGGGACTTATACGAGACATGAGTGTTACATATGCACTCCTCAATTCATCCAATAAACGTAAGAGGAAGCCCGAACACAACGAAAATAACAATAAGAAACCCCAATAAATAGAATCGAAATCTTTATGTAATCAATCTTAAGGATAGATCTTCTATGGGTAAAAGTTCTTTAACTACTAGAGACAATCTCTATAGGTACAACTTAAGCCTCCTAACATAATATGAGTAATACACTTATACACCATCGGCAATAAGAGATTGACCGAAAATCACCTGTATGATTAGGGTTTATAACCTTCTGAACAGCACCAAGGTAGTAGCATTAAAAAACTGGCAACATACTGAATAGTAAAAAAATCATGTGACAACACGGCAAGATCCTGACCCACAGTGTTCCAAGCAACTTTAAAAAATTGGAAGTGTACCCATCAGACCCATGATCTTATCTGACCCCTGTTTAAACAGACCTGTTTGACCTTATCCTTCGAAATCTCCTCTGCAAAGCCAACTTATCATCCTCAAAAAAAGTAAACCCAAGAAGCTCTTAAGAAAATCCACAGGACACCTAGTAACCGAGGCATCCTTAGCCCCAAGGAGTCCCCGTAAAACCGAATGACCTCAACCGCAATAATATTAAAATCTTCCAACAATCGCCCATTATCATCAGTGATAGTTCGGTTGGAGCGCTTATTTTGTATAGTAGAGATCATGGAGTAGAAGAACATTGAATTCTGATCCTTCTCCTGGATCCAAAGGATCCTAGACTTCTGTTGAAAGAAACTTTCCTCGGTATCCTCCAAGCCCTGCAACTCGGCAACCAAGATTTTCTCCTTCTCAAGCAGATCAGGGTTGGGACTCCAGCTAAACATCCAACTGCACCTTATTCGACTCAATTCGTTTATCCTTGACACGTGCACTTAAATTGTCATACCTACCAGTGTCAAGTTTTTTCAGAGCGAGCTTGAGGCACTTAAGTTTCAAGAACAAGCTCTCTATAGGATTACGAGCAGAGATGCTCTCCCCCCAACTGTTAGATATTGTCATAACAATTTTTTTAAACAATTAAATATTATTTTAAAAGCGATTATGACTTTAATTTAAAAAAATTGGAGATTTTGGATTGATTTGAATACAATAGAAAGGGAGTCTCCATTGACCTTTGGATTATGTAGGTCGAATACCTAAAAACTTCTTTTAAAACAATTTAAAGGAAAAACATTTTTTAAGAAGAAAATTGGTCTTCCTTTACCAAAGATTTGTTTTAAAAGGATTCGAGAGTCGGTTACGTGTGGGGAAGGGTAAACACCCCCAAAGCGCCAAAAAACTGGTACTGAATCGCTTACACGTTATTGTAAATGGTGAAAATTACAAATCAAATATAAAGTTAAAATATGATTCATTTATCAAACATTGATTAATTTGCTTCGAATTAAATAATTAGAGAAAATTCTTTAACTCGAAAAAGAAATATCAAAATTAGCAATCCTCCGTCGGGAAAGCTAACTCGAATATTTCTTATCAGTTAAAGAATATTCCCTCATCATTGATATTAAAAAACGCGAATCAAATATAAAATGGAGAATCGACATTTGCGTGAAATAAATTGTTATTTAGAGAAACATGCAATGCGTTGTTCGATTTAAAACACGAAATGAATTTATTAACAAAATAAAGTTGATTTCAAGTTCATATTTTGTTAAAAAGCTGTATCGGATCACATCACTTCAACCAAGTGAAGCTTTCCACGTTCATTCTACAAATCGGTGTTCTTGAAAAACATTTGAAATAAAATATTTACAGTAAAATAGAACCAAACATATCCATTCATTTAATTACAATACATATGAAATATATGCATATGTAAAAAGAATCAATCATAACAAGTAAATATTACATATCAAATTACAAATAACAAAAATAGACACATTCGGTAATATAAGGGACTAAAATGACATTAACAGAAACTTAAAGGAATAAAATAGCAAAAAACAAGAAACTTAAAGAACTAAAATAGCTAAAACAGAAAGTTAAAGGACTAAAATATCAAAACAGAAAGTTAAAAGGCTGAACTATAAAATAAAAATAAACCAAACTCCCAGAATTAAAAATATTAAATAGTACAGGCACTAGAAATGAAAATAATCCAAAATAATGTTAGGGACCAAAATGCAATAAACCAGAAACATGACAGGTCAAATATAAGTAAACAAATATATAACAGTGACTAAAATAAAAGATTTACAAATACCAAGATCAAATTCGAATATCAAGAAAAATAAATAACACCTGAAATCAGTGACTAAAATGAACTATCATGAAAAATGTACTACATAAATATAAATAAACTAAAGTACAATGATCTGGGCTCAAATATAAACACAAAAGCATTTAAAAGCAATAAAGGACGAAATTACAACAAAAATAAAATAGGAGCTGGAAATAAATGGAAATAAAAATTTCATTGACTTGTGAAAACAGAAATTTTACGAAATACAGGGACCAAATGTGGTATTAACTCCAAATACACAAAACACAGGTAAAATTACACAACAACAGGGATCAAATCTACAATTATACCATTTTTTGGAAGTGTTGACTCCCTTGGTCAAGCGGCGAAGTTTCACGTGTGGGTTATAAGACCCCATTAAGGGTTTTAAAACCCTATATTCTCATTTCAAATCCCCTATCTCAGTCGATCGTTCCCTATTCTCCCTCTTTCCCTTCTTTCCTTCTTACTTCCTCGTCACTGAGAAGAACATAACACTAATGGCTACCTGGCCACCGTAGATCGGTGGCCACAAGGAGCAGTCAAACCCCAAAGACCCTAGTTTATGACCCTAAGAGGGTCCAGAAAAGGTAAAATCTCACCATCTACTCTTCGTTTTTTTTTCTTTTATGTTCTCATTTCCTTTTTTTCTTTTCAAAACCTCAAATGAATCCACTCCCTCTTTTTTTCTGATTTGATTTGTTTTCTTTGTGAAATCCCCCTCTTATTTTTTTTTCCCAGTATTTATTTTTGGTTGCTTCTCTATCTTCTCTCCTCTGCCCCAAATGGTTGTTGCATGTGCGTTTTAACGTTGCCTTTTGGGTGAGATGATGAGGTCTAGGATGCAGAAGAATGGTGGGTTGTTGAATTTGGATTTTTTAGGGTTTAAGGTAAATGTTTGGTTGGATATTCACTGTTGATGAAAATTTGGTTGATGTTGATGTTTTGATTGATTACTTGGTTTGGTTCACTATAGATGGGGTGAGGCGGTTGACATGGTGGTCGGATCGTCGGGAACGAGCTGGAACAACAGCAGCTCGACGATTGGTGAGTTGGAAAGCTAAGAGGCGGCGGTGGCTGAATTAGGGTTTAAAACCCTAATATGTTTTAGGTTCAATCCTGGGCCGGTTCGGGTCAGGCGTTGGGTCACTGGATCCTCAAGTCGGGTCTAGATCTGAGTCTTGATTAGCTGCTGATGGGTTACTAAGTCGGGTCTGGGTTAGTGTAATGTTGGGTCACTGGTGTTGGGCTTGTTGTAATCCGTTTGGGCTTGTAGTGGCCTGAAAAAGTTGTAAATTAATTAATTAATAATAATAATAATATTTTTGGTAGGCCCGAAAAAAAGAGGGTGTCTACAGATACTATATTGAGAAACTTAATTTATAAATATTATTATTAATAATATTAATATTTATATGTTGTTTTCAAAAGGTTGTAGTAAATTTTTTTCATGTATTTAATATTTAAATTTGAACTAAAATTGAAGTTGAATATGAACTTTAATCGAATTAAGTCTGAGTTCAAGTCTTCGCACTCGAATCAAATTTTAAATTTTGCTTTCAAATTATAATCAAACTTGGTAATTTAAGCTCGTAAAGTTACGAATCGAGTCTTAATTTCAAAAAAAATTTTGAGTTGAGTATTGGGCAAATATTTTGAGTTGAGTATTGGACTCGAGCTTGACTTATTTACGGTCTTAGCTACAAGGATGAGTACGCAAATCTCAAAACTCCATACTGGTCAATTGCCCAGCTATAATGCACTGATAAGTAATGACTTCCATGTGTTTGAACTATGACTGCTGTAAGACTGGCAGCCATTGACTTGCTTTAATGCCACCATCATAGTAACCTGGTTTTATGTTGTAATTCAAGGTAAGGTAATAAAAAAATCACGTGGTTAAAGATTTTAGCTGTAATTACTCTGGGAAAATCACATGCTAGATACAAGCTTGAGATGCATTTAGAAAGGTCTCACATGGCGATTGCTTCATGTGATCGAATCAAGTCGATAAAAAATTGAAATTTATCATCGAATATATGAGTATCATTTTATCATTTAAATCAAAATTATCGCTCAACAACATGATCTTTAAGGAAACTACACAAAAACTTGAAAAAGGCAACAATTTATCTCCTTGTAAACAAAGATCAACAAGGAGCTAGTCATGAAAATATATCAAACTCCGTATGATAACAACTATATTAACAAATCATCATCAATCATTCTTCCTCAAAGGGAGGTTAGTTATATTCACGTACATCGGCCGAGGACAACGACCGCCACGGTGACGATGCGGTCGTTCTCATTTGCGGGTGCAACGGAGGTAACCGGGGGCTCGAAGTCGATGAAGAATCTTCGCCTGTGCTTGAAAAGCCATCGGTTTCGGAGCTATTCATTGCAACGGCAAGTGCCAATGAGCTTTTGCTTGAACTTATTGGTCGAATGAGTCTTTTGCTCCTGTTTTTGTCCCATATATGGTTGATTGCTAATAGGTTTCGTCTTCTTCTCGTGTAGGCAGTCTCGGGCTTTGCTATGTCTTTAATGGAGGAAACTGAGTTCGCTTCTGCTAAACTCGTGTATGACCTCGATTTTCCATTGTAGAAACTCGATATGCTTCTTCTGTTGAATTCAAAAACAAAAACCCAGATTTTATTTCAGCTTGTTAATCGATCAAAGTTGATAAAAAAAAGAAGGATTCGCTTTGTTTACCTCATGGGCAGAACCTGTTCGATGGAATTCATCCTATCTAAAGGACCTTTATAAGAGCTTTGAACCTCGTTTTCCTCGCAATCTACTCCGTCCGATGATCTCCCAGAGTCGTCGTCATCGCTATTCCTCCCGATCGAAGACGTCGTCGTCGTGGAGGATGAACCTCCCCAGTCTTCTTCTTCCTCCGCCTTCGACAACCACTTTACTTCCTTCACCGTAGACGGCGGGGATTCGAAACTAGAAATATCGCAGGCACATCTCATCACGCGCCCAAACCCCGATGTTTCGATCCTGTCCAACACGATCGACATGATTGAATCTTTAACCTTTCGCCACCCAAAACAGCAAACCAAAAAGGGAAAAAAAAAAACTCAGAGAGAAAGGGAATCCAACGCAGATTTGAAATAAGGGGATGAAATGGATATGGGGAATTGTTTGTCTGTTATTGTTAATTATATATTTATATATATAAATAAATGTTGGGGATTGAATTGAATAATGGCAACTGGGGACTCTTATCCTCATCCACTCATTGTCAGTGACATTTTTATTTTTTAATTTGTTAATTATCTTTTACTCTTTTTGAGCTTTAAATTTTTTTCTTATCTAAAATTCGATTTGATTTTAAAATAAAAAAATATTTTTATTTTAAATAATATACATAATTTTATTTTTAATTAATAAAATCAAATAAAAATATAAAATATAAAAATAAAATATTATTATAATTATTTTTAAATAGATAATTATATTATTATTCTGAATTATATTGACTCTAACAATTTTCACTTTAAAATCAAATTTAATCTGACTAAAATTTAATATTTTTTTTAAAAATTGACCCTATAAAATTAAGTCGAATCTAAATCACACGTTCATATGTAGATACTACACAGGTCATTGAATTATGGTAGACATTAAATGTACCAAATTATTATAAAATGGCTATTATTATATTTATTTTGAATAATCTAGATTATTAAAAGGTAATATTTATTAATAATTTTTTAACCATTAATATAACACACTGTATAAATGTATAGCTTGAAATTAGGATTTAATATATAATTTAAAGAAATTTTTTTATTTTTTAAAAGTTTAATGACCAAAGAACATAGTTCAATGACCTACTATATAATTTATCTTGGCTTTATGATGCAAATTTATTTATTTAAGTAATATTCGAACTTCAAGTTTATATTATTTAAGAATGAGTTAAGATCTATTTGTATATTATATTTTTTTTTACACAGATTTAAGATCATTAGATGAATAAAAATAAAAAATAAAAATAATTTTTATTTTTATTCGGTAAATATCTTATCATTTCATACGATTAATCTCAATTATCTATTTTTTTATTAAACTATCTTAAATTTGTACAAAACTAAAAATATTTTATAATGTATACTTATATTTTATCCCTTAATATATATATATATATATATATATATATACTAATAAAAAAGTAATATATACATATATCGGATAATAAGATTTTAATTTTATGAAATTAATTAGTATTAATTAAGTCTTTTGGGAGCAGGCGTAAAGGGCTACCTATCCATAAAGTGTAAAGGGGATGGTCAAATTTGATTTTGGTACCTTCACTATCCTTGAAATTATATTTTATCCATGTACTTTAATTTCATAAAAATATAATTGTAAAAGGAGTGTTTAAAATGAATTTTACGTCTATACAATTAAAAAAAACTAGTTAATATATTAGTACATTTAAAATTATAACAAAACTCGGAATAAAAGTTCACACGTGTATAAATTACTCTCGACGATACTTGAACATGTACATTTAAAGTTTCGATACACCATTCCACACATTAGTATTTTAATCAAGATAACTAATGGAATTAGGTTTTTTTTTCATCTAACTAAAGATGCTATACACATAGATGTTCAGATTAAAGTAGGATGACTAAATCTTGAATTAGACAAGTGTAAACGTACCAAAACTACAATTTGACCCAGAAAATATTGGTGATAAAACCAGAAGTTCGAAACAATTAACCGCGATTAGTTTAGTGGAGGGAAGGACAGTTGGTGAAGTGAGTGCCACGTGGTGGATACGGATATGTATGACGTGGCTATGACGGAGGATCTCTTGCCTCGTTGGGTCCGGTAAGTCTTATCCATATTTGTGGCACCACGCATTTAACTTAATTTAATTTAAATATTTATGTGTTAGGAAGGGATTGGATAAGATCTTTGTCTCCACTTTTGTCTAATCTTCTACTTTTTATCAAGAATAAATGCAATCAATGCACCAATTAATTATCGATTAAATATCAATTTTTATGTGTAAAAATATTTTTATACTTTTTATAAAACGATTAAAATTAAGTCATATTTATATTGTGGTTGTCTAAATCGATTTACAAGGATGAATTTACAAATATATTTTAAGGTGAAGATGTACGTCTTAACAATATAAAATTTTTAAATAGAATAAATATAAATAAAAATTTAAGATAAATATTATTAGTAAAACAAACAATTAATCAAAAAAAATTAAATTTAAGAATACGAAGTCTTTCACCCTCTATAGATATGCCATTGTATCCATATTCATATTAACTTGTATTATAGACATGTAAATAAATATATTCTTTTGGACACTATATGAAAAAATTAGTTAGTTAATGTTTTAGATAAAATGTTTTTCTCATGTAAAATGAGATAATTATTTTCTCATTTAGAGTGAATGATATAGTGCTCCATAAAAAATACTTAATAAACCGTAGTTTTTGGAAGACATCGAAAAAAAAACAAGATGTTTTTACATTCTTTCGAGAGGAAACAATTTTATGAACATATATGAAGTTTGAAGAAGACATCGTGTCTTCTGAGAATCATTAAAAAATACTCATATCTTCTACACTTCTTTTATATAGTATTCACTCTAAATGAAAAATTAATCACCTTAATATATTATATATAAAATTATTTTTTAAGTATTATTTAAATAATTTTACCCTTCTTATAAATTTTATTTTATTCATTGATCTTTATTTCTCTTTTTTTTATTAAATAAAAGTAATAACTATTAACAACTTCCTATTATAAAATATATTCCTCAATTTTAAATTAACACATTATAATTAAACTAAAATCGTACCTATATAAAGAAAATTTTATATCGAATTATTCAAAATGATGTTTACAGCTAAGATGAATCTTAAATCAAAGAAATTGAATGGAATTTAATATGATTTTAATCGAAGAAATTAATCGTTGTTAAACACGAAGAGGTGGTTGGTGGGAGTCATCAAAGTGTCTATGTTTTGTCTCCCAACATTTAAACCTTTTGGTTCATTCTTTCCAACCAAACCACCATACACATTTACTCTACTAAACAATCAAATATCTTTATAGAGAGTAAAGTACATAAATAATCCTAAACTATAAAACATTATTTTATTGATTTCTTTGATTATTAAACCTACAAAAAAAAATTGTATATAGTTAGTCGAGAATAGACGATCCTACCATAATTCCCACTCACAATAAATGTGATCAACCGTTTGGCAATCAAAGAGGACGACCGCTGAAATCGATGACTAGTCAGATCATTCTAGTGGTGCAACAACTTTCCCATGAACGACATATCGCCTAAGAGTTGAAGATTAGGATACCCTTATGAGGGAGTCTCTTGTGTCTGATACTGGAATTGACGCGCATCTATCGGGAGATACTACAAACGCCCTTAATGATCATTCATTTGAGACCACTGGAGAAGATTTACATGAGAGTAAGCAGCATCAAGGTGGAGAAAACAATCAACCTGATCATTCAATTTCCCTCAATGGACTTGAAAATCAACTCCAAAAGATCTCCTTCTCGGATATGGTTAAAGGGTCAGTTCTTTACATTAAGAAATCAAACTCCATCAATGATCTGTACGTTGATGTTCAACAGGAGGATGTGATACTGGGCAATAATGGACGCATTCCTGGAATCAGATTCTCTGAATGAGTGCATGTTGCAATCGATGTCAAGCTTGCGAATTCGATTATTGTTAGATTATTTGGGAAATCTATCGGGTATAAAGCGTTGATGAATAGAATCAAGGCGTTATGGAACCCTTTAGGCAATCTAAATTTGATCGATCTAGATAATGAGTATTATCTCGTATGTTTTGCATTGGAAGATGACTTTAATCATGTTCTCACAGGAGGACCTTGGGTGATTAACGGAAGCTATTTGACGTTCAACCCCTCATGATTATGGTCTGGGTTCGACTACCAGGTTTGCCATACCGCTACTATACGCGAAATTTGTTTGGCCACATTGCAGGAGCTATTGGTAAGGTTGATAGAATCGATTTTAATACTGAGGATGAAAAACGAGGTCCGTTTGTGAGGCTTGCCATTGTTGTTGATTTGAATAAGTCACTTATATATGGTATTATCATCGATGGCCAGAGACAAACTATTGAATATGAAGGCTTACCGATGATCTGTTACACTAGTGGAAAATACGGTCATTCAAAAAAAGCAACGTGGGAAGGAAGGTATAACTAACAACAGAGTTACAAAGTATTGAACTAACTTTTGATTTTGATATAACATGAATTTTTAAATGATTTAATTTGTTAAAATTTGCATTTCACAATTTTATAAAAAAAAATCATAAACAATTTTAAAGTGTTTTTAAGTGTGAAAAATAATCATAAGTGTTCTTGAGTAATTTCACAAATTGCAAGTCTTGTTTCAAAGCTCAAAACACTTATATTTTAGCCAAAACCCCTCTCAGTCTCGAGACCAAAGTGCTAGTTTCGATACAAAAAGCTCAGAAGGCTTCTGAGTCTCGAGACCATGGTCCCAGTATCGAGACCGGTGGTTGAATATCGATACTCATTCAAACAGTATCGACACCAAGGGTTCAACGGCTATAAATATGACCGTTAGGATGCTCGGTCTTGATACCAACACCCTGGTACGATACCGATTGTACAGGTGAGCATTAAATGCTCAAAATTAATGATTTCAATGGCTCAAATCAATCCCCAACGGCTCCAAACGGCTAGATTGATGTTAGAAGACATAAAAGGGACCAAGATTTAAATGGAGAATAACAAGAAACAAAATTAGAAGATCAAACCAACATTAATAGAGTTTTAGAGCAAAAATTGTCAAATTCATTTGTAACGCACTTGTGAGCTACAATTGTTAAATTTGCTTAAGTGTGATTTTTTTGTGAGTGCTTAATTTGTGCAAACATGTTTTCCATTGTGAGGTTTTTATTTTGTTTGCTAAATTTGTAATTACTCTTAGGGAGAGTGTGTATTCAAGGTTTTGGGGTATAAACCTTAAAGTGTTTGTAAGGTTACACAATTGTCCTTAAAGGTAAGGAAATCTAGTGGATTTGAGAAATCCTTATTGTAGATGCTAAGGTAGTGGATGTAGACTTTGTTTGAGAAAGTCAAACCACTCTAAATCAGTGTGCAAAACGTTTATATTTCGATTGCTTCCACCAAATTCTTAAAATGGCCAATTCACCCCCTATTGGCATTGTTCAGTTGATCAATAAAGCTAACAATTGGTATCATAACGGGTCTCTATCGATGGTTTAACAACCTTGAGAAGGTCTTATGAGAGCTCTATCAATTTTCCCTATCAACCGAGAAAGATGGCTTCAACTTTTGGATCTTATTATGTTGAAGATTCTCAACCGGTCAACAAGCTACCTTATTTCAATGGTGCAAATTATGCCTAATAGAAAAATATGATGACGCTCTTCATTCAAGCATATTATTTAGGAGCTTGGGAATCTATCATGACGGGTCATTCTACTACAACTAGAGCTTTGGCAGAATGGAGTGAAAAAGAGAATAAAGAGTTCCAACTAAATGCTAAGGCCTTGCACATTTTGTTTTGTTTATTAGGCCTGGATGAATATGAAAGACTTTCCCTCTTTTTCAAATACTAAGGAGATTTGGGATAAGCTCTAAGTCACTCATGATGAAACCAATGAAGTAAGGGAAACAAAAATCAGCCTTCTCAACCATAGCTATGAGAATTTCAAGATGAAACCGGATGAAGGCATCAAAGCTATGACATATAGATTTTCAATAATTGTCGATGGTCTTAAGGGATATTGAGAGATTATCTCTAATGAAAAGATTGTGAGGAAGATGATTTACTCTCTTCCAAAATCTTGGTAATCAAAGAAGAAGAAAATAATCGAAGCAAAAAACCTAAAGTCACTCAATCTTGATGAACTTATTGGCTATTTGCTAACTAATGAGTTAATGGTAAAAAAAGAGGAGCAAGAAGAAGAAAAGAAAGAAGAAGGAAAGAATGAGAAGAAGAAAAATGATGTTGGCATTACTCTCAAATACATCAATGAACACAAAGAAGATTCAAGTGAAGAGGTGGATGATGAAGATGAAGAGATGGTCAAGCTCTTAAAGAAATTCAAGAGATTTATGTCATCCAAAGAAAAGAAAGGAATCATGAATCAAACAAGGAAAAAGATCTTATCATATGCTACCATTACCAAAAACTGGGACACTTTAAGTATGATTGTCCCCACTTAAAGAAGAAAGGATCAAGCAAGCCAAAGAAAAAGGCTTTTGTGTCTACATGGAGTGATGAAGACTCCACCAATGATGAAGAGGGTGAAGTAGCCAATCTTTGCCTCATGGCCATCCAAGAAGATTCAAAGGTATCATCTAACTCATCTAATTCAAATTCATATACATTTGATGAGTTGTAAGATGCCTATGATGAATTAGTTTTGGAATGTGAAGTCATGATCTCAAAACAAAAAAAAGATTCATTTAAAGTTGAAAATAAAAAATGACTCACTTCCTAAGACTAATAGTGAACTTGAAAGCCAAGTCAATGATTAGCAAGAAAAATTAAATGTTTTTGAGAAAAAGAATTTAGACTTGCAAAACTTGTTTTTCAAAGTTCATAAAGATCGTCAAAGGAAAATTGATGATCTTAAGAAAGAAAAGGCAAATTTTGACAAAATTATAGTAAATTTTAAAAAGGAGATTGCTCAAAATCAAATTTTGTCAAAAATGGCTTTCACAATAGACATAATTATTCCCCCAAATTTTATAAAGGAAAAATGGTTAGGAGTATATAGGTCCCTAAAGGACTCACTGCTGCAGAAAATTTGGATATCATATCTTCATGGATACCTAAGGGGACTAGATTATTCAAACTAACATGAATGGACCCAAAAAGATTTGGGTACCAAAAATTGTATAATTGTTTATTATAGGTGTGTTGGAGCTATGATGAGCGATGTCAAGCTATTTTGGAGATCCAAAAACACGCTAAGGAAGAAAACTTGAAGAAAAGAAGACTTAACCAATCAACCTTAGTTCAAGTGGTAAAATGTTTCAATTTCATGCAATTTTATGTTTTTATGTGATTATACTTATTTTTGTGCTTGATTGTATGTCTCCTCTTAGTGACTTATTACATTTAGTAAGGGGAAGTAATATTGCATGAATTAGATTCTTGTGGCCTTATATGATTAACTTGATATCTTATGGCCTTAAATTCTTTTTCATATGTTTTGGAACTTGTTTGATATTGGTAATAATTTCTTCAAAAATCTATAACATACACTTTATTAAAGTACCTAGCAAAACATTAAATTTAGTATAAAATATTTATTTATAGTGCCTAAATAAGTTTCTAATGCTTCCTATAATCTTAAAATCATTAGGTGTTTATTCTGGAATGCCTTGAGGGTTTAAAATGTCATTTTTGGCATTTCCAGGCTATTGGTATCGAGACCATTCTATCGGTATTGAAACCGCAATTATAGTACCCAAAATCAGTATCGATGCCGCCTTTCAATATCGATACCATTAGAAGAGTCTTGAGATCGTTTGTCTCGATATCGAGATCGGGGTCACTGTACGCATTAAAATGGGTTGTTTTCCCCAAAACTCAATTTTTTTAAAAGAGCAATCAAAACCCTAAACACATCTCCTCTTACAAATCTATCTTCTCCGCTTTGATTAATCACATTTTTGTGCCAAATTCCTTGTTCCTTCATCATCTAGAGTGGATTAGCAAACTCATCATCACATTTTTCTCATTAAAAAGTTGAGGTAATCAAATTTTAAACCTATTTTTTTTCACAATTTATGTTAAAAATTGATTTTAATTCATGTTGTTAAGTTCCTTTTGGATCTAAAAATGTTTTATAAGGTTGTTTGAACACATTTTCATTGATGTAACATGTTTCTCTAAAAAATTCTTTCAAAAATTTTCAAATTTAGAATTTTGAGTCCTTTTAAACTTATGTAGTTTTTGAACAAAATTGATATAATTGATTGGTTTATTGGGTTGTATTATATGTATTTTCATTGCATGAAGTTAACCCATTCACCAATATTTTCTTAGAACCATTGTTTTAGGTTTGTTCTCCAAGTGTTCGATAAAATTTCTAAAAGAGTTCTCTCTTGTCTTTAGCCACTGTTTTTGTTTAAAATTCCACATAGAACTAATTTGAAACGTATTAGGACTAGTGGAACTACTGAACTTAGTCAATCCTTGAATACAATTAGTTCTAAAAATGCATGCTTTTGTCATTCTAATACCCTTGAACTCTTCAATAACTTTTTTTAAAATAACACCTCTTCGAATTGAATGTACCATGGATCCAAACTTTCTTATGTCCAAGGATTATCAATTTTGTATTTTTGAAATGTTCGTCACTTGAGGTTGGTTAGATTTGTTTAGCATTCTTCCTTTAGTCAATCCTAACCTCGTTTGAGCTTTCTCCTCGAATGTTATTCTTATTCATGAGGAGGAGGATGTAAACAAAGTTGTAGGGATATAGTCATACCTCATGGGAAAAACTTTCACTCATAGTCCCGCTTCAATTGGCTTTTTTCTTAAAAATCAATAACGATGATGGTCCTTTTAAATAAAATGCTCATGTTCCTATGAAGCGATATCCAAATGATAGCCCTACTTCTCTTAATTTTCTCGATCGCCTTCTTTTACTCCTCATTACATGATTTTTCGTCCTTCCGGTGATAAAGCTACCCATATGCACGCTTGTGGTTATTGGTGGTTTTATCATATCAATAACGACAATCGTCCTAATTTTGCCATGATCATTTTTCTTGAGCTTGTCGATGTTGTGTCTAAAGGGACAAACTATGCCAAAACTCTTCCCTATAGTTGTATTCTTATTTAGATATTTAGGGATAAGCTTAAAGTGTCTACCATATATGACCCCATTCCTTTCATTAGTATAATCAATATCAAATCAGCCCACAAGGCTAATTGGGATTTTGATATAAGAATTGTTGAATGACGTGCTTTTAGTCAACATCTCGAGGATATATTCGAGGATCAAGAAAATAAAATGGAAGACCCACCGATACCCCCACCTCAAGAGGAGATTTCGATGAAGACCATGTATGATTATATGGTTCAAAGCTTCGAGAACATAAATGCTTGTTTGGACACATCTGAATATAATGTGGATCATCACTTGGATTCACTTGAGCATGACATTCATTCGAAGCAAATGAAATGGAAGAGCCACCAATGCCCCAACCTCAAGAGGAGATTTCAATGAAGACCATGTATGATTATATGGTTCAAAGCTTCAGGAACATAATTGCTCGTTTGGACACATTTGAGTCTACTATGAATCGTCGCTTGGATGCACTTGATGCCTCCCTCTCTTTCTCCACTGCATCCGGAAGAATAGGTATATTTATGATGTTTTTAGGATTATTGCATTATGACTTATTTTCATGCACCTTATGGATTTTATTTTAGCACTTTATGTTGTTTTATCTTTGATACTATTTTATTTTGGTAATTTATGTTTGAACTACTATTGTGATGAATTTATGCTTATTTGATCTTTTAAACTTGTTTATTTTATGTTAAGAATGAATTTGATCTTATGTTTATCGTTGAATATTTGAGTTCTCTATTACACTAACATATTTTCTCTTTCGAAGTTAAATTTGAATCTAACAAAAAAGGGGAGAAATATGTGTAAGTGTAAAATTTTCTAGCCAAAAATTGTTTTAGCCAAAAATTATTTTATTTAAGGGGATATTTTTTCTTCAAAAAACTAAATTGACAAATCATTTTTAAAGCTAAAGCAAATTTTCACAAAGGGTTTTGTTATATCAAAAAGGGGGAGATTGTTGAACTAACTTTTGATTTTGATATAACATGAATTTTTAAATGATTTAAGTTGTTAAAATTTGCATTTCACAATTTTATAAAGAATTTGTCATAAACAATTTTTAAGTGTGAAAAATAATCATAAGTGTTCTTGAGCAAAATGACCAAAATTGGAATGGACCAAGATTCAAATGGAGAACAACAAGAAAGAAAATTGGAAGATCAAACCAACATCAATAGAGTTTTAAAGCAAAAATTGTAAAATTCATTTGTAACACAATTGTGAGTTACAATTGTTAAATTTGCTCAAGTGTATTTTTTTGTGAGTGCTTAATTTGTGCAAACATATTTGCCTTTGTGAGGTTTTTCTTTTTTTTGCTAAATTTTTATTTACTCTTAGGGAGAGTGTGTATTCAATGTTTTGGGGTATTGTTCGTGTTTTGAGAGTATTAATTATGGACACGAAATATGTACAAGTATACACAATCAAACAAGTAATATAATGATGATTGAGTATTGTCTCTACAAGGATTGGTGGAAATTTTGAGTTTAACCAAAGCAAAGAACTACTTAATCTAATTATATTAGTGTGATGGTATGTACCAATGAAAGATACCGAAACAAAATGAAATGTATGTTGGTGGAGATGGAATGATAGTGTGATGTATCAAACTATGGAGATGTAGTGGCAAAATAGATGGAACTGTCGTGGCAAAATAAAGTGTATGTGGTAAAATAAAGTGAAAATATAAAAGTAAAACAAAAGGTAAACACTGCATTTGACTAAAATGCCTTGATAATCCTCGCACAACAAACTACTATGGGAATGAATAATAGGAGTCACTTGGGAAACTTAAGTCTAACTTCTCAGGATGATCTCACTTCTATGTTTTACTTGTCCGACACAGTTTACTAAAGGTGTCATATGTTATCTCTAGTCAAGGGACTCGACAGGTTGAGAATGTCATGGAAATACTTGTTGGCATTAGCAGGTATAGGGATCCCATTAATGCAACAAAATATGTCACGGTAATACCATTCAGTATTCACACTAGCATCTACCCTCTCGACTGAGCACTACTCTTTTTAGTCGATTAAAATCCTAGCCTTACGTTTAAGGGAGGATTAGGCTTAGTTACTATCTAAAACCCATTGCCTATGTTGATCATCCTTAGTTTCTCTCAAACACTAAAGATAAGCTACTTAGTTTCTCTCGAACACTAAGTATTTTCCTAAGGAATGACTACTCTCATAGCTCCTACAACCTTAGGCCATTAAGCACCATAAACAAAACAAATAAGATCATAGAAAAAGAACAATCATCCATTAAAGAAAGAACTTAAACATCTATAGTGAACTCCCACCAAATAAAGCTAGTTCATGGTGGGGTTCGAATAATCAATGAAATAAATCATAAAATCCATTCGTTCCTTGCAACCCAAATCAAATGAGAAATAACAACAAAGGAGAAGGAGGAAAAAGCCTTCGACGTGCACTTCCGGAACTCTACTCGGCCACCACGAACCGCTTTAACTCGCTAGCTCCTCTCGAACGCCTAGCTCACCACTCCTTAGAGCTCGTTAATATAGGAACACACTAAAAAATAGAATGAAGAAAATGGATATTTTCAACTCGTATAACCTTCTTCTCTCTCTCCCCCCTATGTGGTGTTTTTAAATAATAAAATTATATAAGGATATTCTTAGGTTTTTGCATTCAAACTTCCCAGCACACCCCCAAAGTCACTCCTTATGCGTGAGGTCTATCTCCAGAGGTGTAGTAGTCCCCAACAGGCGGTTGCAACGATCAGACACGTGCCTTGCCAATTTTCCTTTTATAAAAATATCTTTTTGTCCTTTTTGTGGCAGAAATGCCAAGACATTTCATTATATTTCAGCAACGTGTGATGCAACAACATCATTTCCTAGCTCGCCCTTTGCTTGTTATTTCCTGCACATCACTAAAAACCATACCTTGCTCCTCATACATCACCTTAACAAAATAAAATAACACAACCACCACAAATGCAATTATATGCATATGCATGCATCTAAAATGACTTAAATGAACCCTTAGACAAACAATAACTTAAGTGAAAAATTTCTTAAAAGTATCCATTTTATGGAGTTATCACCCCCCAAACTTAAGCTATTGTTTGTCCTCAAGCAATGGATAGCAATTAACACAAATAAAATGTCATGGCAATTTTTAGCAACAAGACAATCAAGACAAAAATAAAATTTCAACCCTAAGAAAAGTTGACTTCAACATGCTAGACAATAAAAAAATTAAGTATTTTTCCCTATGTCAAGATTCTTTGTGGTTGTGTGTGTACGTAATTGTATCCAATTTATACTTAACAAATCTAAGAAATTTCTAATTGAGTTTCCTAGTTTTTCCCCGACATTTACTTATTCATTAAACACATTTATACTCCCTTTTTTACTTAATCTTTTTTTAACGCTGCAACGAGTAGAGTCAGCCCATCACATCTACCATCCCACACTCTAGGTGAGAGGGAGCATACATTCCACTCCAAGCTAGTCAAGTAGAGTCATCTCATGACTGCTTTTATTCACTCATATGCTCATGACTGCTTTCATTCACTCATATGCACATGACTACCATTTATTAAAGAAAGTTCTAGGCAATGCCACGGCAAAGTGGAGTGTCATTTTACAGCTATGCTGAAGCATTTATTCACAATTTTAGATATAAGAGAGTTCTCATTGATTTATCATTTTTAGCATAATTCTAAATTCAATGCCAAGGCTAACTAGATTTCTTTCATAAAATGTCCTAAATTTCTTAAGTATAGAGGACATATGATCATGTAAGAATAATTCACAAAGCATTAAACCCTAGAGTCAATTCTATCATTCTCAACAGTCATTTATATTCAATTTTTAGCCTAAAAAGTTCTTCATCATCAGGATGTCACCAAAACATTTTGTCTAACTGTCCTACCATTTACTGATGTCATGACATAATGTTATGTTAATACTATCATGCATATGTTCTACAAAGAACACTATCTCCCTCAAACTTGAGAGAAACATTGTCTTCAATGCATTAAGAGAACTAATTAATAAATGAAACTAAATGCAATGTTATGGAATGCAAAATGAGTGCTAAATGAGGTACCTCAATTTTTTATGGTGGTGGAGTTATCTCGGTGGATGTTCTGGCAGCTCCACACCTTGTTCTCTTTCGGAGTGATGTGGGACTGGAATATGAAGATGTTGAATAGTAATGGGAAATATTAATATGCCTTGCTGATATCTTAATGCAATAGTTGGTTCGATGGGCAGGAGAAGGTTCAAGTACTATGGGAGAATCCAAGTAGGGATTAGGGTTTAAGATCTGGTACGGTCTCACCAATGGGAGGGTTTGCATCATCTGGCTCAAGAGATGCCTCAACATCAAATGCCGACAGAATTTCATCTAGGAAACCTGAGAAATTTCGTTTGATATGGGGTAATATCTCTTGAAAAATGGATTCCACCACAGTATCCCTGTGCTTTACATAGCCAAAGAAATTTCTTATATCATTGTGCAGAGCATACAAATAAGTCATCATCTGTTGGATAGTTTCCTCGAGAGTAAGCATTCTTGCCTCGATATTAGATGGTTTATCGTTCTCAGACTCTTCAGTCGTAGTTGCACTAGATTTAGGGTTAACCAAACCCAATAACATAGGCAATCGGGCTCTTGTTATGCCCGAAACCTCATATAAGACCTCATCAAAACTACTTTCAGAAACTTTTTTCTTTCGAAAGAGTGTGATAATAAGATTCATAAATACCAAACATCTAGCTTTCTTACTCAAGCATTCATGCACTTGTTTAACAATTATTCTACCCACATCAATAGGATGTGTAACCATAATGGAGTGTAAAAGCATTAAAAGTGGAAGGGTTACCATTGTACTGTGGATGGTCGGCATGAGCTTATGCTTCATGAAATGGTTCCACAGCTTTACGCGCGGTTGAAGGCATTCCCGATTAATAGAGTAATGACTGGTATGACGGCCGTTCCAAGTGGAATTCAAAAAACATAAATCCTCAACGACTCTATCGTATATTGCACCGTCAGCATCTTTCTCAAAGATTACATGCTGGTCTTCAACACCCTGTAAATGAAAATAACGATTCAAATGAAAATGGCATGTTGATTTGGTTTATAAATATTCGCATAGAACTCTTTTACTAAAGAGGCATTAATGGGGCTAGGGTGTGCCTTGCAAACTTGTGCCATTTCAATGGCTCAGCAATGTTCATCCCGTCTGGCCCAAAATCACCATCATATTTATTGATGTAGATGAACCCTAACTCGAAGAAAAGCTTGTAGTTCTTGAAATTTTGAAATATATCCTTTACAACATTGTCAACAAACTGTTGAGGCATAGTAGCTTCATCTTTTGTGGGTCTCGTACGTACCATTTTTATACCGGTTTAAAAGAAGAAAAAGAAAAAATGATATAGCTTTGCTTACTTTAAGAGCTTCGGTTGTGGAGGAAAATGAGAGAATTAAGAATATGGAAAGGAAAAGTTAAAAAAATAATAAGAGAGAGATTGAGTGAACGGTTGAAAATGATGTGAGTGGATGGGGTGAAATGGGTATGTTAAGAAGTAATTGCAAACAATAAATGAGGTGAGAAAGGACAATTAAAAAATGGAAATAAAATTAAATAAAGGAATAAAGTTTAAAAGAATATTTTGCCCCTTAAGTTTTGTCTTTTCTTCCCTTGGCAACTGCTTCTTCGTACAGCCTGAGTACTGGTGGGTCCTTACAATACAAAACTAATTGGTATTATCCCCAGATAAAAACTAAAGATAAAAATGAAAATGAAAATTAAAGATAAAGATAAATATAAAAGAGAAATAAGTTTGTTATTTAAGCACAATCAATAAAATTCAATATTGTGGCATTGAATTTTTGTTTATGGTTCAGGCACATTCAGACGTCGTGCAAATACAACACCGACTTGTCACTCAACATTGGAGCTTCGCTGTAAACTTTTAGGTGTTGACCATTGACTTTAAAGATCGTCTCATCGTCCACATTTTTTATAACAACTGCACCATGGGGATAAACATCATGCACTTTAAATGGTCCTGACCATCGAGATTTAAGCTTTCCAGGGAAGAGCTTAAGTTTGGAATTGTAAAGTAACACTTGTTGGCCAATATGAAAATGTCTTGGAATAATTTTTGGTCATGCCACTTTTTAATCTTTTCCTTGTATATCTTGGCATTCTTATATTCTTGTGTCCTAAACTCTTCCTCTCATTGAGTTCCAGCAATATTTGCTCTCCAACTAATTGAGCATCGAAATTTAACCTCTTAATGGCCCAATACACTTTATGTTCTAGCTCGACAAGGAGGTAACAAGTCTTCACATACACCTACTTGAAGGGTGACATACCAGAGTTTTAAAAGTTGTTCTATATGCTCAAAGTGCCTCATCTAACTTTGGTGACCAATCATTCCACCTTGGATTCACCACATTCTCTAAGATATGCTTAATCTCACGGTTGGATATTTCAACTTGACCATTCGTCTGTGGATGATATGTCGAGGCAATCTTATGACGGACTCAATATCTTCTTAATGTCTTGACAATCAACTTTTTATCAAAGTAGGTTCCCTCATCGCTAATGATGGCTTGAGGTACTCCAAATAGAGTGAAGATATTTTTTTGTAAAAACTTAAGCGTTGATGTTGCAATGGCCTCCACCCACTTGGATACGTAATTCGTGGCCAGCAAAATTTATAATCACCACAAGAAGATGAGAATAGTCCCATGAAATCATTGCCCCAAATTTCAAACAACTCAATTTTCAAAATGTCTTGTAGTGGCCATGCTGCATGGATATGTTCCAGTGCATTGGCATTGATCGCGGGACTTCAAAAATGCTTGAGTATCTTTGAACTGTGTTGCCCAATAAAATCCTAAATGCAAAACCTTGGCAACGGTTTTTGCTCCTCCAAAATGGCCTCCACTTGGGGTCGTATGACAATGGTATAGAATGTCTCATTATTCTTATTCAGGTACACATCGTCTAATAAGTTGGTCAACACAATGCTTGAATAAATATAACTCATCCCAGAAGTAGTACTTTGCATCATGCTTGAACGTTTCTTACCCTAGTTGTTCAATTCAAAAGGCAGTATACCACTAACAAGAAAATTAACTAGGTCAGCGTACCACGTGATTGCTGTGGCATATAATATTTTCTCATCAGGGAATTCGTCTTAAATATATACAGTGTCATTTCATTCAAAATTGTTCTCTAGCCTAGATAAATGATCAGCAATTTGGTTCTCAGTACCTTCTCTATCTACACCCTCTTGCAAAAGTAAGATTCACCTAATAAGTCTAGGCTTAGCATCTTTTTTGTTCACTAAGTATTTTATAGTTAAATGATCAATGTGAATAATAACTTTCGTTCCTATTAGGTATGATCTAAATTTATCAAATGCAAATACTACGACAAAGAATTCTTTCTCAGTGGATAGCATAATATATAACATGAAAAATCTTACCTTGGCATTGCCCCAACACAGCTCCTATGGCATAATCGCTTGCATCAAACATTAACTTAAATGGTGATGTCCAGTCGGGAGGAACTACAAAGGGCGCAGGGATAAATCATTGCTTCAACTCAGTGAATGTGTCTGGGCATAACTCGTCAAACACAAAAGGATAGTTGTGTTACAGCAAGGTGCATAAGGGCTTAGAGATTTTGGAGCCAGCATTTCCAAGAAAACTCCTTATGCCCTTGACAGAGGTAGACGGTGGTAATTTTTTAATTACTTCAATTTTAGCTTTATACACCTCAATGACCTTATGAGATATCTTGTGCCCTAATACAATGTATTCAGTCACTATGAAGTGATATTTCTCACAGTTCAAAACTAGATCAGCCTCCTCACATCTTTTAAGAACTTTTGCCAAATTGTCGATGCATCGTTCAAAGTCCTCTCCAGAAATGGAGAAATCATCCATGAATATCTCAAGGAAGTCCTCAACCATATTGAAAAGATGGCTTGCATGCAATGCTGAAAAGTTTTTAGGGCATTACAGAGTTCAAAAGGCATCCTCCTAAAGGCAAAAGTACCATAGGGACAAGTGAATGTAGCCTTCTCCTGGTCATCTGGTGCAATGACAATTTGATTTTGTACCTAGAATATCCATATAAGAAACAGTAAAATGCTTTGCCTGCCAATCGATCAAACATTTAATAGATGAATGGTAGAGGAAAATAGTCATTCTTTGTAGCTTTGTTGAGGTTACGATAATCCATATATATCTTCCATCCAGTGAAAGTAAGCGTGGGTAATAGCTCATTATCTTGATTTGTAACCATAGTCGTGCCACCTTCTTGGGCACACATTGGACAGGGCTCACCCATGAGCTATTAGATATGGGGTAAATCACTCCAGTGTCAAGTCATTTAAGTATTTCTTTCATCACTAATTTCTTCATAATAGGGTTGAGTCTTCATTGTGGTTCTATCAAGTTGCCATGACATTCTTCTAGCAGGATCTTGTGCATGTAAATCATGGGACTAATCTCCTTTAAATCAGTCATAGTCCAACCAAGCACTTTCTTATGTTGTGACAAAACACTTAACAAACTTTGCTCTTGGTTAGTAGTAAGGTTAGAGGAAATAATCACAGGTAAAGTATTATCACTACCCAAAAAACATATTTAAGATGCCCTGGAAAATGATTAAGCTCTAGGGTATGTGCATGCAATAATGATGGCAAAGGAGGTATAAATTCATCAAAATCCAGGGGTTTAAAGTTCATACCTGATCTAGCTAGTAGTAAGCTAGATTTCTCCATCCCAGCTGGTAATTTGTCATGCTTCTCCATGGTTTCATCATCAATCGAACATTCTTTATCTACTAACTGAATGAAAGTATACTGACAAATTTTTTCAGTTTCTTCTTCAATTAATGAGTTCGATTCAAAAATGCCTTGGCATTCGTTAGGGTCATCAACATAATTGAAAGTATAAAAAACATTGACAATCATGCATTGGTTGGAAACTCTCATGGTGAGTTCACCTTTTTCACAATCAATCAAAATACGACCAGTGGCTAGGAAATGCCTCCCCAAAATGATTGGCACCTTGGCATCAACTTCATAGTCAAGGATAAGGAATTCGACTGGAAACACGAATTTATCCACCCTTATTATGACATCCTTGACTCTCCCTTCAGGTCTAACATGGGATCATTCAACAAGTTGTAAAATCACCGAGGTGGGTCTCACATCTCCTATACCAAGCTTTAAGAATATAGGTTATGACATTAAGTTCACACTTGAACCAAGATCGCATAATGCCTTTCCAATGAAATTAGCTCTTATAGAACAAGGAATACTAAAATTACCTGGATCATTTTGTTTTGGTGGCAACTTACTCAATACAGAGCAATATTCTTTTTCATGGCAACTGTCTCATACTTATCAACTTTTCTTTTATTGGTTCAAATTTCCTTAAGAAATTTGGCATAATTTGGCATTTGTTTAATAGCTTCCAAAAAAGATACATTAATATGGAGCTGATCAAGAATGTCCACGAACTTTTTGAACTAAACTTTATCATTGTGCTTCTTCAGTCTTTGCGAAAAGGGTGGTGGGGGTCTAACTTCCTTAACTGCGGGAGCCGGAATTGTTTTTGCCTTTGCATCATAATTTAGTGCTTTGGAAGGCTCACTAGTAGAACCCTCCTCTTATCCTTCTCGGTGATGATATCTTCATCTAATTCAGGTTCAACTTGTTCAACAGTGGGGGTAGTATCATTATGTTGTGTTCCCGTAACCTTGTCTTGCTGATTAATCTTTTTTCCACTCCTAAGAGTCAATACATTGATTGTTATTTTCCAAGATATTTAGTGACTTTAATGTCACTTAGAATACATCCTTTCTGACACTCTTGCAATGTTGTAGTAATCTGACCAACTTGACCTTCCAAAGCTCTCAGATACGAGTTATGGCTTTGAAGTAAGACGCCTTAACTTTGAACCGAAGCTCCTTGATTTTTAATTGAAGTAGAATAGTCTTGCAGCATTGTCTTCGTGGTAGATATGAAATCTTGAATCATGGATTCCAAAGAACTAATGCTCGCTGAAGATGAGGTTCCCTTATTAGCATTAAGCAATGGCATAGTGTTTTGGTAGCCTTGAGATTCAGTGTAATTCTGCTGACAATTAGGTTGACTAGCATTATGGGTTCCTTGATTACCCCATAAGAAGTTAGGGTGTTGACGTCATCCTGCATTATAAGTGTTAGAATATGAATTTTTATTATTACCTCGATTAAAATTACCTACAAAGTTGATAGACTCATGATTGGTAGGGAATTCGCTCTCGTGATGATTGCCTTGGCATAGCATGCATGCCGAGCTGGCTTCTTTCACTTCCTCTACCTCGGTGGAGCATTGTAAATTTTCAGCATATTAGTGATAGCTGAGAGTTTAGCAGACACTGAGTCCTTGGTATCTAACTCGAATGCCTCATGTGCCTTTCTCTCAATTCCAAGCCTTGAGGAAGGGAATTGATAGTCATTGTTGGCAATTCTATCCAAAATAGTAAACGCCTCAGTAGGTGATTTATCCAGCAATGTCCCATTTTCCAAGGCTTCAAACATCATCCTCGTGGGTACATTTGACTCCATTATAAAACATAAATACTTGAGTCCAGTCTTGAAAACCATGATTTGAACATTTTTGAAGCAAACTCTTGTAACGATCCCAACATTCATACATAGATTCATCATCGCCCTGGTGAAAGTATGATATATCATTTCTCAGCTTAGTGTTTATATTCGGCGGGTTATAGTGCAATAGGAAGCTTTTACAAAGATCAGCCTATGATTTCATCGAACCAGATGTAACACCACTCAACCAAGCCCTCGCTCGGCCACACAAAGAGTATGAAAATAACTTTAACATCCTCATGCACTTCTTATTGGAAGAATCACAAACCTCCAAAAAGTTGTGAATATGTTGCCTGGCATATTCAGTTGGTATGCCCCCAAACTGCCCTATAGAGTTCAGCATATTAAACATGACTGGTTTGAGCTTAAAATGGGCTGCTTGAATTTTGGGTGCTACAATTCAAGGATTCAGATCATCCAGTATAGGATTCAAATTATCACAAATAGCACAAGGCCTATCAGCATGTCTAACATTTTGGAATGACTCGACATTATGATTTCTGTCATCTTGACCAATGCCCTGGTTCCCAATTTGATATATATTTTCTCGAGCACATTAAGCACGTCTCCTTTGCCTAAAATGTCTTTCAATCTCAGGTTCAATCGGTTCTAATAACTCATTGAATGTCTTATTGGCATAAACCAAATAAGCCTGAAAAAGAATAAAGTAAAATATCAAGTAAATTAATTCAAAAATAAAGAAGCAAAAATAAAATGCTCTGGCAAAACTAATTAACTTCACGTTGTCAATCCCCGGCAACGGTGCTAAAAACTTGTTCGTGCTTTATGAGTACTAATTATGGACGCGAAATATGTGCAAGTATACATAATCGAACAAGTAATATAATGATGAGTGAGTGTCATCTCCACAGGGATTTGTGGAAATTTACGAGTTTAACCAAATAAAAGAACTACTTAATCTAAGTATAGTCAGTGTGATGGTATGTACCAATGAAAGATGCCGAGACAAAATGAAACGTATGTTGGTGGGGATAGAATGATAGTGTGATGTGGAAGCAAATGCAGATGTAGTGGAAAAATATATGGAAATGTCGTGGCAAAATAAAGTGTGTGTGGTAAAATAATGTGAAAATATAAAAGCAAAACAAAAGGTAAACACTGCATTTGACTAAAATGCATTGATAATCCTCGCACATTAAGCTACTATAGGAATGAATGATATGAGTCACTTGGGAAACTTAAGTTTAACTTTTCAGGATGATCTCACTTCTATGTTTTACTTGCCCGGCAGAGTTTACTAAAGGTACCCTATGCTATCTCTAGTCAAGGGACTCGACAGGTTGAGAATGTCATGGCAATACCTATTGGCGTTAGCAGGTGCAGGGATCCCATCAGTGCAACATAATATGTCACGTCAATACCATTCAGTATTCACTCTATCATCTACCCTCTTGACTGAGCACTACTCCTTTAGTTTATTGAAATCCTATCCTTATGTTTAAAGGGGGATTAGGCTTAGTTACTATCTAAAACCCATTACTTATGTTGATCCTCCTTAGTTTCTCTCAAACACTAAGATAAGCTCCTTAGTTTCTCTCGAACACTAAGTATTTTCCTAAGGAATGTTTACTCTCATAGCTCCTATAACCTTAGGTCATTAAGCACCATAAACAAAACAAATAAGATTATAGAAAAAGAACAATCATCCATTAAAGAAAGAACTTAAACATCCATTAGTGAACTCCTCCAAATAAAGCTAGTTCGTGGTGGGGTTCGAATAATCCATGAAATAAATCATAAAATCCATTTGTTCCTTGCAACCCAAATCAAATGAGAAATAACAGCAAAGGGGAAAGAGGAAAACCTCTTCGATGTGCACTGTAGGAGCTCTCTTCGTCCACCATGAACTGCTTTAGCTCGCTAGCTCATCTCGGATGCCTAGCTTGCCACTCCTTAAATCTCGTTAATGGAGGAACACCACTAAAAATAGAAGGAAGAAAACGGTGGAGAAGATAAAGAAAATGGATATCTCCAGTTGGTGTGTAACCTCTTTCTCTCTCTCATATGTGGTGTCTTTAAATAATAAAAATATCTAAGGGTATTCTTGGGTTTTTGTATTCAAAATACCCATCATACCCCTAGAGTCACTCCTTATGTGTGAGATCTATCTCCACAGGTGGTAGTGGTCCTCAGCAGGTGGTTGCAACCATCATACACGTGTCTTGCCAGCTGTCCTTTTATAAAAATATTTTTGTCCTTTTCTGCACCAGAAATGCCAAGGCATTTCATTCTGTGGAATCAACGTGTTATGCCACGACATTCTTTCCCAGCTCGCCCTTTGCTTGTTATTTTCTTCACATCACGAAAAACTACACATTCCTCCTCATACAACACCTTAACAAAAGAAAAAAAAAACACAACCACCACAAATGTAATTATATGCAGCTACATGCATCTAAAATGACCTAAATGAACCCTTAAACAAATAATAACTAAGTGAAAAAGGCCTTAAAAGTAGCCATTTTACGGAGTTACCAGGTATAAACCTTGAAGTATTTGTAAGGTTACAACTTGTCCTTAAAGGTAGTGGATATAGACCTTGTTTGAGAAAGTTGAACCACTTTAAATCGTGTGCAAAAGTTTATTTTTTTATTGCTTCCACAAAATTCTTAAAAAGGCCAATTCACCCCCACCTTGGCGTTATTCGGTTGATTAATAAAGCTAACACAAAGACAATCTAGAAAAATGATAAATCAGAGGAGTTGTACGGGCCTTGGATGCAAGAATTCCAGGATTGGTTCACTCTTTGGATTCTACAGGAAGTCCAGGATGCACTACAGTAAAATAGGTTTGTGGCGGCGGTTTTAGTGGTGTTTTTAAAGCAAACACCACTAATTTATTTACATATAGTAGCGTTTTTAGACATACGTCGCGATAGACCGATATACAATGACATTTGACATTTTTGGAAAAACATGATAATATTTTGGTACTATAGTGACATTTTGTTTAAAAACGCCGCAATAGACTATTAAAGGTGGCATTTTTTTAGAAACATCACAATAGTTTAGTACTTTTTTAGTTTTTTTTTAAAACACCGCAATAGTTTAAATTATTAGTGGCGTATCATTTAAAAAATTTAGCTGACCCTATTCCCATATGTATTGGGGTAAGGGGATGTAGGTAGTAGGTTATCCCCAACGCCAGGTTGATAGTAACTTCTGTGGAAGACCTCTGTTATGAATTATCTTCAATGAAACTCGATTTCATAACCACAAAGTTAAAAACATTGCGCTCAACCAACGGAGCTTGATGGACGATTTATAGCGGCGTATAATTGTGTGTCCATCAGTCAGCTCTCTGCCTCTCTCAATTGTTTCAAGTGCTCTAACCCTAACTCAGCACAGCCAGCAGCCGCCGTCGCAGTCTTCCAGTCGTCAGCTGCCAACAATCGGATATAAGTTTTTCCCTTATTCTCTCTTCTCTCTTTCCTTCTGTCTTAAGATTTAATTCCTCTTTGTAACTGTTTTGCCGTTGATTTTAGCACCAATTTGTGCAACAGTAATCTTTTTCCGAAGAATCATCAAGGTTACTGCTTCGATCTTTCATCCGATCCTTTTTTATTTCTCCAATTTGTCTTTTCCCTGGGAATCCTCAATTCTTCGTTTTTGTTTTCAATTTTCCGTGTTTCTAGATATTTGTATGGTGACTGAAGTTTTTAAGGCTTTGATGAATCAAAGTCCTCTGCTAATTGTTACAAGATCATTTTCTGACACTGAAGAAATAATTTGTTTCATTTTTATTTTCCTTTGTGAGAATTTTGCTTATTTTTCGTGCTTCAATTATGGTTTCTTCATTTTTGATCTTAACAGGAAACGCAAAGTCTCCTAAGTGAACCGGGAAATTTCTTTGCTGTTTTAATAGAAATTATTGTTGAATTTTGTTTAATAATTTGTAAAATTTTCAGTTGATTGAATAATAGTTGGTCTGGGATGATTTAAATAGTAAAGAGGGGCACCGATGCAGATTATCTTTTATCATAAAAAATGATTTCTGTACGGACTCTAGTTAAAACTTGGAAAACTTTTCATAAATGATTTTCGAGTGTTCATTTTTCAGCAATTATTTTGTTGAATTCTACAAGGTCTTGCAATTTTACAGGACGAATTTCAGCAGTTATAACGAAATCTTTTGTAACCTTGGTGCATGGCCTGGAAACTAAATTTTATGCTGAAATGGCTGCTATGACCCGAGTTCCAAGGGGTACCATTGAAAGTGTTGGGGACCAATCAGGGTAAGATGCATTCCTTTTATGATTTAATTTCACCAAGGCTAGTGTCAAGGTTTAAACACCGTATCATTGTCTTGTGTAGATATGTCAATGGCAAAAATATATGATCCTTAGGAGCAGTATTCCTGCGCTTGGGAGCCTTCTTTCACCTATTTACTTCGTTTTTCTTGGACAAGGTAAATACAAGAAAAATGGGCCTTGCACTATGTCTCTTAACATGGTTAACTCTTGCTATTTACTTCTTTCAGATAGCTGTTCTGTGCAACTTCCTTATTGTTTATTCTTGCGGCTTGCATCATCACTTGGCCCCCGGTTCTACCTGAACATTTTCAAATGCAAGCAGATACCAGAAACAGAAGCCCAACAAGTACTTTTTAGTTTTCACCTGTTGTTTCTCAGTTTCCGCTAGTATTCTATTCATGTGTTTAAGTATAACTAATATTGGCAGTCTCTAACTCTACATGTATTAACTTTTGGTGAATATCATCATTTGAGATGTTAACTCATTTGCAATTACTTGTAATCATCATGTATCAGCTTTTGAATGTGATTATTCGCATTCTGATAACTAAAAATAGAGTTTGGAATAATTGATCCCGTAACATATTAATGTATAAATTAATGGTACAATTGTATTGCAGAAAATAACATTTGCAAAGCTGGTTTCATTTGTGGCATTTTAAGATAAAAAACGCACTAATGGACTGCAACTAAATTACCTACCTATTGCGGCGTTTATAAGAGAAACATCGCTAATTATCTGAACCTATTGCGGCGTTTATAAGAAACACGCCGTTAAATATCTAAACCTATTGCGGTGTGTGTAAGAAAAACGCCGCTAAATGTATGAACCTATTGCGGCGATTGTAAGAGAAGTGTTGCTAAATGTATGAACCTATTGAGGTGTTTGTAAAAAAACACTGCTAATGCCTGAACCTATTGCAACGCTTTTTATTTACAAACGCCGCCATGTTTGCAACGTTAGTTTTAACGGCGTTTCTTGTGGCGCTTCTTTATATGTCTGGAAGGTTTTTTGCGATGCTTAAAACGCTGCTATAGGACTAAAGCTATAGCCCATTCTGCTGTACTGATGGCGATTCCTTGGATGTCAACAAGGCTAAAAACCCCATTTTGGTGGAAACTAATACAAGTGAAAAGGTAGCAGTTACTGACAGCTTGAATGTTAAGACAATATTTATGGGTGAATCGAGTAAACACGGGATGAATAGAGGACCTACCAAAGACTATACTGTGGCAAATAGAAGTGTTTCGATTAAACCACAACACAGTTAACAATACTGAAGTGGTTGTACAAGGGAGGATTACACAAGTTGATTCTTCGCTCAAAAAGTATAAACATGTTGAAATTCAGGTGGTTGATAACGATGAGAACTTACGACCCCAGGACCATAATATAATTCAACGAACTTCATGTGCTACTAACTCTAAACTCACCAAAAGATTAGCGGCAGTGAAGAGCATGACGAGGAAGGGTCTAAAAACCAAGAAAAAGGATGAAAAAATACCCAATAAACCTGTGTTGGTTGAATGGGTGTCGGCTATGGCTTCAGAGTTAAACAAAGTCGCTGCCACTGTTGAGAAATCGATTGAAGAAGTACAAGCTTCCATGAAAGAAATTAGTGAATCTGTCCAATGGAGAGCGAACTCCATGTTCGCACAGATGGATGATAATAATAAGCAGGTTTAACCTTGCTTCTTTGTTTTTTATTCTCTCCATGATTAGAGTATTTTTTGGGAATGTGCAGGGTGCTCAGGACCCTGATTTTAACATATACTTCAAGCTATTATTGAGAATTTACATATTGTTGCGGTGATGGAACCACAATTAGCGATTTGGCAGTTGTAATTTTATTGAAAAGTTTGGCTTTAAATATTCGTACAGAGTTGAGGCGACGAATTTCTCTAGTGGAATCTGGGTTCTTTGGAAGGAATCAGTTAATTTGTTGTGCTTGCTGTTTCTAGACAGTATATCCATGATATGTGCACTATTTTGAGCGAGAATTGTAGTATATCCATGATATGTCCTGATGGGGGTACCGGAAGTCTTCTGTGGAATCAACTAAATGAGCTGCAAACTGATTGTAGATGGTCGTGGGTTCTAGGAGGGACTTTAATATCATTCGGAAATATTCAAAAAGACAAGGTGGATCTCATCGACGTACTAATGTTTGTCCCAAATTTGATGATTTCATGTTTGAGACATGTTAACTTAATATGGGTTTTTTGGGCCGAATTCACCTAGAAGCGTGAAACTTTCTCACAACGTTTGGATAGGTGTATTTTGCGTGCTAATTGGTATACTCATTTCGCTCATTCGGATGTAGTTCACCTTCAATAGGATCAGGTCAAGTAATCATTCAGGTTTCAATCGGATTCTGTCAGGTCATGTAAAATCGGATACAGGTCATGTCATGTCATTTTGATAGTTCAACTCAGATCAAGTCATGTCAAATCAGTTCGGGTCGTTTTTAGGTTGATATGACATCAGATTCAGGTCGAGTTAATTTCAATTCGGATTGATGTCAATTCAGGTCAAAACGTTTCAGGTGTGAAGCAGTTAAACACCATGTTAATTCATGTTCGGATAGAATTCAGTCAAATCTCGTTCAGATCGGGTCACATCATTGACAGATAAAATTCAGGTCGGATCTTTACCGGATATGAATTGACTTTAGGTCGGATCATTTTTTTATTTTTGGATTAATTATTTTTCGCCTTTCGTGAAAGTTGAATTGCAATTTGTAATTGTATATGATTTAGAGTAAATTACTAAAGATATAAATAATTATGGATTAATTTTGATAAAAATATATTTTTAAGGATTAAATTGAAAAAATATTAAATTACAAGTAAAAATTTAAATAAATTAAACAACACGCATTGATGAGGGACCAAATTGAAATAATTTTAAAATGTGAGGTTGAAATTAATATAAAAATATACTAAATTATACCCATTTAAAAGTTATGGTCCAATTAAAAAATATAAATAACAAGTATGGGCCAATTTATATGTAAATATAATTTTAAGGACTAAATTAAACAAATATGAAATTATAAATAAAAATTTAAATAAATTAAACAACACAATCGGATCAAATCGAAGTAATTGTAAAATATGAAAAAAAAATATGAAAAATAAACTAAATTGCATTCATTTCAAAAGTTAAGAAAAATTTGAAACAATATATATATATATATATATATATATATATATATATATATATATATATATATATATATATATATATATAAACTATACAGTTTATATTTATATATATAAATATATCAATATATATATATTATATATAAACTATATAGTTTATTATAGTTTATATATAAATATATATCAACTATATAAAACTATACATTTTATATTTATATATTATGTATAATTATAAATTATATATACTATGTATAAATTATATAATTTATTAATATAAACTATAGGTAAACTATATGAACTATATATAAAAAATTATATATATATATAAACTATAATTTATATATAAACTATATACTATAGTTGATATTTATATACTATATAATATATAGTTTACATTATTACATGAACTATTATATATATATAAACACTATATACTATATAGTTTACATATCAACTATATATAAACTATAGTTTATATATAAACTAACACTATAGTTGATATTTCTATAATTTATACTATATAAATTCAAAGTATATATTATATGTATGAATAATATATAGTTGAATATATTAATGAATAAACTATTTATATATATACTACATATATAAACTATATATACTATAGTTTACATATGAACTATATATATTGTTTATTAATGAATTATAAACTATTTATATAGTATATACGTTTATATTTATATACTATATAATATAGTTTATATTTATGTAATTTATATATATAATTCAAAGTGTATTATATGTATGAATACTATATAGTTAAATACATAAATGTATATATACATATAATATTAATTGAAAGAATTGAAAAATATATAGGGATTAAATTGGAAGAATTTATAATATAAAACTTAAATTCAATAAATTGTGTTATACATTTGGACTAAATTGAGCGAATTCAAAACAAGAGGACGACACTACAATGCTGACTAAACTTAAAAAACGCTCGGGCCAACCGGCCTGAATTTAAACTAATATATAAGCCCAATATTATCTAACTTCAAATTTTTTATTCTTTTCTCATTTTGATTTCTCTGTATAAACTCTGATTCTCTCAAAATCCTATACACCCAAAATATATAGTTGACTTTTTGAATGCTCGAAACATGATCGACGAAAGAGACGAAACGACAGCAGTGCGGAGGTGATGCGACGACGACTCGATGAGGAAGATGATCGAAATACATGCGCCGGCGAGATCTCTAGCCGGTTGGGACGTGCTGGTGGTGAGTGCACCTCCTTTGGATGATGAAATCTTAGCCATTGGATCCAATCTTGATCCAATGGTTAATATTAATTCTTGCCTTTTCACTTGGATGCATGATGTGGCTTAATGGGAGCCATTAGATCTAGCTTCTCATCCAAGGGTCACATGATTTTTTTCTTTCACATGGATTGAAGCAATAGTGACCATTGGATGAAGGCTAATCAAGGATGGAAATTAGTTTATGTTTTTTCACAAAGATTGGTGATGTCATCACTTAAAAAGTCACACCACCATAAATGCTTATTTTTTACTTTTAAAAGCAACAAAATCCCCCAAAAAAAACATCCAAAATGGCAATTAAGGATGAATTATTTATTTATTTGTTTATGCATATATTTGTAACAATGTGGGCTAATTATTTAGGCATTTGGAAAAACTATGTAAATGGACTATTATCTAATGAAATGGACTATTTTTGGTTTTTTATTATTTAAAATGGGCTATACTATATGGACTATTTATTCTAACATGCAAACTATATAGTATTTACTAACTATATAATATAAACTATGTAATATATTAATTACTTAATATCTAATATAATATGCAATATTATTTATAATATACAATTATTTGATATGAAACTATATGATATGCAATGCAACTATTATTTAATATGTATTGTATAACATGCTAATTATTATTTAATATGCAATCACCTAGCAATACACTATATGGTATATGATATATCTAATATGCCAACTATATACTATATACATACTATATATTATACACATGCCCACATATTTATTATATTATTATATTATAATTGAAAACCGCCACGTGTCATCGTCCGGATAAAATGAGTGATGACAGATAGAAAAGCTCGATGAAGAAAATTCTGATAGTAAAGTTATGCTTTTAGCCTTATAAACTTTTGTTATAAGATCTGAGAGCTTAAAAAAACACTTTGTTTTTGTTCATTTTATTGTGATTTTATTGTATTCAACTGTAATAAATCAAATATTATTCAAATTTTAGATCAAATGTTATTTACTTATCAATTAAATTCATCTTTTATATTTTGTGTTATATATGTTATTTTTGTTAGATAAATTTTATTTACATAAATTAAACTATATAATTTACATTTAAAATAATTTTATAATCATGTTCAATGCTAATAAATTATTTTAACTTATAATCATTATAATAATTTAATTAATATTTCAATACACAAACTACTTGATAAATAAAATTAATGATTATATTGAAGATTTATAACATAAGAGTCCTAATATAATCATAATTAATATAATAATCTATTTATTAATTTAATTATCATAATTAATATTTATTATGACATTTAAAAATCATCATATTAATTACTATGATTTATTATAAACTAAAATCTCACAATTTTATTAAAATCTTATAATTTCACCAATGATAATATATAAGTCAGGTAAATGTCAAGTCATGTAAATATCAAATCAAGTCAATAACAATCGGATCATATACAGGTTAGGTTGAAAACATGCCGGATAATACCGGTTATTTACCAGATCAATCTCAGATTCGGGTTCATACAAGTTGGATGTAGGTTGGGTTCGGGTATCATATTTTTGGTTCATTTAGGGTTCAGGTCATTCTCAGTCGGGTTCAGATCCATAATTTTCAGGTCCAACTCGGGTTCAGGTCAACACCAGTTCCAACTCGAGTCGGTTTTGGATCGCCACAGCGCAGGTCAAAAACGGTTTTGACTCCAATCGATTTTAGTCAGTTTTACAGGTCGGTCAGCTTTTTACACCCCTAACCTCCAACCTCTATTTTGAAAATCGGACCGGCCGGTTCAACCGGGAACCGTTGCTTAGTCTGGTTCAATCTAAACCGGTTGAACCGCTATTAGTGAACCGGTCAGAACCGCTGAACCGGACCGACTGAAAATCGGAAAAACCAGAAAAAACCGGATTTTTTTTTTAAACAAATTAAACCAAACAACGTCGTTTGTTAAATGACCAAGTGAACTCGAGTATTGCTGAGCTTGACTCGAACTTGAAACTTTAAAAGTAAGCTCAACTCAAACTCACAAGCTAAAAATTATCAGTTCAACTCAACTTGAAATATAATATTGAAACTTGAACTCAAAAAGGCTTAAACTCAAAAAAAAATTAGAAGCTCGATTGAAGCCTAAAATTCGAGCTTGATTGAAGTGAAAGAATAGTTCACTCAATGCTCACCAAAAGACTCCATGATTTTGAATATCAAATTACCTCTATTATTTATAGAAGTTAGTTGATGCGCTTCTATGTTTCTTAGCAATGTGAGATTGTTTTGTTCTCATATTTTTACTCTTTAGACTTTTGGGATGCTCTTCTATGTTTCTTAGCCATATGGGATTGTTTAAAAAAAATTAAATCAAACAATATCATTTTGTAATGATTTTTTAACCCCAAATTTATTTTTTAATTATAGTTATATAATTATTTATATTTAATATGTTTTACTTAAATATATTTTGTAGTTATTGAATCATTTATTTCACTTGATTTTATGGTTTTAAACTTATATATTTATGACTTGCTTGAATATGACTTGTGATATAAAAAATTATTTTTTATTAATTTTTTTGTATTTTTATTTAATTTTTTAAATAATTACGTCGTCCGGTTCTTCCGACGGATAACATCGTTGATTTTTCAATTGAAATGTTTCAAGTGGAGTAAAGAGGTATTTGGCCACATTGGTAGACGCAGAACTCTTTTACTAGGTAGAATCCGGGGTATTGAAGACAACTGAGGCTAATCTGAATCCCTTATTAAATCTCGAGACGAAGCTTAAGAATGAGCTGAGCATTGTCCTTACCCAGGAAAAAACTTTTGGCATCAAAAGGCTCAAAACAGATGGATTTCCAAAGGTGACAGATACGGGTTTCTTTCACGCTTCAACGATCAATCGTCGCAAAGCTAATAAGATCCACATGTTGAGAGTCCCGGATGGAACCTGGTGTCATGATCATAACCGCCTTAAGGAGATGCGGTGAATTATTTCTAAATTCATGAGTGCATGCCACCATTGGTTTGGAATGTGGGTTTTAGTATGGCTCCCTTGAGAGCTTATGGGGCGGATGGTATTCATGTGAAATTTTTTCAATGTCATTAGAGCACAGTTGGGTCTACAGTCTTTTGGTTTGTAAAAAAATTCTTGATGATAGCGTTTGGAGGATTGGGTAATCAAACGTTGCTGGTTTTGATTCCGAAAGTCAGTAAACCTATATCTATAGAGCTGGTTATCTTTTTTTTTTTTTTTTTGCGAATGATCTCGTACTTTTGCGGAAGCCTATATGAATCAACTAAGGGTGTTGAAGAAGTTTTGGACAACTTTTGTGGTGAATCAGGCCATCGAATAAGTGTCTCTAAAACGCAATTTTTCTCCAAAAATTCTTCGGTGCACAAGACAAACCATTACTCGGGGATTTGGCTTTGAGGGGGTCAAAATTTTGGGGAAATATCTTGAAGTGTCTCTACTTCGTAATAGGATACTCAGACTACCTACTCTTACCTGCTCGACAAAATGAACCAACGTTTTTCTGGTTGGATGGCAAAGACTTTGTCTTTAGCCGGCAGAATAACGCTTGCTAAAACAGTTCTTCAAGCTATCCCGATTTATGTTATGCAAGCAACTTAGGTGCCTAAGGGAACAAACGATGATATGGAAAAAATAATCCAAAGATTTGTTGGGGCTCTAATATGGTCAAACCAATACTCTTGTTAAATGGGACTTGATCAAAGACCAAGTGGTGGTGTTGGATTAGGGAACCTACATCAACAAAATAACTTTTTTTTTTTGAGGGGGGTTTACATTGATTTTTTAAGCCGGACAAACTGTGGGTGCAAGTCTTGCGTGGTAAATAAATGGGAGAACTCTTTTCGTATTGATTTGAAATGTTTAAATGGTTTCCGCTTGTGGAAAGGACTGAATGATACTTGGAGGGATTTCAATAAAGTATTTTGTGGAATATTCGTGATGGTTGATATACGGATTTCTGGTATCATCATTGGCTCGAGGACGAAAATCGACTTACTTTCTATTTTAAAGGAATCCACTCCCCTAGCCCTATTTCTGTTTGCGAAATGGTGGTGGGCCAAATTGGCCCATTACGGCAAGTTGAAAAATTATTTAGTTCATTAAGGCACTTCAAACATTTAATTTGGGATCTACGATAAATTGAACAGTTCTCATAGAATATAATTTTTTAATGGACTGTGTCAGGTGTGCCCCACAGCCTGGTTAAAATATTCTTGAGGTGTGACGAGTCCCAATAATTTTTTTTTGTAATTTTTTAAAAGAAAATTAAAAAAAATAATATTTTAAGCCATGGAACTCGTCACGCCGGCGTTACAGTTCCAACGGGTATATTTCAAATATTTGACCGTTGGATTGACCGTTGTTAAACGACGATTTTTTTTTAAATTAAATGGAACTCATCACACTGGTTGTTTCAGTTTAAAAGAAAAACTAGTCGTTAGGTAGAGTAGTATAAATAGATGTTTGGGTTGGATAAATTTTTCATTTGTAATCAAACATTCTACTGAGAGCAAAAACTTTTGTTGAAATGGCCTCAAGAGAAGAAATGTTACGTCTTGATGAAGTTCAAATTCGTCGATCGAGTTAACAACGGTAAGTTTAATTTGTTTTATTTCATTTAGTTTAACAAATTATAGTATTAAATTATTTATTTATGTAATTATATTAAATAATTATTTTCAAATTGTAACGAGAAGAACGAACCATTCGTCATCGAGGAATGACGAATGAAGAGCCACATCATCGAATTATGATATCCTTCACGATCCGGATTATATGGAGCGACGTTTCTTTGTTGATTAAGGTGATGCCGACACTGATATCGACGTTGATTGAGCGTTGGAGGCCCGAAACGCATACATTTCATTTACTTTGTGGTGAAGTGTCGATAACTTTAGAAGATGTCGCGTATCAACTTGGCGTTCTGATTAATGGTATGCCATTGTGCTTCGCAACACTTATAAGGTAATAATGTTATTTCAAATTTATTGGGAAAGGAGGCTCCAACCGATATCATTGATGGGTTGCGGGTACATATGACGTGGTTAGAAAGAGGATTTATCTTCCGGATAAATCAGGTAATTTTTTCTTTTCGAATTTAGGGCTAGTTTTATTTAGTTTTGCTTAAATGAGTGAATGGCCTTTACTTATTTTGCATTTTTACACTAGAATATACAATTTTTTTGTGGACTCGTATTGAGTTTTGAGATTAATTGAGTGCATGAGTTTTGAGATTATTGAGTGCATACATATGTATTGTCTTTCTTGCAGGTAAATCTTTATTCTGATTCTCTTTAGCATGTCTCACAAACGTCATAGATCATCCTCCTCTCGTGCTAATCCACCTCCTAACCCTCCGCCAAATCCTCCTCCCAATCCAACCTAAATGACCATAGTAAACTCGTGTTTTATGAACTGAATCTTCGAAATTTATATTCACGATATCTAAACTATTTTGAGTCTTATGCTATTAGGGGTGAGCGTAGGGATGGCAATGGGTCGGGTCGGGTCGGGTTTTTGGGCCACTCGACCCGACCCGAGAAGAAAGGGTTTTTCACCCGTGACCCGACCCGACCCATTCTACTGAGAGAAAAAACTTTTGTGTTGAAGAATTTATGTTGAAATGGCCTCAAGAGAAGAAATGTTACGTCTTGATGAAGTTCATATTCGTCGATCGAGTTAACAACGGTAAGTTTAATTTGTTTTATTTCATTTTAGTTTTGACAAAATTATAGTATTAATAATTATTATTTATGTAATTATATTAAATAATTTATTTTCAAATTGTAACGAGAAGAACGAACCATTCGTCATCGAGGAATGACGAATGAAGAGTCACATCATCGAATTGTGATATATCTTTCACGATCCGGATTATATGGATCGACGTTGATTGAGCGTTGGAGGCCCGAAACGCATACATTTCATTTACTTTGTGGTGAAGTGTCGATAACTTTAGAAGATGTCGCGTATCAACTTGGCGTTCCGATTAATATTATGCCATTGGTGCTTCGCAGCACTTATAAGGTAAATAATGTTATTTCAAATTTATTAGGAAAGGAGGCTCCAACAGATGTCATTGATGGGTTGCGGGTATATATGACGTGGTTGGAAAGATGATTTATCTTCCGGATAAATCAAGGTAATTTTTTAAAAAAACCCTAATTTTTTCTTTTCGAATTTAGGGCTAGTTTTATTTAGTTTTTGCTTAAATGAGTGAATGGGCTTTACTTAGTTTGCATTTTTACACTAGAATATACAATTTTTTTGTGGACTCATATTGAGTTTTGAGATTAATTGAGTGCATGAGTTTTGAGATTAATTCAGTGCATACATGTGTATTGTCTTTCTTTGCAGGTATAATCTTTATTCTGATTCTCTTTAGCATGTCTCACAAACGTCATAGATTATCCTCCTCTCGTGCTAATCCACCTCCTAACCCTCCGCCAAATCCTCCTCCCAATCCAACTGAAATGACCATAGTAAACTCGTGTTTTAATGAACTGAATCTTCGAAATCTATATTCACGATATCTAAACTATTTTGAGTCTTATGCTATTAGGGGTGAGCGTCTCCCCTCTCTTTCGGCAATGCAAGAAATGAACTTTAAATACGTACCCCTTATACAAGCTTGGAAATTTGACAACACTTTCAAAGTTAAACCCGTTGTCTTTCACCAACTAGTTCGCATTTTCTATTCTAATGCGGTTTGCACCCAAAATGAAGATCGTACACAAACTGAAAGTATTCGTTCCTATCTCTTGGGCGAATACATTACCATTGATTCTAACTCTATTGCCCGTGCTTTTGGTCTCGAAAACATCAGGATTGATAATGAGCAAGATACCGTCCCTTCTTCCTTAGAAGTAGGAAAGAGCGCTAGTATCCTTGACTTCCACGAGTGATTTCTTCACTTGATTATCTCTTAGTGGTTTTGACCATCTAGAGGAAAGTACTCCTCTTTCCGAAGTATCGACATTAGGTGGATCCATTGTTTTCAAAACAATAAAAGAATTAATCTTGCTCAAATAATCTTCGGTGAACTAATGGACATCGTAAACCATATTCCCTCTAAGAGAGTCGAGTCTTTGGTTTACGGTTGTCTTCTTAGTAATTTCTTTATCAAAGCCGGTCTTAAAGTCGACCTAGATGATGCCATCCCCTTGGGTACCCCAATAGATTTTACCTCTATCCGCAAGTCAGGATGGACTCAAGTTGGGACAAATTGGGAACATACACCTAAAAAGACGCTCGGTGCTAGTTTTTCTCGAGCGACTCTAGCTCCGGCTCCTCCTCATGCCGATGATGTTTTACAAGATGTTGATGGTCCTGTAAATCGCATCCCTGATGAGCCTCCGAGCACTAGTAATGCTATGCCTCCATATTTTTATTCTCTGATGGAGACTTTAGATATGAGGTTTGCAACTATGGAGTCCCATTTTACTGCCTTGGGGACTCAACCGACCGAGCTGCAACGCGACACCCTAGCTCGATTCGACACCGTGACAGATAGGCTCGATCCTCCATCGGATGATTGATCGTGCTATTGTTTTGCTTGTTGTTCTTTGTTGGTGTTTCAAATGTCATACTTTGAACTTTCAATTTCCTTGAATTTCTTCGTATTTGATATTTTGGATTTGGTTATACTATTATGTTTTGGATGATCGGATTTATATTTATTTATTATATTTCGCATATTTTTATTACCATGTTACCTCTTATTATGTTTATCACCATGCCCACTATATTTTGGATATTATTTATGTTGACTGACCTCTTATTATTTATATTTTAGATGATCGAACTTTAATCAAGTTAAAAAATTATTTTTAAATATAGTAGTACCGATACTTCTATAACAATACTGATACTATTACAGAAGTATCGATACATATATCAATACTGAAACCCAAAATAATTAAATAGAATCAATACTGATGAGGCGGTACCGATACTGTCAAAATAGAATGCTAAAATGATATCGATACTTATGAGGCAGTACTGATACTGTCAAAACAGAATGCTAAAATGGTACCGATACCATATATGATATCGATACTGTTAGAGTAGTAGTACCGATACTCTAAGTTATGGTAACGTCGGCGTGACGAGTTCCATAGCATTAAAATATATATTTTTTTAATTTTCTTTTAAAATATTACAAAATAAAAAAAATTATTGAGACTCGTCGCGCCGGTGTGACGAGTCCCTCAATAATTTTTTTAAATCAGGCTGTGGGGCCTACCTGACACGGCCCATTAAAAAAAGTATATCCCATAGAACTCGTCATGCGTTTCATGGGGACTGTTCAATTTGTCGTAGATCTCAAAATAAATATTTGGGTGCCCTAATGAGCTAAATAATTTTTCGAACTTGCCGTAATGGGCCAATTTGGCCATGGTGCTTCCATCAAGAGATTGATATGGGCCGAAAATTAGACTACTGCTCCTTGATTATATTATCCATCACATTGCGGCTGTTCAACCACCTCAAGCTTGGTTGGGTTCAGATACACTTGGTTGTAGATGGGAGAACGATAGGAGATTTACAACCAAGTCTGCGTATAATACCATATCCTAGAGCGAAACTGCCATTAGTCGATCAGTTTGGAGGCTCATCTGGAGTTTGAAAGTCCCTCAAAGAATTAAAGTTTTCCTATGGCTTGATGGGCAGAACCGTCTTCTCACGAATGCTGAACGTATGAGACGTCACATATCCACCACCGATGACTGCTAGATTTGTAGTCAAGGAATAGAGGATGTAGATCACATCCTACGATGTTGTAGAATGGCTACACAGCTTTGGAGTGGGGTTATTCGATAGGAAAATTATAGTGAGTACATCTCTTTAGCCCTTGACAAATGGCTGGAACAAAATCTCAAAACTAAGAATGTAGTCGCTTATACGAATGATATCTGGGAGGTTCGGCTCGCTGTTTACTGCTGGTTCCTTTGGAAGCTTCGATGTAATGTTTTTAATCCCGAGCACGTGCAAAGAGATGAGATTAGTATTTGTTGTAATCCGTTGATTGATGAGATATTGGTTAGTATTGTTGAAAATGCAGATTATAATCCAGTGCCGAGAGGAGACCGTTTGAAGTGGATTCGTCCTCGCATAAGGTGGATGAAGGCGAATTCGGACAGTGCCGTTCGAATGAGTGATAAAATGGCGGCTTCCGGTGGTATTTTGCAGAACTCAGATTGGGACTGGATATTTGGATTTTCAAGAAGCCTTGGCAGATGTTCAGTCCTTATGGCGGTTCATGATTTACTTTTCATGCTTGGAGACCTGGTTTCGTCCGATTGAAATTGAAAAGGAAGTTTTCAGGATTTACAACAATTTGTCTGATGCTCTTGGAGGCAATGCTTTGGTTACTTTAATACTCGAGCTTCGGAATAGAGAATGGACGACGAAGATGACACATGTTACTCGGGAATAGAACATGGCTGCTGATCGTTTGACTGCGTTGAGTCAATGTGCTCCAGTTGGTGTTAATTACTTTCCAGAACCGCGGTGGAGTTGGCAAATATACTCCGGGATTCTAATTAGTTTCATACGTTTTGTTTCTCCGTTTTACCCCCCCCCCCAAAAAAAAAATACAAAATAATCGTTCTAGGATTATATAATTATTTACATACGTTCTATTAAAGAATATCATTTTCTATCAAAGAATGGCAGTATATCTGAGCTGAACTTTAATAGACTAATGTGATTTTTATCCTACAATTCGAAATGAAATCGGGATTTATGAAACATCATCAAACGTCGATATGAGTCTATTATAAACAACAATTGCTATTATAGTAGGATAGAAAGAATAGCATGTTTCCTTTGTTCCTCTGAACAATCCCATAGTCCAGAATCATGGAGATTCAAAACAAATAAAAGCAAAGAGGATTAATACCAAAAATAACCCAAAACTCTAGCTCGTGATGAAAATATGATAATCATATGATTATGATATTGTCACGGGCTAGAAACTTGGGTCCGAGACATCGGTGTAAGCGTCGGCGTCGAAGTTCTGGGGGCGTGACAATATGCTACTCCCCCAACCATGGAACATCCAAAATCTGATCACGTTACAACCAATCTTTGCACTCACAGCAACCCCACTTCGAAGAGATTTCTCCGTCTCAAAGTCTCGTCCACGAGCTTGAACGTTTTCTTCACGACCTTCTGGTCGAGGGCGGTGGTTCTGTAGACCTTAAAGACTCGATCTATTCGATCAGGGGCTGTGCTTTGAAAATACAACTCCTCGAATTTCTTTTTTATAAACCTGGAGAAAGAAAGTTGTCAAGAGGATGAAAATCAATTAATTCTCGGCAACTGGAGAAAAACGCTTACTCGTATGCATGCTCAATCTCTTGTTTTCCAGTTGAAACTGGTTGGTAGTCTTTGAACCACTCGCATACGTTTAACGGAACCTACATAATTTAGAATATATCAAAGTCTGTGGTAATGCTAAGTTTTCAACATCTGGAAAACGTTCTACTGTTCCGATGGACTTGCCTTTAGAACCTTCTTTTCGAATATGTCAAATTTGGGTTCTTATAATATACATATGTGTACGTACGTATATAATATAAAGAAAACTCGAAGCATGGTGCTTTAAAACCCAGTCGAAGAGTTCTTTTGTCTCCATCATCCGGTTCTTCTGTTCATCTTCGAAAAGAGTTTGATCATACCTTAAACAGCAAGGATTATGAGGTTAAATTTCAGCATCGACACAAAAGACTGCTTGGCTGACAGACGACACGGCTTTGCAGATGGAAAAAAGCAGAAAAAGGATCTTACTCGTTAATAGCAGCACAAAGATCACAGCTGTAACTCCTCAAAGAGATGGATCCATTTCCTTCTCTCGTTTCTCTGGCCTCCCACATCAAAGAGTCTGTATACTTCGCCGCTTTTCTTATTCTCCCCTACAGGGCTTCAGATCAGAGGTGATAGGCAACATGAGTTACTACCGGTATCTATGATCTAACCATCGATTTGCCATCTTTAAGTTACAATGTGCAAAGATTGTGTCAAAATGATCGCCGACTTCTCAGTAATGCATTTGCAGAGGAAAAGGAGGGATTAGAAATTCACCTGAACTGGATTTCTACCACACCGGTTGTACGAACTCTTGCATATAGAACATCCTCCTGCAATACCAAACAGATTCGTGATTCGTGCATTCTCATCTTGTTGGAGCAGGACATATTCCTGCACTACTCGAACTTTTTCAAGAATTCCGAATTCGAAATACCTTGTTGGGACATAATTTGCATCCGACAATCTTTGCAAATTTTCCATGAAATAATGAGTACAATCCGGAACTTGAAGTTCATTACACGGGTATAGGTCTCCTACAAGTGGATATGGAGTGAATAAGTAATAAAATGTACCATCAACCAACCTCCTAACATCAAATATGCGACGGATATAGTAAAATTAGCTTTATATCGTTCGTAGACAGAGTGATTACTTGAATTGCAGAATCTTCCAGAGCTCTCCTATCTCCTCTGCGAGTTCTCTATTTAGCGTGGAAAATCCAACCTGCTTCCGATTTCCGATAGTTTCTCTCCAATAACCTGAAAGAGAACAAATTTATATAGTTTCTTGAACACGGATCAAAAGATTATTTATTTGAAAAAGAAAAGAAACCAATCGGAATGCAGACCTTATTTTCACCGGATAAAACATATTGGAAGAATCGACATCATTTTGAGCAAATTCCTTCGATCCGTCATATAGAATCTGTTGAGCCATGTAAAACACAATTCAAAAGTGTGTATGTATAAAATCGCTCTCATTAACAGAAAGTAAGCTTCTCGACACAGATTACCAACACCAGCCACCATTATATATTTATATACAAAAGGGAAATAACCAACACACCCTTTTCAGTTTTCCGTACTTTTATAGTCTGATAGATATTGGCATCGATGACTGATACATAGCTCTTTAGCTCTGCCACGTCAAAGCCGGTTTGGAAAAGAAGCCTTATCTGCGGACAAGTCATGTTAAATATAACAAAGATACACATATTCAATAAAGGGCTGACGATATATCTTACCTGCTTCAAAATTGTTGACTTCCCTGATTCACCAGCACCTTAAAAACAAATGAATTTGAATCATTCACGGATCTCGGTTAAAATAAAATAAAATTGAGCAACACAGGCCATGAAATAAAAACAAATAGTTACAACACCGGTATGCATATCCAAGTCCCCAAGGACGCCGACTAAGAGAGATAATTTTCCATACACAAAGCACGTGACATTAATTATAATCATTTCATTCCCGTAAATTTGGATACTGCAGAAAACAAACATAAGGCTACATATGATTCCAATGTCCTTAACCGTTAAGAATGAGAATTTAACACGGTCAAACTATGTAACACCAAGCAAAACAGTCTAAGTTGTACGCACCAAGAAGTAGAAGCTTCTGGATATGCTTTTCAGCCTCTGTTTCTTGTTCGATTCTCCTTTCGATTTCAGCAGCCTGCAAAAGTACAAACTATGAATCAAACAAGACTACATAGTACGTAAACAAAGCTACATCAAGATATGACATCCACCTGTGCGTTCTCCTCAGCATCCGATTCTGTATACTGACGGTTCTTGCTGCAAAGTGAGCCCATATTGTCTAGAAAGTTGACAGCATAGAAGATGCATGAATCAATATCAAAAAAAGCTTCTTATTTGTCCTCGCAACCCACAGCATTTGCTACGATCACATATTTAAGCCGACCTAAGCTGAAAGCCAACAATGGTTAGAGCCATCCTCCTTACAAGTGACCTCGAGTAAAAAATCAAAAACCACTTGATTGTTCTTCAGAAACTTTCATGCACCCCCCAAATTTTGAGTTTAAATACTTAATAAGCCCTTATATTTTTTATGTTAGCAATTTGGCCCCTCCTAAGTTCGATCCCGGCTTTTTCCATGCTTTAAAACAAGTTCAAAACCACAAATCTAAGCAAAATTATAGTCCTGGATACTTGAGCAAAATTATAGTTCTGGAAACATGGATTAGATCGACAAAACATTCAAACAAGAGGAAGCATAGATTATATAGCATGTTAGATTCGATTGCAACTCGGATTTAAAACAGCAAATCAGTGATCAAATTACAAGTCACTTTACACGTGAAAAACATACACAATCCATGAATGCTCATATCTTAACTCAACATAACACACACAATCAAGACACCATCCTTTTACATGTTTTATGAAGCTTCTAACTTACTGATCTCTTTAACCCCATAATTATCAGGCCTCCCCAAATTTTCCATGGAACTTTAGAATCAAAATATACAGACTAAAGTGTTATGCTTTATCAAACAAGCTAAAATTACAATCTCACCACCAATTTAACAAAAGCCACAAATCCCAGTTGTTCATCTTTTCAGTTTACCATAAATCCATAATAAACAATGAAAAAAAAAACCCAACAAAAAAGAACCCAAAATGCTAAAACAATTAGCCCTGATCTAAACACAACAAAACCAACAAAGGGATCTTCAAATTCAAGGCAAATAGAGCAAGAAGATCTAAAGAAAAAATGACTTAGAACTTCAACAAATACAAAGAAGAGAAGAAAGGACACTTACCCAGAAACGAGAAGGGGGGTCTGGTGAGGTAATGGATTTGGACAATTGGAGCAGGCTGAGAGAGAGAGAGAGTTTTAATAAAGAAAAAGGCTTTAGCTTGTTTCTTTACGTTGCTAAGTACGGATTATGTTGTTTTTATTAGGATTAATAAAGAAAGTTTGAAGGTTTGTTTAAGAGATTTCTTTTAAGAGAATTCAACAATGAAGGGAAGAAAGAACGCCGAAAGCTGCAAGCAAAGGGCTAATCTTCTTCAACTCTAATAATCTTTGGTCAAAGATTTAGAAAGATGTGTAGCCTTCATATGATTTTGTAAATAAATTAATGGGAAAAATGTGAATAATAATAGTATTTATATGAGATTTCTTGGGGAGATACATATATACACGCCTACACTAGAATCTGCTGCTGCTGCTGCTATTTTTTCAGCCTTTTCTTTGATTTTTCACTCTGAGTTCCTGTGTTCACAAAGTCTGCATACATTTTGACCAAAGAAACTGACTTTTCCTTTTTGATACTTTATCAGAGAGGAATGTTTTTTTTTTAATTTTGGAGATTTTTATTGAAATATTATTTAAAGAATTAATTATTAGATTAACATTCATTTCAGTTTAATTCTTAAATCAATACCTTATTTTTACAAAAGCGTACCTGTTTCAAATGACTTTTAAATTTTTTAGTTTTAAGATATTTATTATTGAATTCACTATCATCTAAACAAATATTAAAGACATCTAAATATAAAATTAATAAAATATATTAAATTTGAGCCCAAATCCCATTAGGCCTAGTGGCCTACAACCAACTAACCTCAAAATTAGGCCCGAATATAACCCTGTAAAACCCACACTACGTCCATCCATCCATCAATCTTTTCTCTCACTCTACTTTTTATTAATATTAAAAAATAATAGGGATGGGCATGAGATCCGAACCCGATGGGGTAGATTTTTTTTTTTAAAATTTTGAGTTTGGGTTGGGTCAGATTTTTTTTAAAGGTGATGTTCAAGTCGGATTTGAGTTTAGGGTTGAAAAATACCCGACTGACTTGACCGAAAAAATATAATTTTATCTTATATTTATGAATAATTACAATAATACCCATCTATATATAATTTTTTTTCAATTAAATCATTATTTTTATTGAATAAAAATAATATTTTTATTATTATTTCTGGTCGGGTCGGGTTCAGATTTTATTTCAAAAAGTCGGGTCGGATTCAAGTCGGGTGAAGGGTATATATTTTTTGGGTCGGGTCAGGTTGGGTGAAGAATGTACAATATTCGGGTCGGGTTGGTCGAAACCCAACCCATGCCCATCCTTAGGCAATAAAAATAAGGTAATATCTATTTAAAGATAAACTCTCATCCTTTTGATATTGAACGCTCACACGACTGACATATATAATGGTCGAACCCGAGTACTCAAGGAATAACAACAATTTCTTTACCATGGAGATCACTTGGTTCGTGTCTCACTCAAATTCTTGGAATCTTGTTTTTATACTCCCTCAATTAATTCCAACCGTTTGGGTTTTTGTGGGAGTGAATAAAGCCATTAAGATGTAGTTTCCCGCATTAAATGTTGTCCAGAAGCTTGTAGTATCGATACTCAGTCTCTCAGTATCGATACTCCCTGCATTAAATACAAAAATATGATTGTTGGGAAACTCTAGTATCGATAATGTTACAAGGGTATTGGTAATACTATATTCAGTAGCATCGATACTGTATATAGTATCGGTACCATTTGAGTATACTGAAATTTTGACAGATTCAAAACCAAAAAGGTAGTATTGGTACTACTATACTAAGTAGTATCGATATGTATATTATTGATATTATTTTAGTATTATGTTTTATCAAACTTGCATACAATATCGGTACTGCCTTAACAGTATCGGTACTGCCTTATCAGTATCGGCACTACTTCATAATTTTGGGCTTTAGCCTCGATATCTATATCGATACTTATTGAACAGTATCGATACTTTTCTTGTAGTATCGATACTACTATACTTAAAAATCATTTCTGACTAGATTAAAGTTCAAAACCCTTAGTAAAAATTATTTCAAAATTATTTCAAAATTATTTCCAGTATAAGACTCAATTTTTCAGTAGAGTGAAGGGTAAAATTGACCTTTTAACTTTAAAGAATAATTTATATATTCAAATGTCTGAATTGAATATAATCTTAAAATTTGTGAAACTTATTTAACAATTTTTGGTATATCAAAATATCAAACCCTTTTCAACAATCTCCCTCTTTTTGATATAACAAAACATTTAAGAATTTTAAGATTTTCTTGAAAAAATTCTCCCCCTTACTCTAACATTTCTCCTCCTTTTTGTTAAATCAAAAAGATAAGTTTCAGAATAAACAAGATAAATAATAAAGCTGTGAAGATCAAAAGGCCAAACAAGTTAGTCAACATAATTAATATCCATAGGTTGTGGGCATGGTCACAATAAAAGGAAACATGGCTGAAAATATTCAAAATATTATAAAAAATTTATCTGACTATCTTAAACATAAAAGAAACACCAAATCCAAAATATCAAAGTCTAAGAAAATCACCCATGAGTAAATTCAAAGTATGACATGCAAAACCAACTAAAATGCAACTAGCAAAGCAAAACGATTAGGCATTCGATGGAGGATCAGGATCTGAAGGAGGTGCGCGAAAAGAAGCAAAGTCTCGAGAGAGAGCATCGAGCCTATCAGTCACCACATTGAATCGAACAAAGATGTCTTGTCAGGAATCCACATGTATCGCTTGCAGTGCCAACTACTGAGAAGTTATCTCGGATACCTGAGTCCCCAAAGCAATAAAGTGAGACTCCATAGAAGGAAATATCAAGTCCAGCGTCTCCATCATGGACTGAAGGTAAGGAAGCATCTCACCACTAGCACTAGAAGGATCGTCGAAAATGCGATTCACTAGATTGCCAACGTCATGCAATACATCATCGTCTTGAGTTTGAGCCACTCGAGATGAACTTGTATTGGACGCCTCTTTTGCTTTTCCTTTGACAATTGTCTCCAACTTTAGTCCATTCCGACTTACGAAGAGATGTGAGATCAATATGGGTCACCAAAAGGATGACAACATCAAGATCGACTCGAAGATCGACTTTTAGAAAGAAATTGCTAAGAAGACAACCTTAAATAAGATATTCAACCCGCTTAGAAGAAATATGGTTAATGGTGTCCACTAATTCACCGAAGATGATTTGAGCGAGGTTAATTCTTTTATTTTCTTGAAAGGAGTGAAGCCACCAAATGTCAATGCTACAAAGAGAAGAATATTTACCTCCGGATGGTCGAAACCACCAAGAGATGATCAAATGAAGGAACCTCTCATGAAAATCAAGAACACTAACGATCTTCCTGACTTCTAAGGAGGAAGGGACAGAGTTTCGTTTATTATCAATACCGGTGTTTTCAAGGCCAAAAGCATGGGTGATGGACTCAGAATCAAGAGTAATGTATTCCCCAAAAGATAGGAATGAATACTTTCGGTATGAGTGAGAGCTTCATTTTGAACACAAACTGCATTGGAATAAAAATTGAGGATGAGTTGGTGATAAACAATAGGTTTGACTTTTAAAGTGTTATCAAATTTCCAAGCTTTGAAACAGGGAAGATATTTAAAAGTAATGGCATTCATAGCGGAACATAAGGGAGATGCTCACCCCTAAAGACATATGATTCAAAATGATCAATATATTGTGAATAAAGGTTTTGACAATTAAGTTCATTAAAACAAGATTTCATGATGGTTATTTTCATTTTGATTTGAATTAGGGTTTGGCGGAGGGTTAGGAGGTGGATTAGCATAAGAGGAGGATGACCGAGGGTGTTTATGAGACATAGTAAGGGTCAGGATAAAGTAAAACCTGCAAAGAAAAACAATATATATGTATGTAACCAATCAATCCCAAAACTCAATATGAGTCCACAATTCAAGGCATGATATAAAGAAATTAAATTTTAAAAAAATAATAATGGGCCAAAAAGAAAATAGTGTTAATATATAAATTTAAAGAATTTCGAATGTAGTTAAAAAATGTAGATTATAATGTAGAAATGTAAAATAAGTAAAGCTCATTCACTAATTTAATCAAAAACTAACTAAAACTAAGCCTAAATTTGAAAAGAAAAAGTTAGGGTTTTAAAAAAATTACCTTGAAAAATTGGATTGAGATTAAATTGGATATGAATGCACGAATTTATGATGCTAGCAGGTAAGAATGATGAAAAACAACACAAAATGACTCCAAAATGATGGAATGAAGCAAATTTTCGAGGGGGTTATGGAGGGTTTTGGTTGCACTTGAGAAAGGAAAGGGAAAAGTAAAAAAATGTGATTTTTAGGGAAATATAATGCAAAACTCGACCAGAAGGATCCGTACTTTGAGGGGAGTATGATATTATAAAGCAAAATTCTGATGGTATCGATATGTCGATACCCTATTGAGACTGCAAAAACGGTATCGGTACATTATGAACATTATCGATACTGACGAAGAACAATATCGGTACAGATGAACAATACTTGTACTAAATGCACAGAATGGTCCAAAAATGCAGTAAATAAAAGAAAAAATGCATATTTTAAAACATTAATAGTGGAGTAGGCAACTCTAAATAGGAAAAGCAAATATGTTCAAGCAAACAAATTTACAATTAACATAGTGTGAACATATTGTCAATTTCCATAAAAGTCATAAACTCCCCCTAACTAATAGCATAGAAGGCATTAAAGAGGTCATATTGCATACAGTTTTCATAAAATCATAAAAGTGCATAAATTATTTAAACACAAAGTCAAGGTAGGTTGGTTAGACCTAATTCTCTCCTAAGTGCCCAAAGTCTTTCCTTGTCTAAAGGCTTTGTAAAAATATCATCTACTTGATGCAAAGTATCTACATACTCTAGAACTATATCTTTTTTTGAGACATGATCTCTGTTGAAAACATTTTGATGTTTCGATATAACAAATAAAGTACTATTGAATTTTAAGATTTTATATTCAATTTCAAAATTAATATTCGAGTAAATTATTCGAAGATCAAAATATTACTCCAAGTTTTCAAATGTTAATTTTAATCCTTACTTAAGTGTAAAATTGTGTTTTAGTCTTAAACTATTTTTGAAACAATTTTTACAAAGTATTTCGAACCTTAATCGGACCAATTTTTTTTTTACAAAGGGATGTACCGATACACTATTGTATGTACGATACACCCCCTACATCGAATGTAATTAGTGTACCGATACACAACCAATGTATCGATATACTCCTGGCTCCGAGAAACATCGAATGTAATTAGTGTACCGAAACACCTGGGATGTACCGATACACTAGGTTAACCAACAGTCGAAATATTTGAATTTTACACTGAGTGTACCGATACACCTAGAGAGTATACCGATACACCTATGCTCCCAACAGATTTTTAAATGCTTTTCACCCCATAACGGCTCTATTGACTTCACCAATGATCTTCAACATTCAAAATCAATCAAAGGTGTATATAAACAAGTTATGAAGCCATTGATCAACAACAATTAAGAAGAGAAGCTAGAGAATCAAAAAGAAAACATTAAACCTCAAGGTTGAGCATTTCAAGCCTATTTTCATTCAATATTCATTTTACTTTCAAGAACATCATTTGTACTCAATTGTATTCATTCTTTAGTTTTCTTTCTTTGTTCTAGAATTGTGCAAATATCTTGCCTAGTGATTTTTTTCTGTAAGTTTGTGAAATTTGTATTCTTCTCTTTGAGAGAGAGTGTTCTCAAGAATTTGGGGTATAATTCTTGAGGGAGTTGTAAGGTTACTCTTTGTCCTTAAAATAAAGAACAAAGTAGTGAATTTTTTGGAAAATCCTTAGTATGGATAGCTATTGGACGTAGACTTTGGTTGAGAAAGTCGAACCACTCTAAATCGATGTGAAAATATTTTCAATTTTTTGCAAAAGCTTTAACCAAAATTTTTATTGCCAATTCACCCCCTCTTGGCCAATTCATCGATCGATTAACTCAACAATTGGTATCAATGCTACATTCATTTGAAGGTTTAACCACCTCTTGAGTTAATTCAGGAAGAGTTAAATCGATAAAGATGACGTCCACTTCCGGTTCATTCTCCATGGAAGACTCACGACCAATTGACGTGCCTCCTTACTTCAATGGAACAAACTATCGTCGTTGGAAAAGGTTTATGACAATATTTATCCAAGCACATGATCTTGAAGAATGGATAATAATCAAGAAAGGGTACCCCCCTCTTACGAAAAAGGCAAAGAAGTGGAGTGATCAAGAACGGAAGAAAGCTCAGCAAAACTCAAAGGCCGTGCACATGTTATGTTGTGTAATTGATCCAGATATCTTTAAAGGAGTTTTTCTTGTTCAAATACCAAAGAGCTGTGGGATAAGCTTGAGGAAATCTATAGAGATGAGAAAGAAGAACATATACCGGTGATGTCTCTATTAGCTCTAGAAGATCCCAAGGTATCTTCAAACTTAAACAAATTAGATTCATATTCTTTTAATAAGTTACATGATGCCTATGATGAATTATTTTCAGAGTTTGAGACCATGAACTCCGCATATAAGAAATTGATTTCTAAATTTATAGATAAAAATGATCTTCTTTTGAAAGCTAAAATAGACTTGGAAAATCAAAATAAAATTTTGAAAAAGAAGTTAGAGCTTTCAAAAATGAAATTTGAAAACTTTGAAAAAGAAATTTTCGAATTAAACAAACTTCTTCTAGAAACTAAAATGGATTTTAAAAATCAAAATGAAATATTGAAGAAGGATTTAGAGCTCACAAAAATGAAATTTGAAAGCTTTGAAAAAGAAAATTTCAATTTGAAAGTTAAGCTTGAATGTTTAACAAAAGAAAAAGAGATCATTTTAAATAATTCATCTAGTTCAATAATGACAATATGCTCACGTTGTCATTATCATGGTCATAAGGAAAATACTTGTCCTCTAAAGAAAGAAAAACGATTTAAAATTAGACAAGTATGAGTTCCAAAAGGAACAAGGGGCATTGAAACTAACGTTCAAGGATCCAAAGCAATTTGGATACCAAAATCTATTTAAATGTCTCTTGTAGGTGTGTGGGAGCAATGATGATGAAAGTGATGATATTCAAGATGCTCTAGCCACATATGAAAAAGGAATGGGTAACCTCTAAACTTAATGTTATTATTATTTGGTTGCTCATGTAGTCTATGCATGCATGAATTTTTTATTTTTAAATAATTATATTTTATCTCATGTATGTTGACAAATGTCCTATGATGAGCAATTTAGATTTTTCAGTATTATTTAATAACTTTAGTTCATCATAATAATTTTTGGTCAAAATTATTTTTAAATGTAAATGATATCTCTCTAACAATTGATATCAATTTTTCAAATACTTTGGTTTTACAAATTTTTGACCATAAACTTTTTAATGTTTATGCATAAAATTTAAAGTTTTAATTATTTCTCTCTAACAATTGATATCAACTTTTAATGCATAACATCTTTAAAACTCTATGCATAAGCACTTAATCTAGATAATCGACGTTGCATAATGTTTTATATGTGAATGGGTTAAAGCACAATCTTTTGAATAACGAATTTGACAAAAGATGCAATGTCTTATTTTAAATGATTGCAAAAATGATTGACATTGCATCTATTTCAATTATGCTTATTGGTGATAGAATAGGAAACATTTACATGGTGCATTTAGATACAATAAATATGACTAACTTGTGCCTAGTTGCTAAGGATGAACATGATAGTTGGTTATGGCTTAGGAGACTAGGACACACTAGCATGAGTGTTTTACAAAGACTAATTCAAGGAGATTTAGTAAGAGGAATTCCAAAGCTAAAATTTGACAAAGATAAAATATGTGATGCATGTGCTAAAGGAAAACACAAAAGTGCTTCCTTTAAGTCCATTAATGATGTATCAACTAGTAGAGTATTACAATTGATCCATATAGATCTTTTTGGGCCAATTAGGATTGTTAGTTTGGGTGGAAAACAATATTGTTTTGTATTGGCAGATGACTATTCTAGATATACTTAGGTTCTATTCTTAAGTACTAAAGATGAAGCATTAGAAAATTGCATCACGTTTTCAAAAGTAATCCAAAACGAAAAAGGTTACTCCATTTCTAGTGTTAGGAGTGATCATGGTATTGAATTTGAAAATATTGGATTTACTGAGTTTTATAATTATGATGGTATTAGCCATAATTTTTTCAGCACCTAGAACCCCTCAACAAAATGGAGTTGTTGAGAGGAAAAATCGAACTTTAGAAGAAATGGCTAGAACCATGCTTTGTGAAAACAATTTGCCAAAATATTTTTTGGCAGAAGCCACAAATTCGCTTGTTATGTTATAAATCGAGTAATGATTAGGCCTATTTTAAAGAAAACTCCATATGAACTTTTCAAAAATAAAAGCCTAACATTTTCTATTTTCATCCCTTTGGATGTAAATGTTTTGTTTTAAAGAACGATAAAGACAATCTTGGAAAATTTGATGCTAAAAGAAATGAATGAATTTTTCTGGGTTATTCCTTAAATTCTAAAGCTTGTCGAGTTTTTAATAAAAGAACTTTAGTGGTAAAAGAGTCTATATATGTTGTTTTCGATGATAATCCCCTTCCGAGAAAGGATTCTTGTGTTGATGACGACGTAGGTATTGTAAATACACATGATGTTAGACATGACGTTGGATAACCAACATCAAATGAAGAAATCTCTGATCGAGAATCCAACCATTGAAGAAAGGGAAGTCTCTTACCCAAGAGAATACAACTATGTCAAGGATGGTGGAATTATAGGTGGTCCATCAAAAGGGGTAACAACTCGATCTTCTCTCAGAAATATATGTAATTATGTTGCATTTATTTCATGCATAGAGCCTAAGAATATCCAAGAAGCATTAAAAGATGAAAAATAGATTATGGCTATGCAAGATGGGTTAAATCAATTTGAGATAAGTAAAGTATGAACATTAGTTGAAAGGCCTAGTAATAAATCTACTGTAGGTACTAGATGGGTATTTAGGAATAAGCTTGATGAAAGTGGTAATATAGTGAGGAACAAGGCTAAACTTGTTGCTCAAGGCTATATTCAAGAAGAGGACATAGACTATGATGAAACATACACTCACGTAGTAAGGATGGAAGTAATTAGAATGTTATTAGCATTTGCATGATTCAATGAATTTAAATTATATCAAATGGATCTTAAAAGTGCATTTTTAAATGGTTTTATAAAAAAAGTTTATGTGGAACAACCTCCTGGTTTTGAAGATTCAAAATTTCCAGATCATGTTTTTAAATTGACAAAGCTCTTTATGGTTTAAAACAAGCTCCTAGAGCTTGGTATGAAAGATTGCCAAACTTTTTAATCAAAAAAGGTTTTTCAAAAGGGAAGGTTGACACTACATTGTTTATAAAGCGAAAAGGTAAAGATTTATTAGTAGTTCAAATTTATGTTGATGATATAATATTTGGTTCTACTAATGATGCTCTTTTCCAAGAATTTTCTAAGCTAAGGCATAGTGAATTCGAGATGAGCATGATGAGGGAGCTCTCATTTTTCTTGGGACTCCAAATCAAGCAAAGAAAAAATGGCATCTTCATCAATCAAGCAAAATATGTCAAGGATATGCTTAAAAAGTTTGGATTGGAAGATGGAAAACCCTAAGCCACTCCAATGAGCTCATCTACAAAGCTTGACAAATATGACGGAAGTAAATATGTAGATGTTAAACTTTATAGGTCTATGATTGACTCTTTGCTTTATCTAACCGCAAGTAGACCGGACATTATGTTTAGTGTTTGCTTATGTGCTAGATTTCAATCATGTCCTAAAGAATCACATCTAAAAGCCATTAAGAGAATCTTTAGATACCTTAAGGACACTCCTAGTTTAGGACTTTCGTATCCTAGAGACTCTAGCTTTAGCTTGCATGCCTTCTCTGATGTGGATTATGAAGGATGCAAATTAGAAAGGAAAAGCACCTTCGATACTTGTCAATTCCTAGGAAATATGCTGATTTCATGGTTTTCAAATAAACAAAATAGTGTTGCATTATCTACCACTGAAGCGGAATACATTTCAGCTGGTAGTTGTTGTGCACAAGTTTTATGGATGAAACAACTTTTAGATTATGGAATTGAAGTTGGTACCATACCTATCAAGTGCGACAATACTAGTGCTATTTGTCTCACTAAAAATCCCATCCAACACTCTAGAACTAAGCACATTGAAATTAGACATCATTTCATTAGAGATCATGTCACTAAAGGTCATACTTTGCACCAATTAGTGGATATTTTTACAAAACCTTTAGATAAAGAAAGATTTTGGACACTTAGGAGAAAATTAGGTTTAACTGACCTATCTTCACTTAGTGTTTAAAATAATTTTAGCACTTTTAATTAGAATTGAAAATGCTTATAAAATAACACTTTTGATTGCATTCTTTGCTAATAGTTAGGGGGAGTTTATGATCTTTAGTGAAAATTAATTATATGTTCAAATAAAATTTTAAGATATATTTGATTGATTGAACATTGTTAATTTTCGAAATATGAGTTTCCAATACCACTAGAGCTAATTGATTTAGCATTCTAAGTGTTTAAAACAGATTTTGACATTTTTGTGCAAAGTGAATCAATACCTATGTATCGATACATCCTTGCTATGTATCGATACACTATAAATGTGTACCGATACATTCCTTGAATGTGTATCGATACACTCACAAGTGTACCGATACACCCATCGGGTTTTGGGTTTAAATCCCTAAAACTTCTTTTTTATCAAAACCTAAACACTCTAAACACTCAGTCGTTCGAACCGTTTCTCACCAAAATCTCCATCTTGCTCAAACATCAACGAAATCAAGTTGGAATTCAACTAGTTTTCAACGTACAATCCTACTATATTCATTAAAATCGTGCAAACAACATCACATTCCACTCAAGTCCGAATTTTCAAGGTAATTTTTTCTTAAAATAAAACTCTATTTTATTGATTTTTAAACTTAGAACTAGTTTTAATTAGTTCTAGGTTGAAATAGATATCAGTCATTTGTTAGATTATAGTCTAGAACTATAATCTACAACTAATTTCTTCAAAAAAAAAAAAAAATTCAAACTTTTCTTAATTTTCGAAATAAAAAAATGTTTTGATTTTAAAAGTGTTGTTTTTTTTATTTAATTATGTTGTTTTCATGAAAACTATACATATTATGATTTTTCAAACAATGTTTTAAAAAATAGTTTTCAAAATTGCTCATTAGGATTAATTTTAGAGAACCTTGAATATTGAGGACTCATATTGAGTTTTGGGATTGATTATATTGCATACATGTATTTTCAAATTGCAGGTAACCTTATCCATTCCGATTAAAAACCATGTCTCATTCAAAATGCCCTAGGTCTTCGTCTAGTCGATCGAACCAACCTCAAAACTGACCTCCTATTGCACCTCAAAATCCAAACCCAAACGCTCATGAAATGACTATCCTAAATTCCTACTTTAATGAACCTGGCCGTCGAGAAGATCTCTACCATAGGTTTGTTAATTTATTCGAGTCATATAAAATCCGAGAAGAGAGTATCCCCTCAATCCAAGCTATGGTCGATATGAAATTTCAATATCTTTCTACCCTTAAATCTTGGAAATTTGATAAACCTTTTTAGCTCAAACCTATCGTTTATCACCAACTTTTTTATTCCAATGCGGTATGTGTCCAAAACGAGTCTCGAACTGCCTCCGTAGGGATTCAATCTTATCTCTTAGGTCAATTCATTTATATTGACTCTGACACAATCACTAACACCTTTGGTTTAGATAACGAGGGTCTAGATAACGAAAAAGAAATTGTGGCTACACGTTATAAAGCTAAGAGTAGTGCAAGTACATTGTTAACTCATCACGAGCGTTTTCTTCATTTGATCATCTCTTGGTGGTTTAGACCATCCGGAGATAGGTACTTCACCCTTATAGTTTTAGATTTATGGTGGATACATTGTATCCATCATAAAAAGAAAATAAATTTGCCACAAATCATTTTTTGGTGAGCTAGTTGAAACCATAAACAACGTTCCCTCCAAATACAAAGAAACCTTAGTTTACGATTGTCTTCTTAGTAATTTGTTTATCAAATCTAATCTTAGGGTCCAGCTTGATGTAGCCATCCCTCTTAAGAACCCAATAAATTTCATAACCTTGAAGAAATCGGGATGGTCCGGGGAAAAGGATCAATGGGTTCGATCAACCGAGAAAACACCAGGTGCTAGTTCTTCACGAGCAGCACCGATACCGGCTGTTGATGATGATCCCAAGCTTGAAGAACTTATGCGAGATATTTATGATCACGCACCCGAGGATGAGTCGGTACAGCAAGAGGATCAAATGCCTCCATACTTTCGATCATTTTTGAAGACATTTGATCTGAGGTTTGCATCCATAGAGTCCCATTTAACCGCTATGGGGGCTCAACAATTGGATATTCAACGAGAGATGTGTGCTAACAACGACGCTATTAACGAGAGACTCCATGCATTTTCACTCGATATGGCAACTATACGATCGCGTTTTCCTCCTCCCGATCCACCTATGGATGATTAGACCTTTTCTTGTTTAGTTTTCTTGGATTGAATTTGAACTTATTGTTAAAACATTTTGAATGTTTTGGATTTTGTGTGTTTTTTGATGTTTGGACTTATTTATTTTTGATTTGAATATTGAATGTTTATTTCTTTTGAACTTAAATTGAATTTTCATGTTATGCATCATTTACACTTTAGACAAATTATGACCAATTACCATTACACATTTATGAATATTGATTATGGACTAATGGCTAATCTTTCTCTTGTTTGTGATCTTAGTAGCTTAAGCTATATTTATATTTAAATCAATATGTTATTTTTCTTAAATACTTGTTTAAAAATGTTTTATAGAGTCTTTTTGATTTAACAAAAAGAGGGAGAATAAAGTAAGGGGGAGTAATTTTCAAAATTGATTTCAAAAATGTTTTTGTTCTAAGAAAATCTTAAAATTACTCAAATGTTTTGTTATATCAAAAAGGGGGAGATTGTTGAAAATATTTTGATGTTTCAATATAACAAATAAAGTAATATTGAATTTTAAGATTTTATATTCAATTTCAAAATTAAAATTCGAGTAAATTATTCGAATATCAAAATATTACTCCAACTATTTTTGAAACAATTTTTACAAAGTATTTCGAACCTTAATCGGGCCAAAATATTTTTTTTATAAAGGGATGTATTGATACACCCCCTACATCGAATGTAATTAGTGTACCGATACACAACTAATGTATCGATACACTCCTGGCTCCGAGAAACATCGAGTGTAATTAGTGTACTGATACACTAGGTCAACCAATGGTCGAAATATTTGAATTTTACACTGAGTGTATTGATACACCTAGAGAGTGTATTGATACACCTATGCTCCCAATAGATTTTTTAAATGGTTTTCACACCATAACGGCTCTATTGACTTCACCAATGATCCCCAACGTTCAGAATCAATCCAAGGTGTATAAAAACAAGTTCTGAAGCCATTGATCAACAACAATTAAGAAGAGAAGCTAGAGAATAAAAAAGAAAGCATCAAACCTCAAGTTTGAGCATTTCAAGCCTATTTTCATTCAATATTCATTTTGCTTTCAAGAACACCATTTGTACTCAATTGTATTCATTCTTGAGTGTTCTTTCTTTGTTCTAGAATTGTGCAAACATCTTGCCTAGTGAGGTTTTTCTGTAAGTTTACGAAATTTGTATTATTCTCTTTGGGAGAGAGTGTTCTCAATAATTTGGGGTATAATTCTTGAGGGAGTTGTAAGGTTACTCTTTGTCCTTAAAAGAAAGAACAAATTAGTGAATTTGTTGGAAATTCTTAGTGTGGATAGCTAAGGTAGTGGACGTAGACTTTGGTTGAGAAAGTCAAACCACTCTAAATCCCTGTACAAATATTTTCAATTTTCTGCAAAAGCTTCTACCAAAATTTTTATTGCCAATTCACCCCCTCTTGGCCGATTCATCGATCAATTAACTCAACAATCTCTAATGAAATTATGTCTAATTTCTATGTGCTTAGTTCTAGAATGTTGAATGAGATTTTTAGTGAGACAAATAGCACTAGTATTGTCACACTTGAAAGGAAATGTACCACATCAATTCCATAGTCTAAAAGTTTTTGTTTCATCTATAAAACTTGTGCACAACAACTATTGGTTGAAATATATTCTGCTTTGGTGGTAGATAGTGCGACACTATTTTGTTTCTTTGAAACCCAAGAAATTAACATATTTCCTAGGAATTGACATGTACTGGAGGTGTTTTTCCTATCTAATATGTAACCTCAATAATCCGCATACGAGAAAGCATGCAAGCTAAAGCTAGAGTCTCTAGGATGCCAAAGTCCTATGCTAGGGGTGTCCTTAAGGTATCTAAAGATTCTCTTAATGGCTTGTAAATGAGACTCCTTAGGACATGATTGAAATCTATCACATAAACAAACACTAAACATAATTCCTAATCTACTTGCGGTAAGATAATCCAATGATCCAATCATAGACCTATAAAGTTTAACATCTACACACTTACCTTCTTCATCTTTGTCAAGCTTTGTAGATTAACTCATAAGAGTGGCTTGGAGTTTCACGTTTTCCAATCCAAACTTCATGAGCATATCTTTGATGTATTTTGATTGATTGATGAAGATGCCATTTTTTCTTTGCTTGATTTGGTGCCCCAAGAAAAATGAAAGCTCCCCCATCATGCTTATCTCAAATTCACCTTGCATTAGCTTAGCAAATTATTGGCAAAAAAAAAAAATCATTAGTAGAACAAAAAATTATATCATCAACATAAATTTGAAATACTAATAAATCTTTACCTTTACTTTTTATAAACAAGGTAGTGTCAACCTTTCATTTTGAAAAACCTTTTAATCTTTCATACTAAGCTCTAGGACCTTATTTTAAGCCATATAAAGTTTTTTTCAATTTCAAAACATGATTTGGAAATTTTGAATCCTCAAAACCGGGGGGTTATTCTACATATACTTCTTCTTTTATAAAACCATTTAAAAATGTACTTTTGACATCCATTTGAAATAAAATAAATCCATGATAACATGCAAATGCTAATAATATTCTAATAGCCTCCATCCTAGCTACGGGAGCATAGATTTAATCAAAATCTATTCCCTCTTCTTGAGTGTACCTTTGAGCAACAAGTCTAGCCTTGTTTCTCACTATATTACCACTTTCATCTAATTTATTCATAAATACCCAGTTTGTACCTATAATAGACTTATTACTAGGCCTTTCAACTAATGTCCACACTTGACTTCTCTCAAATTGATTTAACTCATCTTGCATAGCCATAATCCAATTTTCATCATTTAATGATTCTTTTATATTCTTAGGTTTTATGCATGAGATAAATGCAACATAATCACAAATATTTTTAAGAGAATATCTAGTGGTTACCCTTTTGAATAGATCACCCAAAATTTCACCATCCTTGACATAGTTGTACTTCCTTGGGTACGTGACTTCCCTTTCCTCTAGAGTTAGATTATTGAAGACATCTCGAGTTTCCTCATTCTTCACTTCTTTCGATGATGATTCACAAACTTCTTTTGGATTTGAGATACCTACATCATCATCAATACAAGAATTATTCATCGGAAGGGGATTATCATCGAAAACATGTATTAACTCTTCTACCACTAGAGTTATTTTATTAAAGACTCGATAAGTTGTAGAATTTAAAGAGTAACCAATAAAAATCCCTTCATCACTTTTTGCATCAAATTTGCCAAGATTGTATTTTCCATTATTTAAAAAAAAACACTTGCATCCGAAAGGATGAAAATAACTAATGTTAGGTTTTTTATTTTTGAAAAGTTCATATGGAGTTTTCTTTAAAATAGGCATAATCATTACTCTATTAATCACATAACAAACGATATTTAAGGCTTCCGCCCAAACGTAATTTGGCAAATTATTTTCATAAAGCATGGTCCTTACCATTTATTCTAAAGTTCTATTTTTCCTTTCAACAACTCTATTTTGTTGAGGGGTTCTAGGGGCTGAAAAGTTACGGTTAATTCCATTTGAATTACAAAAATCATCAAACCCAAGATTTTCAAATTTGGTTCAGTGGTCACTCCTAACACTTGAAATAGAGTAACCCTTTTTGTTGAAACATTTTAATATTTCGATATAACAAATTAAGTTAAATGGATTTTAAGATTTTTCAAATGATTTTCTAAGTATATTCGATATAACTATTCGAATATCAAAACATTACTCCAAATATTTCAAAAATCATTTTTTAATCCTTACTTAAGTGTAAAATTAAGTTTTAATCATAAAACAATTTCAAAATAATTTTACAAAGTATTTCGAACCAATTCAAAGCCAAAAATTCCAGATTGCTCAGAGGGAACCGATTCCCCCCCCATAGGAGGAACCGATTCCCCCCTGAACGGTTTGGCTCCGAGATTTCCAGAATGCTCGGAGGGAACCGATTCCCCCCTGTTCAACGGTCGAAATATTTGAATTTTACACTTAGGGAACCGATTCCCTATGAGAGGGAACCGATTCCCCCCACGCTCCAAGCTGTTTTATTAAATGTTTTCACACTAAAACGGCTATAATATCTTCTCTAATTATCCCCAACGTTCAGAAGTGATCCAAGGTGTATTTAAGCAAGCTTAGAAGCCATTGATCAAAAACAAGAAACATCAAGCAACTAGAATCAAGAGAGAATCAAAGAGAAAGCATCAAACCTCAAGTTTGAGCATTTCAAGCCTATTTTCATTCAATATTCATTTTGCTTTCAAGAACACTTTTTGTGCTCAATTGTATTCATCTTTGAGTGTTCTTTTTCTTTGTTCTATAATTGTGCAAACATCTTACCTTGTGAGGTTTTCTTGTAAGTTTGCAAATTTGTAATCTTCTCTTTGAGAAAAGAGTGTTCTCAAGAGTTGGGGTATACTCTTGAGGGAATTGTAAGGTTATCTCTTTGGCCTCAAAAGAAAGAACAAATTAGTGAATTTGTTGGAAAATCCTTAGTGTGGATAGCTAAGGTAGTGGACGTAGACTTTGTTTGAGAAAGTCGAACCACTGTAAATCGCTGTGCAATTACTTTCAATTTTCTGCAAAAGCTTCCACAAAATTTTTATTGCCAATTCACCCCCCTCTTGGCCAATTTCGTCATTCGATTAACTCAACAATTGGCATCAGAGCCTAACTCATTTGAAGGTTTAATCGCCTCTTGAGTCGATCCGGGAAGAGTTACATCGATTACAAAGTCATCAATGGCCTCCACTTCAAACTTCGACTCCGGTCTCGATTCGATGCCCGTCAACAAGCCTCCTTTCTTCAATGGAGCTAACTACGCCTATTGGAAGAATAGAATGATGTACTTCATTCAAGCAAGTGACATGGGAGCATGGAATGCCGTAGAAGAAGGATACATTAAGCCTATCACTCATCCAAGGTTGTGGAGTGAAGGAGATACAAAAATGTTCCACTTCAACTCCAAAGCCATCCATATTATCTTTTGTGCTCTTGGACCAGATGAATACGGAAGAGTTTCATCGTGTACAACCGCCAAAGAAATATGGGACAAGCTTCAAGTCACACATGAAGGTACCGATGAGGTAAAGAAATCAAAAATTAGTATTCTAACGCATAGCTATGAAAATTTCAGGATGAAACCAAATGAAGACATCAAAGCTATGACGGATAGATTTTCAACGATTGTCAATGGTCTCAAATCATATGGAGAGATCATCTCAAATGAAAAGCTTGTGAGGAAGTTAGTCTACTCCCTCCCAAAATCATGGCAATCAAAGAAGACGGCAATCATCGAGTCTAAGGACCTATCGTCCTTAACTCTTGAAGAACTTATCGGTTCACTCCTCACTCATGAGATGATGCTTGAAGATGAGGTGGACCTTGATAAAGTTGAAGAGACACCAATGGAGAAGGAGAAGAAGAAAAACATTGGAGTTGCTCTCAAATCCACAAAAGATGAGAGTGATTCTAATGATGATGATGATGACGAGGAAATGGCATTGTTTGCCAAACGGTTCAGAAAAATGATGAGACCTTACCAAGGAAGAAAATTCAAACGAAACGAAGGCCTCAAAAATGAACCAAAAGAGAAGGACCCAATCATTTGCTATGAATGCAAAAAGCCGGGGCATGTCAAATATGATTGTCCACAATTGAAGAAAAAGGGTCAATCAAAGAATAAGCACAAGGCTCATGTGGCTACATGGAGCGATGAAGAAATTTCTGATGAAGAGGAACAAGAAGTAGCAAACTTGTGCTTGATGGCATTCGGGGAAGATTCTAAGGTAACCTCTAACTCATCCAATTTTTATGATTTATCTTATGATGAGTTATTTGAGGAATACAATGGGTTGGCTTCGGATTATGAGAAATTGTTTTTAAAATATAAAAATGATGTTTCAAAATTGAAAAATGAAAACAAACTCATATCCAAAACCAACAACGATCTTGAAAGTAAAATCAAAGATTTGAAAATCAAACTAGAAGAGTTTGAAAAGAAAAATTTAGATTTGCAAAATTTACTTTCAAAGATCAATGATGATCATCAAAAGAAAATTGATGATCTTAAAACTTCTTTTGATAAAGTTGGAACAAAACATTTTGAAAAAGGTGGAAATTCAAAATCCAACTTTGTTAGAAAAAGTTTTAGAAACTACAATCATAGAGGTCCCCAAAGAACCTCTAATGGAAAAATCATTAGAAGTATGTGGGTTCCTAAAGAACTCATTACTACTAAAGATAAAAATATCCTACACAAATGGATACCTAAGGGGACTAGGACTTTGGAAACTAATGAATATGGACCCAAAAGAATTTGGGTACCAAAAATCAAAAATTAATCTATGTTTGTAGGGAAAGGAGCATTGCTACAAGGCACGGGAAACAAATTCAAATTCATGGTACCTTGATAGTGGATGCTCAAGACATATGACCGGAGACAAAAGCCGGTTCATTGAGCTTAACGCCAAAAATGGAGGAGAAGTGACTTTTGGAGACAATTCAAAAGGTCACATTGAAGGTATTGGTACAATAGGTAATACCTCTTCCATACAAATTAAGAATGTTTTATATGTGAATGGATTAAAGCATAATCTATTGAGTATTAGTCAATTATGCGATAAAGGATTCAATGTCTTATTTGAAATTAATGGTTATAAAGTCATTGACATTGCATCTAATCGGATTATGCTTGTTGGTCATAGAATAGGAAACATTTACATGGTGCATTTAGATTCTATTGATATGACTAATTTATGCCTAGTTGCTAAGGATGAGCATGATAGTTGGTTATGGCATAGGAGACTAGGTCATGCTAGTATGAGTGTTTTGCAACGCTTAATTCAAGGAGACTTAGTAAGAGGATTGCCTAAGCTTAAATTTGATAATGATAAAATCTGTGATGCTTGTGCTAAAGGAAAACAAAAACGAGTTTCTTTTAAATCTATTAATGATGTATCAACTAGTAGAGTATTACAATTGATCCATTTAGATCTTTTTGGGCCAACTAGAACTACTAGCTTGGGTGGAAAACAATATGCATTTGTCTTGGTAGATGACTATTCTAGATACACTTGGGTTCTATTCTTAAGTACTAAAGATGAAGCATTAGAAAATTTCATCACATTTTCAAAAATAATCCAAAATGAAAAAGGTTACTCTATCACTAGTGTTAGAAGTGATCATGGAACTGAATTTGAAAATCTTGGATTTATTGAGTTTTGTAATTCTAATGGTATTAGCCACAATTTTTCAGCACCTAGAACCCCTTAACAAAATGGAGTTGTTGAGAGAAAAAATCGAACTTTAGAAGAAATGGCTAGAACCATGCTTTGTGAAAATAATTTGCCAAAATATTTTTGGGCGGAAGCCACAAATACCGCTTGTTATGTTGTAAATCGAGTAATGATTAGGCCTATTTTAAAGAAAACTCCATATGAAATTCTCAAAAATAAAAAGCCTAACATTAGCTATTTTCATCCTTTTGGATGTAAATGTTTTGTTTTAAACAACGGTAAAGAAAATCTTGGTAAATTTGATGCTAAAAGTGATGAAGGAATTTTTCTGGGTTATTCCTTAAATTCTAAAGCTTATCGTGTATTTAATAAAAGAACTTTAGTTGTAGAAGAGTCTATACATGTTGTTTTCGATGATAATCCCCTTCCGAGGAAGGATTCTTCTGTTAATGATGATGTAGGTATTGTACAAGCAAATGACGTTAGAAATAACGTTGGAGAATCATCATCAAAGGAAGAAACAAAAGATGAGGAAACTCATGATCCCCTCGAGAATCCAACCATTGAAGAAAGGGAAGTATCTTTTCCAAGAGAGTACAACTATGTCAAGGATGGTGAAATTATAGGTGATCCATCAAAAGGGGTAACTACTCGATCTTCTCTTAGAAATATCTGTAATTATGTTGCATTTATTTCATGCATAGAGCCTAAGAACATCAAAGAAGCATTAAAAGATGAACATTGGATTATGGCTATGCAAGAAGAATTAAATCAATTTGAGAGAAGTAAAGTATGGACATTAGTGAAAGGCCTAGTAATAAATCTACTGTAGGTACTAGATGGGTTTTTAGAAATAAACTTGATGAAAGTGGTAATATAGTGAGAAACAAGGCTAGACTTGTTGCTCAAGGGTATACTCAAGAAGAGGGCATAGACTACGATGAAACATACGCTCCCGTAGCTAGGATGGAAGCAATTAGAATGTTATTGGCATTTGCATGTTTCAATGAATTTAAATTATATCAAATGGATGTTAAAAGTGCATTTTTAAATGGTTTATAAAAGAAGAAGTGTACGTGGAACAACCTCCAGGTTTGAAGATTCAAATTTTCCGGATCATGTTTAAAATTGACAAAAGCTCTTTATGGTTTAAAACAAGCTCCTAGAGCTTGGTATGAAAGATTGTCAAATTTTTTAATTGAAAGAGATTTTTTAAAAGGAAAGGTTGACACTACATTGTTTTTAAAGAGAAAAGGTAAAGATTTATTAGTAGTTCAAATTTATGTTGATGATATAATATTTGGTTCTACTAATGATGTTCTTTGCCAAGAATTTTCTAAGCTAATGCAAAGTGAGTTTGAGATGAGCATGGGGGAGCTCTCATTTTTCTGGGACTCCAAATCAAGCAAAGAAAAGATGGCATCTTCATTAATCAAGCTAAGTACGTCAAAGATATGCTCAAGAAATTTGGACTGGAAAATGGGAAACCTCATAACACTCCAATGAGCTCTTCAACAAAGCTTGACTTAGATGAAGGAGGTAAATGTGTAGATGTTAAATTATATAGGTCAATGATTGGCTCTTGCTTTATCTAACTGCAAGTAGACCGGACATTATGTTTAGTGTTTGCTTATGTGCTAGATTTCAATCATGTCCTAAGGAATCACATTTACTAGCTGTTAAGAGAATCTTTAGATAACTTAAGGACACTCCTAGTTTAGGACTTTGGTATCCTAGAGACTCTAGCTTTAGCTTGCATGCCTTTTCTGATGCGGATTATGGAGGATGCAAATTAGATAGGAAAAGCACCTCCGGTACTTGTCAATTCCTTGGAAATATGTTGATTTCTTGGTTTTCAAAGAAACAAAATTGTGTTGCATTATCCACCACTGAAGCGGAATACATTTCAGCCGGTAGTTGCTGTGCACAAGTTTTATGGATGAAACAACAACTTTTGATTATGGAATTGAAGTAGGTACCATTCCTATCAAGTGTGACAATACTAGTGCTATTTGTCTCACTAAAAATCCCATCCAACACTCTAGAACTAAGCACATTGAAATAAGACATCACTTCATTAGAGACCATGTCACTAAGGAAGATGTAGTTCTAGAATTTGTTGATACTTTGCACCAATTAGCGGATATCTTTACAAAACCTTTAGACAAGGAAAGATTTTGGACACTTAGGAGAGAATTAGGTTTGACCAACCTATCTTCACTTAGTGTTTAAAATAATTTTAGCACTTTTAATAAATCTTGAAAAATGTTTATCATAATAATTTTTGATTGCATTCTTGCTATTAGTTAGGGGGAGTTTGTGATTCTTAATGAAAATTAATTTTATGTTCAACAATCGATTAAAGATTAATTTAATTGTTTGAACATAATTAATGTTTGATATATGAGTTGCCAATACCACTAGAAAAGATTAATTTAGCATTTTGTGCTTAAAAAATTGGATTTTAGCATTTTGGTGCAGAGGGAATCGATCCCCCCCTGAGGGAACCGATTCCCCCTTTGAAGGGGAACCGATTCCCCCACAGGGGAATCGATACCCCCCTGGGGTTCTGTTAAAATCGGGCAGAACACCCCCAAAATCCCAAAACCCTCTTCTCTCCCTCTCTTCCGCCATTTTTTCACCTCCTACACCCTCAAATCTCCATTTTTGTCTCAAATCGACGATATTAATCAGAATTTACTTCAAATATCATCTTCTAAACCTGTTGAAATCATTAAAGTCGTGCAAACAACATCTAAATCCCCTCAATCTTCATTTTTCAAGGTAATTTTTCTAAACTCTCTATTTCATTATTTTTGAACATAGGATTAGTTGTAATTAGTTCTAGGTTGAAATAGTGATCGGGCATTGCTTATTTAGGGATTAGAAACTAGATGTTACAACTAATTTCATCAAAAACACAAGAATTTTTCAAAATTTTTAAATTTTCGAAATAAAAAAAATGTTATTTTTCAAATTATTGTGTTTTGATTAAATTATGTTGTTGTTATGAAAAACTATACATATATTGTTTCTCAAAACCATATTTTTCAAAAGTTTTTCAAAAACTTTGCCCATTAGGATTGATTTAGAGAATCTTGAAATATTGAGGACTCATTTGAGTTTTGGGATTAATTGAGTTGCATACATTTGTTTTAAAATTGCAGGTTATTCTATCAATTCCGATTTCCTTCACCATGTCAAATCCTAAACGTCCTAGGTCTTCATCTAGTCGTTCTAGTCGTCAACCAAATCCACCTTCAAATCCTCCTTCTATTCCAATTTCTAATCCCAATCCCACTGATCCTAACTTGACTATCCAAAATTCGTGTTTCAATCATCCTGGGTCTAGAAATCACCGATATTGGTATTATCAATATTTCGATTCTTACAAAATCCGGGAAGAACGTATTCCTTCTCGTCAAGCTATGTTAGCTATCGATTTTAAATATCTTCCCATTTTACAAGAATGGAAATTTGATAAACTATTTGATCTTGAACCCATCGTTTACCATCAACTTGTTCGTATATTCTACTCTAATGCCGTATGTGTTAAAAACCAAGCTGAAACCGAAACTATAGGAATTCGTTCCTACCTCCTAGGACAATTCTTATATATTGACCTGACATATATAGCCAATACATTTGGATTAGATAATGATGGTATTTCGAATGAAAAACAAATTTTAGGTTCTCGTTATAAAAGAAGAGATAGTGCGAGTGTCTTAGACCTACATGAGCGTTTTCTTCATCTAATGATTTCTTGGTGGTTTCGACCATCCGGAGGTCGTTATTCTACTCTTAGAGCTTTGGATCTTTGGTGGTTACATTGTTTCGAAAACCGTATTAAAATTAACCTACCTCAGATTATTTTTGCTGAAATTGTTGAAACCGTAAATCTTATTCCTAACAAGAAACACTGTTCATCTCTAGTTTACAGTTGCTTTTTGAGTAATCTGTTTTCCAAAGCTGGGCTTAGAGTCGGTCTAGATGCCGTTTTTCCTCTTAAGAAACAAATAAATCTTCTTTCCTTAACAAGAGCGGGATGGGTAAAGGACAAAGAAACCAGTGAATGGGTTCGATCTTCTACTCCGGGAGCTAGTTCTTCACAAGCTCCACCCGAAGGTGACGAAGATCTCGAGCTTGAGCAATTAATGCAAGATATTGATGAAGCCGAAGATGAGCCTGATCAGCCCGAAGAGCAGCCCGAGGAGCAAGCACAACAAACGCATCAAATGCCTCCATATTTTCAATCCTTTATGGAGACATTCGATTTCTGATACGCTACCATGGACTCGCGCTTTTCCTCTATAGAGTCTCATTTATCCACAATGGGAGCTCAACAATTAGAGATTCTTCGGGAGATGCGTGCAAACAATGAATCAACCAACGCTCGTATCAATGAACTAACTCATGAAATGGCTGCTATGCGAGCCCGTTTTCCTCCTACCAATCTGGATACTTGATTTTATGTTTAGCTTTAAAACTTTGAACAAAATGAATATTGTTTCAACATTTTGAATTGTTTGATTTTGTTGATTGTTGGATTTTGGATTTATGAATGGTGTGAACTTATATGTTTGGTGTTTTATTCATTTTTGCATCATTTACATTATCATTAGCAATATGACCAATTTTGCCATATCACATTATTTATGAATATTGATTTATGAAACTAATGGCTAACCTCTCTTTTGATTGTGATCTTAGCAGCTTAAGCTTATAATTAATAAATTAATTGGCTAAATGATTTTCAAAACCTTGTTTTACAATGTCTTTTTGATTTAACAAAAAGGGGGAGAAAAATAAGTGTTAAATGTTTTACATGATAAATTGAAGAAGTGATAAAGTAAGGGGGAGTAATTTCAAAACTTGATTTCAAAAATCTTAAAATTACTAAAATGTTTTGTTATATCAAAAAGGGGGAGATTGTTGAAACATTTTAATATTTCGATATAACAAATTAAGTTAAATGGATTTTAAGATTTTTCAAATGATTTTCTAAGTATATCGATATAACTATTCGAATATCAAAACATTACTCCAAATATTTCAAAAATCATTTTTAATCCTTACTTAAGTGTAAAATTAAGTTTTAATCATAAAACAATTTCAAAATAATTTTACAAAGTATTTCGAACCAATTCAAAGCCAAAATTCCAGATTGCTCAGAGGGAACCGATTCCCCCCCATAGGAGGAACCGATTCCCCCCTGAACGGTTTGGCTCCGAGATTTCCAGAATGCTCGGAGGGAATCGATTCCCCCCCAAGGGGGTACCGATTCCCCCCTGTTCAACGGTCGAAATATTTGAATTTTACACTTAGGGAACCGATTCCCTATGAGAGGGAACCGATTCCCCCCACGCTCCAAGCTGTTTTATTAAATGTTTTCACACTAAAACGGCTATAATATCTTCTCTAATTATCCCCAACGTTCAGAAGTGATCCAAGGTGTATTTAAGCAAGCTTAGAAGCCATTGATCAAAAACAAGAAACATCAAGCAACTAGAATCAAGAGAGAATCAAAGAGAAAGCATCAAACCTCAAGTTTGAGCATTTCAAGCCTATTTTCATTCAATATTCATTTTGCTTTCAAGAACACTTTTTGTGCTCAATTGTATTCATCTTTGAGTGTTCTTTTCTTTGTTCTATAATTGTGCAAACATCTTACCTTGTGAGGTTTTCTTGTAAGTTTGCAAATTTGTAATCTTCTCTTTGAGAAAAGAGTGTTCTCAAGAGTTGGGGTATACTCTTGAGGGAATTGTAAGGTTATCTCTTTGGCCTCAAAAGAAAGAACAAATTAGTGAATTTGTTGGAAAATCCTTAGTGTGGATAGCTAAGGTAGTGGACGTAGACTTTGTTTGAGAAAGTCGAACCACTGTAAATCGCTGTGCAATTACTTTCAATTTTCTGCAAAAGCTTCCACAAAATTTTTATTGCCAATTCACCCCCCTCTTGGCCAATTTCGTCATTCGATTAACTCAACACTTTTCATTTTGGATTATTTTAGAGAAAATAATGAAATTTTCTAAAGCTTAATTTTTTTACTTAAGAAAAGAACCCAAGTAAACCTAGAGTAGTCATCGACCAATACAAATACATATTATTTTCCACCCAAGCTAGTAGTTCTAATAAGCCCAAAAAGATCTATATGGATCAATTATAATACTCTAATAGATGATACATCATTAATAGGTTTAAAGGAAGTTCTTTTGTGTTTGCCTTTAGCAAATGCATCACATATTTTATCAAGATCAAATTTTATCTTAGGCAAACCTCTTACATGATTGCTTTGAACAAGTTTGTGTAAAACACTCATGCTAGTATGTCCAAGTTTCCTAACCCGCAACCAACAATCATGCTCATCTTTAGCAACTAAACATACATTAGACATGTCAATACTATCTAGATGCACCATGTAAATATTTCCTATTCTATGACCAACAAGCATAATCATATTAGATGCAATGTCAACAATTTTGCAACCATTAGGCTCAAATAAGACATTATATCCCTTATCACATAATTGACTAATACTAAGAAGATTATGCTTTAACCTACTTACATATAATACCTTTTCAATAAGAATGAAAGAGTTTTTACCAATAGAACCAATTCATTCAATGTGACATTTTGAGTTGTCACCAAAGGTTACTACTCCTCCACTTTTAGCTTTAAGCTCCAAGAACCGTCTCTTATCACCGGTCATGTGTCTTGAGCATCCACTATCAAGGTACCATGAGTTTGAACTTTTGTTTGTGCCTTGTAGCAATGCTCCTCCACCTACAAACATAGATCAATTTTTGATTTTTGGTACCCAAATTCTTTTGGGTCCATAGACATTAGTTCCCAATAATCTAGCCCCCTTAGGTATCCATTTTCTAGGATATCCTTGTCTTTGGTAGTAATGAGTCCTTTAAAGACACATATGCTTCTAATAACTTTCTCATTTGAGGTTATTTGGGGACCTCTATGATTGTATGGTCTAAAGTTATTTCTAACATAGTTGGATTTGGAATTTTGTCCTTTTTCAAAACGATTTATTCCAACTTTGTTAAAAGAAACTTTAAAATCATCAAGTTTCTTTTGATGATCATCATGATTTTTCTTTTCAAACTCCTCTAGTTTGACTTGCATATCCTTGACCTTACTTTCAAGTTCATTGTTGGTCTTGGATAAGAGATCATTTTCATTTTTTAATTTTGAAATATTCTTCTTATATTTTGAAAGCATGATCTCAAATTCTGAGGCAAACTCATCATAAGCCTCTTGCAACTCATTAAAAGAATATTCATTTAATGTAGATGAGTTAGAGGTTACTTTAGATTCTCCCTCAAAGGACATGAGACATAAATTGGATACATCTTCCCCCTCTTCATTGGATGACTCATCATCACTCCATGTAGCTATATGTGCCTTGTGTTTCTTCTTGGAGGATCACTTCTTCTTTAATTGTGGGCATTCAAATTTAACATGCCCCGACTTTTTGCACTCATAGCAAATTATAGGGTCATTCTCATTGGATTCATTCTTGAAGCCTTCTTTTCTTTGCTATCTTCTTCCTTTGTTGGACTTCATAAATCTTTTGAATCTTTTGGTAAACATTGTCATTTCTTCATCTTCATCTTCATCATTTGGGTCACTCTTTTCTTTGGTGGATTTGAGAGTAACACCAATCTTTCTCTTCTTTTCCATTTCCTTTTTTTCTTTATCTTTCTTTTGTTTATCTTTCTTTTCTTGATTTTTTTCTTCCTTCACCATCATTTCATGAGTAAGTAAGGATCCAAGCTTCAACTATAATTGTCTTCTTGGATTTCCATGACTTGGAAAGACTATAGATAATCTTTCTAACAACCTTCTCATTAGGAATATCTTCTCTAAAGCCTTTGAGTCCATTAACAATAACCAAAAATCGATCAGTCATGGATTTAATATCTTCATCCGATCTCATCTTGAAGTTTTCATAGCTATGATTGAGAAGACTCATTTTAGTTTCTCTTACCTCATTTGTTCCTTCATGAGTAACTTCAAGTTTCTTCCATATCTCCTTGGCACTGGAACAAGATGATCCTCTCCCATATTCATTGGGGCTAAGTGCATAAAATATAATGCGCATTGCCTTTGCAATGAGTTGGAATAATTTCTTTTCTTCTTCACTCCACATCTAGGGATGGGCATGGGTCGGGTTTTTGGTCCACCCTACCCGACCCGAAAAGAAGGGGACCTCCACCCGTGACTCGACCCGACCCGACCCGACAAAATTAGTTTTTCACCCGACCCGACCCGACCCGATAGATAATTTAAAAAATCTGACCCGACCCGACTCGAAATAATAAAAAAATTATTTTTATTCAATAAAAACAGTGATTAAATTGAAAAAATAATATATAGAGGGGCATTATTGTAATTATTCCTAAATATATAGGGTAAAATTATATATTTTTCCCGGGTCGGGTCAGATTTTTTTCACCCTAAACCTGAACTCGACCCAACCTGAACACCACAAAAAAAACCCGACCCGACTCGAACCCGAAATGTTTTTAGAAAAATCTGACCCGATCGAGTCAGGTCGGGTCGGAACCCGTCGGGTTCGGGTTAGATGCCCATCCCTATCCACATCTCCATTTCTCTAGTTAGAATAAAGTGACCTTTCACCATGATGCTCCATTCTCCCAAATCACTTGCTTTAATAAAGAGTTTCATCATATTCTTCTAATAGACATAGTTGACTCTATTGATGTATGGAGGCTTGTTAATGGGTTGAGAGTCACTAACATTGTCGAAACTTGATGTAGAAGCCATGGATGACTTGGATGCTGATTGAAATCCTTTAGGATCTTCTCAAGAGGTGGTTAAACCTTCCAATGAGTCTAGCTCTGATACCAATTGTTGAGTCAATCGAATGGATGAAATAGCCAAGACGGGGTGAATTGACAATTAAAAATTTTGGTGGAAGCTTGAAAGAAAAATATAAAACTGAACACAATAATTTAAAGCAGTTCGACTTTATTAAACAAATTCTATATCCACTACCTTAGCTATCCACACTAAGGATTTTCACAAATTCACTAATTTGTATCTACCTTTGAGGATAAGGTGTAACCTTACAACTCCCTCAAGAATTATACCCCAAATCCTTGAGACACTCTCTCAAAGAGAAAATTACAAATTGCAAACTTATAAAATCCTCACCATGAATGTGTTGTACAATTCAAGAACAAATAAGAACACTTGAGAAATAAATACAAATGAGTACAAAAAGTGTTCTTTGAAAGTATAAGGAATGTTGACTTGATTTAGCTCAAATTTGTTGTTTTTGGCTTTCTATTTTATCTCTTATATTCACATATGATTTGGAATCTTGTTTTTATACTCCCTCAATTAATTCCAACCGTTTGAGTTGTTGTGGAAGTGAATAGAGCCGTTGGGAGTTAGTTTCCCGTATTAAATGTTGCCCAAAAGCATGTAGTATCGATACTCGGTCTCTCAAATATCGATACCCCCTACATTATATACAAAAATATGACCGTTGGGAAACTCTAGTATCGATACTGTTATAAGGGTATCGATACTACTATATTCTATAGTATTGATACTATATATAGTATCGATACCATTTAAGTATACTAAAATTTTGACGGATTCAAAACCAAAAAGGTAGTATCGGTACCACCACTAAGAGTATCGGTACTACTATACTAAGTAGTATTAATACTGTATATAGTATCGATACCATTTTAGTATTTTGTTTTGTCAAACTTGCAAATAGTATCGATACCGTCTTATCAGTATCGGTACTACTTCATAATTTTGGGCTTCAACATCGATATCTGCATCGATACTTATTGAACAATATCGGTACTGTTCTAGTAGTATTGGCACTACTATACTTAAAAATCATTTTTGACTCGATTGATGTTCGAAACCCTTAGTAAAAATAATTTCAAAAATATTTCCAGTATATGACTTAATTTTTCAGTAGAGTGAGGAGTAAAATTGACCTTTTAACTTTAAAAAATAATTTATATATTCGAATGACTGAATCAAATATAATCTTAAAATTTGTAAAAACTATTTAACAAATTTTGGTATATTAAATATCAAAGTGTTTCCAACAATTTTTTTCCTCTAGTTAAATAATTTCGTCCATTTAGTTAATTTTTTTGCTCAATTCAACTCTTGGTTATTTCCTTTATAAACGATTCTGTTATTTATGATTATTTGAAACCCATATTTGCCTCCTATAATTAATTAAACTTTTTTTATTTCGTGATGTGATTTTGTATAGGAAATATTGCATGATAAAATAAGAAAGTACTCCTAGTTGAGATTACATATTAAGATTTGAGGTTAGTTTTCAATCTCTATAGTATTTGTTACCTATTTGCTCAAATGCTTGTTTTGATGCTATATGTATCACATCATTGTATTGTCACTTGTCTCTAATATATACACTAAATTACATCCTTTTTGTCTCATGTAGAACTAATGACATTACATTATGTGCTGTTTGATACTTATTATTATAAGTAATAATCGATTGGAATGTTATCTGAGCACAATGGTAATTGGAAATGTTAGTGTTTTTGCTTCAAAATTTTTAAAAGGTATATAAGTAAAATAAGTGAATTTAATTATGTTATATACTACTTAGATGGCACCAAGGGGGAAAAAAGAACATCAAAGAAAGTGAAAGAGGGGGAAGATGTAAATAGGGCTAGTTGGTTGAAAGAAAATGTACACATATTTTGTGATTTGTGTATTCAATATGCTAAAAGAAATAAGGGAAAAGCGATGTTAAGATCTCACAAAGAGTGTCATGGAAGATATAGAATTGCAATTTCAAAAAAAAAAAAAAAAAGACGGGCTTAACATATGAGAAGACTAAGTTTAAGAATAAGTGTTGATATTTTATATAAGGTTAATAGTATATATCAATCTCACAAGATTAATATTTGTAAATATTAAATTTTAAAAATATATTCAAAATTTTCAAAAATGTTCACTAATTTTCTTAAGGAATTATTAATTTATTGTCAAAAGCATTTTATCCGAATAATTTCATCCCAATAAAAACTAAAATATTATAAAACATATACATACTTAACAACTAAATATATCATACTCTTATTTGTTATTTTACCTATATCAAATATCAGTTAAATTTTACCAAACATTTCTATATAAATAGTTAATCAAAGCAATTTCTCCAATTAGCTAATCAAAAATCAGTTGGTCAAACTAGCTACTAGAATCAAGTACCATCAACTATAAGTTGTTTGCCAAACACCCCCATTATCTTTTATCTTTTTAATTTTTTTTATAATGAAGGATTTTCTTTCAAATTCTAACAGTTGAGAAGTGGAGAATGAAAAAATAAGTTGCATATTTAGATTTTACGCTGAACTAATGGCGGTGGATATCATAGGTCATATATTGATTTGTAATTTTTTTGAGTTTTGAGTTTGAGACTAAATTTTAAGGTGATTTAAGTAAAATATAGATTGATCGAATGGTAAGAGATAATAAGATGAATTTGATGTATATTGAATGATAAGAGAATACATAAAAAAATGATATTTACAATATTAACGTGATATAGAGTTAAAACTATAAAACTTTTATATAAAAAATACATAATTAAAAGAATAAGAAAATAAGAAAAACAATATAAATGACATGAATTTTGGACTAATAAAGAATAGTCAACATAAGCATATGCGGATGTCATTTCACCCTCCATTTATGACTTTAACATTCATATATTTAAAATGGGAGTAAACTAAAAATTTCATAAATAATTATTTTTTAATTTTAATTGATTTAAATAGTTAAAATAAAATTGAATAATAAAATTGATAATTTATTTATATTTTTAAATAAATGAAAATTATTATTTTATATAAAAAATTATTTATAATATATATTCGTGTTCCTAAGTTCAGGTATTACGTAGATTATAAAAGTTTTAGGCACCAAATATGAAAGGAACCCCTTCTTTGTTACTTTTTGTGGTGGGAAGGTAAACTGGTAGTGCCATTAGCTAAAGCCATTTTGGAAGAGGGAAAGAGAAACCTGTGTTGTGAAACAAAAAGTTGAAATAATGACCAGCAGCAAACAAAGAACGAAAACCGAATCTCAAATCCCAACAACAAAGTGATAAACAAATTCATGGAAACAAGTACTACTATCTTTGTTTAATTGCTTATCTTCGTTTTGCTTTGTTCTTCTCAGCCGATCTCTTTAGCTATGGATCCCTTCGATCTGTTTCGCAACGGTATAATTTTCTTCTTGGATCTCTTGTGTTTTTCATTTATCTATTCATACATTTTGTTTTGTTTCAATATTTTTTTTATAAAAAATTTGTGTTTTGGTGTTGGAGTGACTTAAGATTCCCGATAATTAGTTGCTTGGATAATGTGAGATTATAGTTTTGATTGATGCTTGTTTTTCTTTAATTGTTTTTCTAACTAAATGCTTATTTTTAAAAATACGACTAGGGCTTTTAATTGAATGAGGCTGCTCTTTAGTAATTACTTTAGGAGTTTGTGCTTTCCTTTTCTGTTCTGTTTAAAAGTCTTGTTGATAAGTGAATTCTAGGGTTTTGAACAGCGGGTTGGCGTAACTATTAAGTTAATTTATTGGTTTATGAAATCTTGTTTGTTAACTCAGCATTGAATTAAGTTAATTTTGTTGTTATTTGTAAGATATAGTTATCTGTAGTTGCCATTCGGTTGTTAATTAATCGTTTCTATTATGTTTGTTTCATTTGAAGCAAAGAATTTTCCATGCATGAGTGCCAAATATGGTTTTCAGTTTTTCTGTTATATTCATTGTTTCTTTTGTCATGACTTGTCATCATCGTCTTTTTTATGTAAAAGATTATTGTGGAAGTTTCTATAAAGAGTGTTGTGATTTTTGTGGCATTGATCTCATTGAAGAATTCATTAATGTGATTTTTATGCATGTGTGATTATTTTCAATTTAAGATTTTTTTGTGAGTTTGACTTGTTAATAATGCCATACAATGGACGGTTTTGCAGGTTTTGGTTAGAGTTTGGTGGAACTCCATTGTGTATCCGTTGCCTAAGTTTCCTTTATCTGTGCAGAATCTATTCTTTCATGTTAAGTAAAGAATGAGCTTATCCAAGAAAGGGAGCCAAATCAGTGACACAAAACTAAATGCTCCTAGAAAGGTAACAGCTTTGAATCCTAATGCAGCAGAGTTTGTTCCGTTTTCTCTTAGTCACCATCTTCATCCGGAAGCACTAGTGTGGATGATGCAACAGCAAGGTTTGCTACCCTTGGGACCATTAGAAAAGCTGTGCTTGACCGGTCGGAGTCTTCTATTACAAATAATTCTGATGAAGAGACTCATCTGTTTTGGCGTTGCCAGTTGCCTGATGACATTACCCCAGACTTTAAGGTTTTGAATGAGGATGATTCTCAAGGAACTGGGTTTGGGAGTCTCTCTGTAGCAGGTATATCCTTGCATGATGGTAGTGAAGCTTCAAGGTTTCCTTCTAGGCTGCTACTGTTGGTAGTGAATTTGTATTTGGTGATGAGCAGGAACTATTGCATCATTATGGTGATAGTAATGGTGATGGTAGTAAGTTCACTGAAAATTTGAGGTATACCACTTCATTCTATGGGGAGGATCCTACATTAGCTAGTCCTTTGCACTTGTCAGACAAACCTTGGAACAAGCAACTAGTTGACAATGATCAGATACATGACAATGGGATGGAGGGACAACCATATAAAGGAAATTCGAGACATGGATTCATCAATGAAATGCTGAGTGGGCAGACAGTTATGGATGATACTGAAAAGAATCATGTAGATTTTTTGGCTTCTCGATTCTCTGGATTTTCTGCCGAAAACCTTGCAGAAATTTATTATGCCAGTGGTTGTGACTTAAATCTGACTATCAAGATGCTCACACAGCTTGAAGAGAGTGACACTCAACCATTTTTAATTGGTCTATTTTCAAGTACTTGTATATATCCTTTTCTGAATATGAAGTGATTCAGTCTTTATTTTCAGTTTTATGTTTCATATTTCTTATTTTCTGATTATTGTTGCCAGAAAGTTGCGTAACTGTTTAAGGATTGGTTTGTGGACAAAACCAGTATATGGTCTTTAACTTCAAATATTTATGTTATTTTTCTTTTGCACTGCAATCGCTTATCTTCCCCCCCCCCCTTATGTTTTATTTATGGGATGTCAGAATCTGCTATGCATGTATTGTCATGGATGCTAACTGTGTTTTGACAGGGAAAAGCTGGCTCCTCAAAGTTTTGAGGTGACTCAATTCAACCATGGGGGTGGTGGTGGTGGTTATTTTTATGAGGATTTCTTCTCCTTTTTTGAAGTTATATCTTCTTAGGTTATTGTGATGTGCTTTTTGATCAACAGGTTTCCAGATTTCTCTTCAATCTTTTAGCGTTCAATGGGGCATTAAGTCATTTTTATTTTTTGCAGCTTCAAGATGCTGGTGTCTTCAACCAGAACTTGAATCCAAAGACCTTGTCAGAGCCTCATCCGAGCACACTCGACTTTGCTGCTCTTACCGTGTCTGACTGTCAGAGTTGTACTCCAAAACATGCAGGAGATGATCTTCAACACAGTGTCAACCCTTATTAATTTTATGAAAAGGAAAATATGCTTATGTTCAAATCCAGTTCTTCCCTTCCATCTAGGATATCCTTAGATTTTGCGTCAGCTGGCAGGAAAATGGAGCCTCAAGACTCTGGGATCTGGAAGTACGATTCTGCTGATTCAATTATTGGGCCAAGTAGAAGCTCTCATGGTTCAACTAATTCCTACAGTGCTTTGCCTGTAAGAGGGGTTTATGCTAGTAGGTTGCATGCTCGAGATTCAGCTCCTGTTTGGCTTGAAACGGGGGACGCAGTAGGTAATATTCTGCTCTTAAGTTCTTGCATTCATACGGCTTTTAATAGGAGAAATCTATTGTTTTGGGTATATTTATTTGCTTTACATTATCAATCTGGCAGCAAATTTGTACAGTGAACTGCGAGAAGCAGCTCAAGACCATCCTTGTTTACATAATTCATATCTTGAACAGGTATGTCCTTGGAAATCATTTGCACATAGTTAAACTGATATTGGACTTTCTCAAGTCGGGAAGTAATAAATATCGTGAACATATATAGAAATAAAGCGTGGACCAGTATTATCTGTTTATGTACCCTGAATCAGCTGGCATTTGAGGAAAGTCCGTACTTTCCGTACTTGATGTTATCATTCAACTACAGAGTACATCAACTGTTAAAAGGCAAATGTCTAAAGTGTGAACGCTGTGTCAAATCTTGCATGTGATGTCTGCTCTTGTACTTATCATTAATACCTATGTCCTCTTTCATCTGCGGATCAAAGTTATACTTATCCATATCGTTTATTGCTACTACATTTTTAAATAATTAAAATAGGCACATTGAGCATTTGTCATCGGCAACAAGACTCTAGCAAAGGAACTCGGTGTGAAAGGACAATTGCACAATATGCATATGAAGGCAGCTCACGGAAAGGTTCAAGAACCTATTTATCGCCAGAGGTTTGTCATTTCTTTCCTGTTGAACTCGGTCCCATCAACCCATTCTTCATTTGCTCTTATTTTTATGGCCTGTAATTTATCAATAGAGTGGTAAGATAATTTTTTGGTGGAGAATAAAATATTGGTTGCTGACATTTTGATCAATCAACGTCTGATATCCTGAATCCTCATTACTTATGATATCGAAACCTGATCTGGATTCATCGGAATATCTTTTGAATTGGCTAGAATCCATTATTTTAACCAAATATCTATTCTTATCCCTCTATTCCTTCCACCCCAACCTTCATCGTTTCTTTCTCTGTCAATTTGTCCATTTTTGCACTCCGGTTCGGAAGAACCAACTACAGCTGAGTCTATCAGTCATGATTCTCATGAATACCGCATGGTAATTGATTGTTCTTATTCTAAATTCTTGTTATGTGTTATTTTGGTTGGTTTAATACTAGGTTGTTCCGGTTGACTCTTTTATGAACTATAATAATATAGGAATCCAGTTCCTCCAGAGAATATCAGAGGGCAGGAGCGGATGATAGACTTGCCCGGATTGCATATTCCCGAAGCCATTCACTTGCTGAAGCATGAACTATCCGTGCTCAGGCGCACGGATGGGGCAGATGATCAACGTCTGCAGGTTTACATATATGTTGGAACTGGCCACCATACTAATTCTCGTACTCGCGCAAGACTTCCAGTTGCCGTACAGCGTTACCTCCTTGAAGAAGAATGCCTTGACTATTCTGAACCACAGCCAGGGCTATTTCGAGTTGTGATATACTAAAGCCGTAAACTTGACACCGTTAAGGTATAGGAGTTAAAAGAATAAAACTGTCGAGATTCATCATTCTTGTTTTTGGGCGTACATGGGAGGAAACGGAAGATGAATCGGAGTTCGAAAAAAATGAAAAAGAAAAAATCGGAAAAGGAGAGAGAAAAAGAAGTGTATTATTAATGTTTAGCCAGATAATAGCAGCAGTTGCTTTTCACCATGTTTTCAGAAATCATCGTAACTGGTCTATTGCAGGATTCATGTTTTTCGATTTTCCTTTATAGGATCGAAGCAATCAGAACCGGATGGGTTTGGCAGTTCTTGCCGACCCTAATCCTAACATGTCAACCGGCTTTTGGAGAACGGTGTCGGCCAAATGTTAGATGCTATGACCGAAGATTCAATCCATTGTCAATAGGGCTATATATGATGCAACTCCATGGTTTAATTTTAGCATTTGGTTGATAAATTTGACATGTGAAATAATTAGGAATATCATATCTTAAGGGTAAAGTAATCCTTTTAGATTAAAATAAATTTGAAATTCATTTAAGTTATAAAAATCCAAAAAAGACTAAAATAAAAGGAAAATTAATTCAAGAAAGTTCTTAAAATCCCCGTGCTGCTACCCGTGACCTTCCACACTAAGGTAAATTTTGAAATTGATTTTCAAGGCTTTTTGGTTAGATTTAAAATTTAAGACATGAAATACAATTTTATTCTTCATTAAATTTTCTTTTATTTGATACCATTTAATCACGTTATTCATGCTTATAATCCTATATTTATGAAAAGAGTAGACGAAGAGATGATGGAATTTGAGGTTTTAAGACTTGGAAATGATGAAATAAGTATTGTGATGTTGATTTCATACATTAAATGACGATAAATCCATTAATTTCCTTTAGAGATCAATTCAAGAAAAATGAAAAGTGCAATGTATACATAACATGATATATGGATGTTTTATACATCTTTAGGAAGACTTGCGATGAGTCTACCTTATTTATAATGACATGATATTGACATCATTTATCATATGTTTAACATGTTCTAAATATGTCAAAAATTAAATATAAATGCAAGGATCACTAGTTTATATATATATATATATATATATATATATGATGTTTATCATGAATGTTATTTTGGGTATGAACTGTCCAATGTTATATTGATATATATTATCATGGATGAAATAAATATAGACTATATGTCCAAGTATGTCATTGAGGGACAATGATATAGTTGGCATGTCATAGAGTCTAGCAGTAGACTGTATATTTGATTTAGCACTATAGTTCATATAAATGACACTTAGGGTGTGTTTGGTTGGGGGACACATTCCCCCGTTTGGTTGGTCGGAAATGTTATTCCCGGTAATCTTACATTACCAATAGTAAATTTTTTGGGGTATATTACCGGGAATGTCATTACCTTCCTTTCCTTAGGTATTGTTGGATTACCGATATTTTGGACTAAAATGTCTTTATATTTTTTCAAAAAATATCCTTATTCTGTCATTGAATAATAAAAATTCTACGAATGTTAAATTATAAATTTATCCTTAGACTATTTTAGATTTACAAAAAAAAATATAATTAAAATTTTATATGAAGTTCATGGGTTAAAATAAAATTTTACCCTTTCATTAAACCTTTTTATATTTTCAATTTTGTAAAAAAAATTATATAAATTTTATGAATTTAAATTTTTTAAAGAAAATATATATAAATATTTTCCAACTTGTTAAAAAACAAATATATAATAAGAACAATTTGGTCAAATATACATTCCAATAATATTTTATTCCTTTTACCAAACACGGTAATCTTACATTCATGCTAAACCAACCAAACACAAAATACAACATTTCCAGTAATCTTATTCCCTGGTAATCTTTTATTCGCACTGGTAATCTTACATTCCGTGAATCAAACGCACCCTTAGTGCATATGGTGGGTACAACCTTATGTATTATGGTGGGCACAACTTTATGTATATTAGCACTTCGCTGTATATTTTGACTCGTATACCCAGGGTTCTCATAGGCTTATATTTGAGCTATGGTTATTGGTTAATAAATATTAAACACGTGAATAAAATTATGAGCACTTCAGTGCATTGGGTATTGTTATTTATTTATGTTTATGTGTTGTGTTGCATTGACTATTACTGTGATTGCATTGACTATCATTAATTGCCGAGAACCGGTATTTGTTCCAAAGGAATTAAGGAAAATGAAAGCACTTGAATTTCGGAGGTGATATTGATGCAAATCCAATGATTGTTGATTACTAATTAAATGATATAAAAATTATGTTAAGTAGGATTCCTTGTGATGATCAAGGAAAGTTAAAGGGAATCGTATATCTACTGATGGAGCAAGTTAGTGTGTGGTGGAATACAATCATTGCACAAGTTCCTCTAGAGAAGATTACGTGGGAATTTTTTTTAAAGGAATTCAAAGAAAAGTATATCGATGATGTGTTCATTGATGAAATGAGACAATAGTTCTTGAACCTGAAGCAGTCTAGCAGTTCGATATATGAATATGAATGTGAGTTCAACAGATTGAGTGATTTACAGCAGAGTTCTTCCCAATCACAAAGTCCAGAGTTGACAGGTTCATTGCTTGGTTGGATGCTCAATATAAAAAGATATTGATTTCTTATAATTTTATTGGTTTACAAGAAGCTATCAATCGAGCAAAGACCAGGGAAAATGTAGACCTCGAGAAAAAAAAGGGAAAAGGCTCAGTTATGTACAAGGCCTGGAAATTCTTTTACTCTGCCATCTTTCAAACGCATTGAAGGATTTCTATAGAAAAATCATGCAACATCAACATCTTCAATTAAAAAAGGATTTTCATGGGGAAGTTAAAGCAGGATCAGACAACTACTGTATGTACTTGGGGTTTGGGATTTCGTTCTATTCCAAATGCGAACATTGTGGAAAGAAGCGTTTTGATCAGTGTTGGTTCGCTAGAGGAACATGTTACCATCGTGGGCAAGCTAGTCATTTTAAAAAGAATTGTCCAGAGCCTCATCCAAATAGGTCAATAATAGCACCTTAGAATGGTAAAGATACAAAAGTGGAAAACAAGGAGCATCTGAGGCTGCATCTAATAAGGAAGGCAAGACTACTTCTCGAGTATATGATATTAAGACTGCTAATGATCGAGATGATATAGAGATTATAGCAGGTACGTTCGAAATCTTTGGCAAACCTATTTTTACATTGATTGATTCAGGCTCTACACATTCTTATACTAGTTCTAAAGTAGTAATACTTGAAAGAAATATTCTAGTAGAACTAATTTCTAATGAGGTAGTTGCTATCATTCGATAATACAAAGTGTCAAAGTAAGTTGAATATGCATAAAGTGTCCTACAAAGATTCAAGAAGTTAAATTTCCATGTGATCTTATGGAATTACAATTCAAAGAGTTTGAAATCATTCTAGAAATGTATTAGTTATCGACATATGATGCTACGGTTTAAGTGCGAATTGAAAAGGTTAATCTTAAACGGGCCAAATGGCTTAGAAATAATATTTGTAGGTGAAAGGTCGAATTATCTGAGCTATGTGATATCAGTTGTAACTGCTAGAAAGTTATTATCACATGGGTGTGAAGTATATTTAGCTTATGTGATAAATACTAAGGAAACAAAGATAAATCTGGAGGACATACCAACGATACGAGAATTTTAGATGTATTCCTAGATGAATTGCAAGGATTACCTCCAGAGCAAGAAGTAGAATTTGGTATTGATGTGCTTCCGGGAACGACACCAATATCAATGGAACCATATAAGATGGCTCTTGCAGAATTTAGAGAGTTGAAGGTTCAATTACAAGAATGTTTAGACTTAGGTTTTATACGACTTAGTTTATCATCTAGGGGAGTCCCATTTCTGTTTGTGAAGAAGAAAAATGAATCAATGAGATTATGTGTGGATTACTGTCAACTTAATAAAGTGGCAGTGATAAATGAATGTCCTCAACCTCCAACGTCAATAGTGAAATAGAGTCGTTTTACATTGCATATTGAACGCCACAATCTCTAATCTCCAACTCCACAACCATAAGCTTTAAAGACAACTCCAACGCCACAACCACGACCTCTAGAGGAAGCATATACATTTAGTGAAATAACAACCTCAACCTCAACCTCCAACGCCAATAGTGAAATATATCTAGAGGTATGGTTCTTTTGATTGTTTTGCATATGGCTGTGGCTATGATTATTGGATAAAACTGGCTCCACAATCCAAGAAAATAAGAAGATTTTGCCCGCTAAAAAATTCTTTTTGTTCCCTATTTTTAATTATTTATTCAAAATTAATATCAATAAATAAATAAAAATATATACTTAATCAACGGTCTTTAGATATCTTCTACTAATCAAATTTATTGGAGAAGAAAAACACAAAAGAAAAAGAAGAAAACATGATGAATGGAGGCAACATTATCGTCATTGTCGAACGATTGGGTTTTGAGTGAAATTGTACGGTGGTTCGAATGGAGGCGACATTTTGGCTTGTGGACATCGAAATTGGTCAGAATCGACGAAAAATGGCGACGGTGGTTTAAAATCTGACGAACCTTTGAACGCTTCTACACGGTAAACAATAACAACTTACGACGAAAGACCAACGGGGGTTTGATCAGGGGGTCAATGCCGGTGCTAATTAAAGTGACGGTGACAGTCACGGTCGATCGACTGACCGGTGGTAGAAGGGGAAAGCGGGAAGAGAGAAGGGGAGGGGAAGGGAGCACGCGAGAGGGATGGGTTTTTTTAATAATAATTAAATATTTTTTATTTTTTAAAAAATAATTCTCAAAATTAGCAAAATGTGACACATGTCACTTAACAGAGATATTTAACGGTGTTTAATGCCCGAGCACCTAATAATGTAATGTTTGAAACATTATACACCTATTTTTAACGAAAAATTCTTTACGCACCAAAACGTTTTCCGAGGCATAGTTTGGACACTTATTTTTGTATTAAGCCTAATTCATATAAGATTTTATTAAATAAATATATTAATAATGTATCACATTATATTTTTTATAAAATAATCTTATTAATAACTCCAAGCACTCTACTTTAAGTGACCAATTTTTTTATTTATATTTTATACTTATTCTAATTTTTTATATAATTAATAAAATAAAATTTATTACTGATAATAATAAAATTTAAGATTTAGGGTTTGGTAATAAAATGAAAATTTAGGATTTAAATTTTATATACCGAGTATATTTGTTTACCAATGAGATTAAATACTTAAAGGAGCATAATTTAAAAAACAATGAGAATTGATTAGATTTAATTAAACTTAATAGACCTAAATATTTTTAAAAATAGCTTAATGATGACCCTATTTAACCGTTGGTGAGTAGAATAAATAAGAGTAAAATATGATGTTCCTTTGTTATATTTTTCAAGGAGAAAGAGGGGAAAGACAAAGTAAAAAAAACATGGTTCCATTTGAATATGACTATCAGAAGGAATGCTTTTTTTAGTTTTTATTTTTTTTTTGTCAAAAATTATCAAGTATTTTTTATTTCTGTTTTTTATTTTTTTTCTTAAAATCCCACTCCTTTGCATCTTCTTTCTCTAAAATCTATTCTTATATGTTTAAAGTTATTTCATGCATATTCTTTCTTATATCATCGTGTTTATGTTTTGTTGTTTTCTTTTACTCTTTGATTTATCTTCTAATTATAATTATAACAACATTTATCTTAATTTAATGGAACCAACCAACTTACCTCAGTGGTTAAAGGTATCATTGTTATTCTTAGAGGTCACGTGTTCGAGCACCAGCGACTGCAGGGCTGATTGGACATTCATTGTCAAATGGTTGAGAGTATTTAGAACAAATACTACTTTGTAATAACCTCATTTGGATTTGGAAGAAAATATATCTTCAACTCCACAACCACAACCTTTATAGGAAGTAAATATATCCAGTTAAATACCAACCCCAACCTTCAACGTCGATAATGAAATAGAGTCATTTTACACTGTGTCACAAATGCCATAATCTCCAATATCTTCAATTCCACAATCACAACCTCCAAATACAACTCCAACGCCACAATTACAACATCTAGAGAAAGAAAATATATCTAGTGATGTAACACCCGAAATTCAGAGCTAGTAGTTTCGGGTTTACTCAAAAGGCATGTGAACCCCATGATTTTCATAATTTAAGTCATTTGACTTAGAATTAAGCCTAATATTACCCATAGAAAGAATATTTTTGAATGATAAAAAGATTAGAAGGGACCAAAAGTATAATTACACCATTTAAAAGGATAAGAGCTTTTATATCTCTTATTTCATCTTCTTCCCTTCATTTCTCATCATTTATTCTTCTTCCTCCTTTCTCTACCTTTTCTTCTCCATTCCTTCACCCAAGTACCATAGTTCAAAGGTAACTTCTTGAGCCTCTTTCATACTTCAATTTCATTCATAATCCCTCCAGCAATATCATTTTAATGATTCAAAGCCTTGGGTTCTTTTGTTGCAAGAAAGGTGAAGGTTTTCATCCAAATCATAAAGGAAAAGAGTATGGCTAAGCAAGGAGCTTTATTTTGGGATCTAAACATCAAGGTAGTGTATTTCTAATCATTTGGAGTGTTAAGGCTTTGATAAGCATGATGATTTGTTAAGAATTTGGTAGTTGAGCATTTTAGGGTTTTATACTTAATTCATGCCATAGATGACAAATTTAATGTAAATCATGTGTTTCTATGACACTTTAAAATCCTAAGTAACTTTCAAAAGATTTAGAAAATGATTTGGAAATAAATTGAGACATTTGGGATGATTTTGGGTGTTTCCCGAGCTTAAAATAAGACATTTATATGTTCAAGTATCGATACAGGATGAACAATATTGATATTGAATGAATTGAGACAAAAATTAGGGATTTCCAATTGGGAGTATCGATACTATTAGGGAGAGTATCTATATTGTCCCTACATTATCGATACTCAAGGTATAAAGTATTGATACTGGGGTACATTTTCAATAATAAAAGCCATTTTTGATATCGATATTCATAGGGGCATTGATACTCTACTTCTGTATCAATACTACTTACTTTAAATGGTTAAATTTAACCTATTTAAGGCCCGTAAGAGCTAAAGATGGTCATTAATGGTATAAGTTAGTTCGTGGAAGAAATAAATGTCCAAAGGGGCCTAAAGACTCTCATAGGAGTGGGTTATAACCATAGTAACCAGAGTAACCATAGTAGGCATAATGCGTCCAAGTATCTTCAGTTTGATCACGTAGTGAATATCTAGGAATAAATGATCGTTGTAGAGGATGTGCCGGTAAATGGTATGAAGAAATAATCAGATTATGAAATAACATAATCGTATACAACATTAATGTTAGTGAATGGTAAATGTACAAATTTCCCTAAAATTCGAGGGGTGAACTGAGGGAAAACATAGTAAGAGCAATTAGAGAGTCACTACCTAGTAATGAACTTGAGTCATATATCGGGTTAACTAGTATTACAGACAACAAACTACAAGCACAATAATCATCATAAAATCATGAAACACATATAAACTTTTCTAGAGATAGAAATGACTAAAATTCCCTAAGTAATGGATGACCAAAATAGAGATTCTTAGTGAACTAGTAGAAACAATATACCAATAAACCTTTGCATAATGTTCTAGATGAGAGAACAAGTGAGATAGTAGCCAGTAAGGGGTTGACTTCACTTTAGTTTGTCGAGTTACACTAGTATGTAGTTAGGCTACCTTAGTTGCCCTAATGGGGCATTTTCAGTGCATGAGGCACTTTTGTGGCTAACTAGGACGTGAGGCCTGAACACTCACGGGGAGTGGGTTGGCGATGTCAGTGTTGCGTGGCCTTTGGGCCCTTAGATATGCATGTGTAGTTGCATTAGTCTAGTACAACAAATGCCCTTAAAGCTCAACTTGACGACTATGTGAGACTGAGCCAATGCTTCCGTTGAGTGGGAATTGTATCGATGCTATGTGACATTGGGTTCCCCTCCATGATCTAATTGATGACTATATGAGGATTAGGAGATCATTCAAAAACTTAGTGGGGATTTAATCAATGTTATATGACACCAGGTTCCCTCAGTTTACTAGTGTCTAGTGGCTATGTAAGACCATATACCAGTCAGTGTAGCATTTAGATGATGAACAACAGAGTCAATGTTGCATTCATATATTACACAAGGGTATCAGTGTCACATTTAAATAAGATGTAACAATTATAGTCATTTGGGTTAAAGACATTTAGTGGTGTACTCATGGTGAGACCCTTAGCAGAGGATTAAGGGAAGTACGAGACTCCTATATCAGTGATAGAACAATTGAGCCCTAAGTAGATATAAATTGATTTAGATAATACATGTATTTATTTATTAGTACCAATTCTTTAGCATGCTTATGTTTTTGAGACCCATAGTGATGTTCTAGATTAGCGATATTTGCCTTTTTTTGATCAGTGTTTAGATATTTTCCGTTTGTAGGTGTAACTTGAGTAGTTCGTGGAGCATCGTCACTGCAGGACTTCCAGCATCTCCTTCAGAGTACTATACTGTAGCTTTAGTGGGCATATGTATTCATAGAACCTTACTCACTTATTCAGATTTATAACTCTAAGTTTGTACTATTTTTGTTCTAAATTATATGTCACTTAGCTCTATTTTTTTATAAAGTGTTTTTGTAACTATTATTTATGTTTATTATGATATCATTCAGTATGTTTGAAAAGAAAACGAACATGTTTTGAAAATCAGGGGTTGCCTCGGTAGCCTAAAGTGGCACTTTAGGCTCAATTAGGTTTAGGGTGTTACATTTAGTGGTATCAAAATGTTAGGTTAAGTTTGTCCTAGGATTTATTGGACAGTTTTAGTAAGGTGTTAGTGAATACATGCCACTAGGTACTTAAAGTGCTTGCATAAGTTTGGAGTCATGATGGTGTTCTTTTCTTAATCGTGTTGTAGAGTTTTGAGATGGATGATATTTTCGAGTGTAGTTTTAAGGATAGGATGAAGAGCTAAGGCTCTCATCATGAAAGTTTTAGTGAGGAGTTCCTACTAAGGGCAGAGGATCAGGGGGTTCCAATAGGTGCAATAATCATAGAGGTGACCTTGTTTAGGGGTTTAACTTCCACTCTTAAGAAGATAGTGAACATTATTCCTAGGGTAAAAACTATTTAGCCAGCTGCTCAAAGCGTGTTTGTACCATTACAATTCCCGGTAGAGAGATTGAAGAGGTATAAAACAATTAACTTTTTTGGTTCAAGCGATGGTGGTTCAATTTCGGTTGATCAGTGGTTGAAGGAGACCATGAGGACCTTGAGACATCTTTACCTTACCCCAGAGGGTAACTTAGAGTTCGTCACTACTTTATTAAAGGGTGATACTATCTATTGGCGGGAGACTGTAGATATGACTCTACAGGTAGAGATGCCTACGTGAGATCAATTCCTGAGCGAGTTTACAGGCAAGTATATTGGTGATTCACATATGGATGGGTTGAGGATATAGTTCTCTTAGCTAGTTTAAGGAGATCGCTCAGTGTATGAGTACAAGAGAGATTTCCTTTGGTTGAGTCATTACGCTCCAAAGTTAGTTACAACAGGGTCCTTGAGGTGAAAGAGGTTCCTTGAAGGACTTCATATTGATATCCATGCATAATTGGTGACATATCCACCTAGGATACCTTTAGAGTTGACACTGTAGGCCAAGGCCATAGAGAGGAACAAAGTATGAGGAAGAGTTTATTGGGTGAGTCAAGCACCCCAAGTATGAGAACTTATGTGCCAGCAGACCTACTGCAGCTAGTGGTAGAGAGGACCAAAGGTCACCGTGAGTAGAGAATAATGACTTCATCTTTGTCACTCTAATTGAGTCGGGGGTTAGACGTTGGGTCTCGTAGGAGACTGTCAACCTCACCGTCTTTGGCAGGCTCTGGAGGCTTTGATAGAGTTTTTAGATATCTGGAGTGTGATCATTATAGAAAAAATCATCGATGAAGGTGTTTTAAAATATCTTGGAAGTTCTATAGATGTGGATCCTTAGCACATATGGTAAGTGATTGCCCTAGGTTAGATGGTGATGTTTGAATTCGACATAGGAAAATGATCCTTGTAGCTCAACATGTTAGAGTACCTACCTAGAGGGGTGTTGGTCTTATGCTCAAGCAGGAGAGTAGAGAAGCAGATCAACCTATTCTTGATTTGACGATACGCTATCTCATTTGTTAGATTGCAGAGGGACAATGTCAGGACTTCGATTTTGTAGATGAGATATCAGGTATGTTTTTAGCTATCCCAATTTTTCATGTTGCTCCAGTAGACATACGTGGGTACAATATTTTGTGGTGTCAAGTGAAATAAGTAGGAAATATATTTGTGTCGTGAATTTTGTCATCGAGATCCAAGTGGCTAGTTGGTAGACCTTAGAAGAATAGGAAAAGTTTATTCTTCAAACGTTGTGGGTCTAGAAGCTTGTGAATATGTGTTTGTCCCTTGTTGAGTTGAAGTTAAACTCAAAGAAAATGTTTAGCAACATAATCCTCCACCCTTATGTGTTCCCTAGGAGAGCATCCTTGTAGGTTATCAAGTTAGATATGGCAGTATAAAGACTTTTTCGTATCGTTAGTTGAGATCACATGAGGCCAACCCTATAAAGATTTTGTAATCCCAAGTTCAACCTTGGAGGTAAGGATCTAGACGAGAGCGTTAAGAATACCCAAGTCATAGCCAACATATCGATCACGTTGTTGCTAAAAATATCAGAATATATGTTAGCTAGTGTCAGGTACTTTAGTTGCTAACTGGGTACAGATGCCCCATGTACTCACGAGGAGTAAGTTAGTAGGGTGCATGTTCCAATACAATAGTTCCAAAATCAAACCCTAAGTAATAAGGGTACTATAGGTAAGTTGTGAGTCTTGAGGTACAGTGAACCTTCCGATGTCCCTATGATGCCTTTTTGCATGAAAAGTATGTGATTTAGATAAGTGAGCCAAGCCTTATCAGTGATGTATTTATGTTGGTATATGAGTGTGAGCTATATACAACACATAACAATATGTAACGTTGTGTAATAACATGGATTTTAGTGATTTAGAATAAAAGAGATCAAATACGTTAAGCTATGTTTGACTAGTGTTTGCTATCATCGAATAACTCAATGATGGTAAGTGATAGTGAGTGCAAGATGTGGAGTCTCATAACCCTTAAGTTAGAATGCGGTTACGAGGGACCTCCACTTTGTGAAGTGTACTTTTCAAGAGAGCCAAATGTTGCTAGTCTCTCTAGGCAAGTGGCTTATTTTTAGTGGTGAGTGCCTTAGATACAAGATATGGAAGTATAAAACATATGTAAACTACAAGGCAAATAAGAAATAGTCAGTTAGGGTGGATGAGTATTGAATCAAAGTTGTGTAGTAGAAGGATAATTACACCATTTTAAAGGATAAGAGCTTTTATATCTCTTATTTCATCTTCTTCCCTTCATTTCCCTTTATTTATTCTTCTTCATTTCTCCAGTTTTTCTTATCCATTCTTTCACCCAAGTACCATAGTTTAAAGGTAAGTTCTTGAGCCTCTTTCATACTTCAATTTCATTCCTAATCCCTCCAACAATACCATTTTAGTGATTCAAAGCCTCGTGTTCTTTGGTTGCAAGAAAAGTGAAGGTTTTCATTCAAATCATAAAGGAAATGAGTGTGGCTAAGCAATGAGCTTTATTTCGGGATCTAAACATCAAGTTAGCATATTTTTAATCATTTGGAGTCTTACGACTTTCATAAGCATGATGATTTGTTAAGAATTTGATATTTGAACATTTTAGGGTTTTATACTTGATTCATGCCATAAATGACATATTTAATATTAATCATGTGTTTTTATGACAATTTAAGACCCTAAGTAACTTCCTAAACATTTAGCAATTGATTAGGAACTAAAATAAGACATTTGGGATGATTTTTGGGTGTCTCCCGAGCTTAAATAAGACATTTATAGGTTCGAGTATCGATATTAGATGAAAAATATTGATATTGGATGAATTGGGACAAAACTTAGTGATTTCCAACTGGGAGTAGAGATATTATTAGGGAGAGTATCGATACTGTCCCTATAATATTGATACTCAGGGTATAGAGCATTGATACTGGGGTACATTTTCAACAATAGAAGCCATTTTTGGTATAGATATTCATGGGGGTATTAATACTCTACTTTTGTATCAATACTATTCACTTTGGATGGTTAGATTTGACCTATTTAAGACCCGTAAGAACTAATGATGGTCAGTAATGGTAGAACTTAGTTCGTGGAGGATGTAAATGGCGCAATACGACCAAGTATCTTCAGTTGACCGCGTAGCGAATATATAAGAATAAAGATTGTTGCAGAGTGTTGTACCGTCTTTTTTGACGAACAAATAGGTTTTTGATGAAACCCTCGAATTTATGACTTATTTAGAAAAAAATGAATTTTTGTATATACTTTGATTAATTGATTTAGAGTCACCGTCGACCTTTGGGTTAGGTAGGTCGAACACCTAAAAACGTCTTTTAAACAATTTTAACAAAAATCAGTTTAAGACAAAAAATTAGTCTGTGGTTATCAAAGATTCATTTTAGGTTTGAGAGTCGATTACGCGTGGGGAAGGGTAAGCACCCCCACCACGGCCAAAATTGGTACCTAGTCGCTTATACATTGTCGTAAATGGTAGACATTGTAAATTTAAATCAATGTTTAAAATACGATCTTTTCATTAAACGTTGAATAATTTATTTCGAATTAATTATTAGTGAAAATGCTTTGATTTGAAAAAGAAATCTCGAGATTTGCAATCTTCCATCGGGAAAACTATCCCATCTATTTCTTATATGTAAAAGAATATTATCTCCTTGAATTGTTTAAAATATTAAACCGTTTAAGAAGTTAATATCATAATTTGCATGAAATAAATCATTAGTTTTTTTCTTCTAAAAGACATCAATTGTCAATACTTATATTAAAATAAAGTAAAATAAAATAAAAATAAGATAAGATAAAAAATTAAGATATTAATATCATTTTAATAGATAAATAAAATGTCCAATTTATTTTAAGTTCACCATTTGTTCGAATATTGTATTGAATCGTACTACCTCTATAAGGTGGTGTTTTTCACACCTATTTTATGTCTAGTATTCTTGAAAATGCTCAAATAAATATATTTATAATACTAGTACGTAAAATTAATTTCAAGAAGAGTAAGATATATACATAAACTCACAAGTATCAAATACATGTTATAAATGAATACATATATATACATATATACTAGGTACATAGAAGGGATATTAAAATAATAATTAATTAATGTATATGGAAAAACACATGCATTTAATATAATAAATAAATACATTTATTGCATGTAAAATAGAATAAACCAAAATATATGATATAGCACACATATGTGTACAAACATGCATATATGGATTAAGGGCCAAAATAGAAACATGTAATTATTTAAAAACATAATGCAAACAATGAAAAATAAGCATATTTAGTGATTCAAAGGACCAAAATGATATTAATAGTGACTTGAAAGATCAAACAACAATACTAATAATAATTAGGGTATCAATTGAAGATATTAAACAATAAAGGTACTGAAATAGAAATAAACCATAATAATATATGAGACTGAAATAAGATAAACCACAAATTAAGAAGGATAAATAATAATTCTACCTAAAAGCATCCATATGGAATAATGACCAAAATAAAAGATTCATAAACATTATGGTCAGAGACAAATATTAACAAACATGGCATAGTGCATATAATGATGACTTATTTATAAAGATTGAAAGATAAATTCTCAAAACAAAATAACACAAGCTTTCATTTAATGGCTGAAATATGAAATTACAAAGTAATTTCTTTTACACGCATCTTTTCCTCTTCCTACACGGTGTCGTTCTGCCAACCAAATATATAGTAAGACCCAAAGCCCAAAATTTGGCCTAAAACATTCTTTCACCATTTTCTTCTCACCCTAAAAAACTAAATGGGTTTCTCCCCTTTCTCTACTCCCACTACCACAAGGTAAACCAAAATAAATCTGGCCACCACTAATCAATGCCATAGATGAGGATACAACTACGAATCAGAACCCCTACCCCTCGATCACTTTCCCCTTGACCAAAACCAACTTAAACACTACCCCTTTAGCTCAAAATAAACCACTTTCTACTAAGAACCCAAGAGAAAATCCTATAGGTCTAATAAAAAGGGGTTTACCTTCAGATTTCTTCTCTCGATGAAGTAGCGGTGGCCATGTTTTACAAAAGGGTGAGCTTTTTCTTCTTCTTTTTTTCGTTTTTTAGTTCGAATGGCCCTTTTTCCTACGTTCATTTTTTTCACTGAAAAACTTCTCTTTTTTTCGGTTTGAATATCCACCCTCTCCCGATTTTGATTACTGCATGATGATTTGATGGAAAATTTTAGGATGAAATCATGAAATCTATACAATAGGGGAATGATTTTTCTGAGTTTCGGTAGGTAAAATCCCTGGTTTTTCGGGGATTTAACCCATTTTTAATGGGTTTTGATTTTCTTAGAATTTTTTACTGATTTGGCTTTATTTTATTTATTGGTCAATCTATGTTACTGACGACGACGACGAAGCTCATCAGTGACAGCCCGACGTGACAGGAAGATGAATAAAGAAGCTTATACGCCTGTTGGGTGGCGAATCATCATTGGCGACGGCTGGCTTCTTCACATGTTAGGGTAAAAATCCTAAATCATCACAGATCTAGACCGTTGGATGGGTCCAGATCATACGACTGAGATGGTATGGTGCCCAGGCTAAGGTGAAGAACCCTATATGGGTTTAGGCTCCAAAGTGGGTTTCGGTTGGACCTGTTTATTTTGGTCATCTGGGTGGGCTTCAGTGCAGTGGGTTGTTTGTTAGGATTTGGGTTGGACATTTTTTGACACAGTTTATAATCTGGTTTGGTCCAGTTTATTGTAACCAATAAAAATTATAATAAAACAACAACAACAACAACAACAACAACAATAATAATAATAATAATAATATTAATAATAATAATAATAATAATAATAATAATAATAATAATAATAATAATAATAATAATAAACCCCAGTAAAAAATGAGTATCTACAACTGCCCCTCTTTGCCCATTCTTGTGTTAACAAGAATATGGTAAAGATGACAAGACAACAAGTTTTTGTCATGTTCTCTCTTTCGCTTTGAAACTTGATGTTAAAGATGACACTACTCTTCTATATTGAAGCGATCTTGCCACTTTCAAATAAATTATTTACTGAAGACGACGTTGTTCCTTCTTGTTGAGGAAATCAGGTCAATCTGGAGATAATATGGTATTGAAGATGACTCTTCTCATCTATGTTGAAGAGTTATGGATGCTTTCATATGACGTTGTCCCTTATCGTTGAGGAAATCGAGTCAATCTGGTGTTGAAGACGACACTGTTCATCCATGTTGAAGAGTTCTGGCCGCTTTCATATGAAGTTGTTCCTTCTCGTTGAGGAAGTCAGGTCAATATGGACAATTTTAAAGATAACATGGTTCATTAACGTTGAGGAAGTCTGATAATCTGATTATGACATTGATCCTTCAAACTGAGGAGATCTAGTCGTTCTTGAAGGATTGTGAATCTGAAGACGTTGTTGTTCCTTCTTGCTAAGGAAATCTAAATGTCTAAAGGTAGTTTGTCTTTGAAAACGACGTTGCTCCTTCATGTTAAAAAGAGCTAATAGTTGCTCGGTGTTAAATCTAATGATGGCATTGCTCATTCTCCCTGAGAAGATCTAGTCATGGTTGCCAATGACTGACTTGAAATGAAATATTCTTCTTCAACATGAAATTGCGAGATGAAGCCTTTGCTAACTTTGAATTCATGTCAAATATTCAACATATGAGTGGAAAGAAATTTGTTTTAAGAGAAGCTATCTCAAGTGAGATAAGATTTTGTTTCAAGGAAAATAATTTCAAAATGTACGTTTCAATGGAAAAATTTCTCAAGCGAGACGAAATTGGTTTTTAGGAAAATAATCTAAAGTGAGATCAATTTTGTTTCAAGTGCAATAAATTCAAAATTTGTGTTTCGAGGGAAAACTGTCTCAAGCGAGACAAAATTTGTTTATTGGAAAACAATCTCAAGTGAGATCAATTTCGTTTAAAAAAATGTCTCAAATGAGACGAAAATTTGTTTCGAGAGAAACAGTCTCAAAGGTGACAGACAATTTGCTCCTGCATGTTGAGGAAATATAGTTTCCTTAATACCTCATTCTTTTGGGAAATCTGAAAATAACACTGTTCATTCACGTTGAGAACGTCTGGTTGTATTTTGAAGGCTCAATTTAACACGCTTCCTTCTCAATGAGGAAAAATATTCATTTTGATTCTGGAGACAACATTGTTCATTCTTACTGAGGAAGTCTAGTTATCTGAAGATAATTTGTCTTTGAAAATAACATGGCTCCTTCTTATTGAGGAGATCAAATCGTTGCTTGGTATCAAATCCAATGATGATATTTCTTTTTGTTGTTGAGGAGATCTAGTCACCTTTAGAAGATCTGATCCTTCACTTCAGGGCGTCAAATATGTGAATGACGTTGTTCCTTCGTGTTAAGGACTTTTAGTTATCACTAAACTTTTCTTTCCTAAAAGATATTTAGAAAATGATGCATTTATGAATGACTATCTTGGATTTTATGGATGTCAAGATGAAGTTTATTTCATGTAATTGATTTGATCTTTATTTTGATAAAAATGATATTTTAAATTTGTCCTCATGAGAGGAGAAAAGGATCTTGAGGGAGGAGAATTAGATGATGTTCTCATGAGAGGAGAAAAATGGCATTTGAGAAAAAAATGAAATAAGGATTTCAGGAAAAAAGTCTCAACTTAGACGAACAATCTTGAGAAAGATGAAATTATTTTCTCAGAAGAGATTATAAAAACATCCTTACAACATGGGAAAAACCTTTTTCTATTGCATGTGATGATGAATGTATATGCAAAGGTGCAAATTCATGTGACATATATGTTTATGTTGATGCATGTTTATTGTTTTGTGATGGGAATAATTGTATGAGTAGTCTTCATTCTATCCATAACTCCATTGTCTTCACTCTTTGTTTTCACCAACATGCACCCTTGCAATTCTTGACTCGTGTCCATTTCTTCTTGCCCAAGAAGATTTTTTGCCCTTAATAAATTTTGCTTCCCCTGTCTGAACTTGTGTTGAAATCCAATAGAGCTTTCACCCTTTGTTTTAAAAAAGAATCCATCATTTCAAGCTTTGGAGACTAGTACGTGCTTCTACTTCATGACAAAAAATAGTAGCCACTATCTAGAGCTAACCACCACAGTAATCGATGGGACATCCACCTCCCTGACAAGCTCTACGATACATCCATGCCAAGTATGGTAGTTGGAGCCATAGAGGCAACCGAAATCAAAATTGAATGTGTTTTCTCAATTGCTAACATCGAATTCAATACCCTATGAAACCATACCAAACTATGCATGGTTCTTAACTCTTCTACTGACCCAAAAATCATAATTTTGTAAGGCAAAAGGCAAAGAAGGAACTATGGACCTCCAAGAAGTTCAGGTTGGGTTTCCTTGATCATTTTCTCAAATTCTTACAACATGATAGTAGATTTTGCTATGACTGGGCTCTTGACTCACCCTGAATAAAGGGTCTAACTGAATTGAATTTTGAATGAGGCTATTTGTATCACATCGTGTTAAGAAGTTAATAACAACTCATTGTTTAATTATCTCCACTAGTTTCATGCTGTTAAAATTTCATTGCCCATTCTGTGGCAAGAGAACTTCGTCGCTTTGAACCTTGGAACAGGCATAAACTTTTTACTTGAGTGAAATTGGAATTTAAAAACCCCATATGATAGAATCATTGGTTCATCACCATAATTTTGGTACGTGATACATTCATCATTTCTTATGGCTTCTATCATCATTAATGCACATTAAATCACCAGAATAACACAATTATATGTTGTGATGATGAACAAGACCATCATATATAGTAAGCTCCATTGTCTCCGATTCACCATCTTTAGTCTTCACACCTTTTTGTCTGATTGAAAATAAATGCCTGCTCAATTCAATGACCTTGTATTCCTGGATGATAAGGGCCTTGAATAATTCCCCAAAATTTATCATTTCTTGCTCCAATACTTATTCTAAACATGGGCTTTTGTGTTTGGGAGATACGTATCAACTGCCAAGATCTATTCCAGAGAGATTTTCTTGTTTGAAAATGTTTTTCTTCTTTTTTTATTTTTAAAATTTGAAAAAGATCAATTAAAAGAATATTGAAAAATGCTTAATAAAAATTCTAAAAGAATTTCCTTTTATAGGTTTCACAATTGAGACAAATCATAAAACAAGTGTTCATCGGACATCAAAAAATTAATTACACTTTTAATCCTTCAAAAATTATATCTATTTGAAAAGTGTCAAGATTAATGATAATTTTGAGGTAAGGTTAAGTAAGGATGGGATAAGATGTCTCGGGTTGTTGCCTTTGGTCAAGATCTGGTATTCTCGTTTCTTTGATGTTCATTGATCTGATAAAGTAGCTTCTATGCTCATCTACTGGAATTGTTCTCAGGTTCTCAGCTCTCATGAGTATATTCGGGTTATATGATATCTTATCAAGGGATTTGTGAGATCGGCTCCTGTAAAATAGTTATGTAATCATCATATTCGAGTCATCTTTTTAGGTGTTCAACTCGAATCCTCTTTTGGTTTCAAGATGTTATTCAAAATTTTATGTCTTAAACCCTCTTTTGTCATTTTATCTCTATCATGCATTAAAAATTTTAGAAAACCTTTTGTAAATAAAATATTAATCTTGATGGGCAGGATGAAACCTGAAGATAGCCTCTTCAATTTAGAAATCCATGTATGATTAGAAGGGACTTTTAAGGTACGTAATGTAGGTTACTATTCTTGATTATGAAAGAAAGGGATAATAGGCCCAAACAAGTATTTAAGGGTTATTGAACCAAGGATAAATTCATTCTGATGTCTTCAATCTTGCCTTGCTCAATATGAATTTGCATGCAATGTCTTTTATTCTTTCTTTCTCTGGATCCATCTAGATTGTATATTTATGGGTTTTCACCCTAGAGTTAATTTCTTCTTTGATATTCTAGTAAATTGATTGGACATCTTTGAACGATTTATACTTGATCAATCTTATGGTTTGAAGCTCGATGCGTCACTTGACTTGAAGGACTCTTTGCATGTGCTTCTTGTCTTATTTATTTGATAAGTTTAAGACTTCAATTGATTTGAATGCCTTCTTGTCCTCTTTATTTATTGTATTTGGAACTTCTTTCATTTTTCTCGACTGGTTTTGATCTTCGCACTTTGCATTTGATCTAATTTACAAGTCCTTGTTAGTTTGCACTTTATTTCATAATGACATGAATTGATGATCTTTACTCATGCGAGTATATTTTCTTCACTTTTTCCCCTCAGTGTGTAGGGTGATCCTCAGTTAGTGTTGAATCAGAAGAAAAATAATTCATGCTCAAATGGGGATAACAAATGATATATTTTCTTATTTTACAAAAGGATAATAAAAGAAATCCGTTCATCATTTCATACACGGAAGTCCTTGCAGAAGAGGTATCCCAAGGGGGATTTATATTGAGGATTAGTTTTTATTCAAATGAAAACAATATAGTTAATGCATGATAGAATTATTTCGAATTATTTTCCTTTTTTTTCTGCTTCATGTTTCTCGCATGTCTCAATTATTTAGGCTCATCTTTAGGAAGTTGATTCGAGATGCTCCATCTTGTTTCCCATACATAACCATTCTCGTGCAAGTAAACATCTTGTACTCATTGCTTTTAGGTTTTATTAGTAGAAAAATGTCAGTTTTGTGTCTCAAAAGATGAGGATGTGACTTTATTGGCTAAACGAATGTTAAGGATATGACTTTTTGTGTCTCGAAAAAGATAAAGAGAATATTTCAAATTTTCAAAGTTAATGATGTTTTATTTTTGATTTTGGATGGTATAAGAAAGATCTAATCTTGCCATATGTCAAAAATCTATAATTCTTAAAGAATTAAAAGAATCTGTAATTCATTTGATATTCAAAGAACTACAAGATTAAAACTCTTTCAATTGTTCACAACCTTAGAAGGTAGCATAAGTTCAATTATAAAAAGATTTAAAATTTTTAAGCAAATATTAAATAAAAATAAAATTGAGTTCAAATAAAACAATGCTCGTAGTGCAAGTGCAAGAAAGCTTCATGTTAGATGCAAAGAATTCTTGATTCACATTAGAATGCCCCATCATTCTTCGAATATCCCTGCCCTTGAATGTGAAAAAAGAGAAGAATTGAGTTAGTACAGGCAATATAATCAATAGAGTTAAATGATACTATATAAAGATAAATATAACACTTACCCAATCATGATATCTACCTAAGCATGCTTTTATTAAACAAAAATCCTATCTGGACATGCTTTCTACCCGACATGCTTTATTTTCAAGAAATTGATCCTATCCGTATGGTATCTATTTCATATGCTTTCAATAAAAAAGAAATCTATTATATGAATTTAAAGCAAAATGTAAAGGTTTAGAGACGTCCCTTCTTCGTGTATACTTATTTTGGTACCTGCTAACGGTAAGAGGTTCTGTAGGGCTCTACTTAGGATGACTAATATATGGTTCACTATATGCATGGTTTCATCTCTATGAGGAAAGGGTACTCGAATTGTCCTTGATGTCAGTACCCCCTTGGGCTACCAAACCCTCAATCCTAACCCATTACAGGCAGAAATAGATCGAGTTCAATTCGAGGGGGTTCTCTTCCTTATACCCATACGAGGAATAAATCCCTACGAATATATAAGGTATGTGTACCACAGGGGTTATTTACTAAAACTCATACGAAGAAAAAATTCTTATGATAGTAAAGCGTTCACCTCTACTTGGTTGTGACGAAGCTCGGGTATAGAGTCTATGTTATGTGAATGCACGTGATTTGTGTGAGGAGAAACATACAAACCTTTGACCCAAAAAAGAATAAAAAACTCTTGATATAAACCTTTACAAAGCTAAAAACATAAATTAAAACGTTAGTATGATAAAAATAAAGAATTTAGAAAAATTTCATAAATGGATCATAAGTTAACTATAGACTCAACTCATAATTTCCACCACTACGGCAATGTATAAGCAATTGACAGTCTGACTCTCTAAAATCCCCAACAGAGTCGCCAAGCTATCGTAACGTCTTTTTTGACGAACAAATAGGTTTTTGATGAAACCCTCGAATTTACAACTTATTTGGGAAAAATTGAATTTTTGTATATACATTGATTAAATTTGATTTGGAGTCGCGATCGACCTTTGGGTTAGGTAGGTCAAACACCTAAAAACGTCTTTTAAAGAATTTTAAGAAAAATAATTTTAAGACAAATCTGGTATGCGTTTATCAAAGATTCATTTTAGGTTCGAGAGTCGATTACGCGTAGGGAAGGGTAAGCACCCCCACCGCGCCCAAAATTAGTACCTAGTCGCGTATACATTGTTTGTAAATAGTGGACATTGTAAATTTGAATCAATATTTAAAATATGATTCTTTCATTGAACGTTGAATAATTTATTCCAAATCAATTATTAGGGAAAATGCTTTGACTTGAAAAAGAAATCTTGAGATTTGCAATCCTCCATTGAGAAAATTTTCCCATCCATTTATTATCTAGAAAAGATTATTCTCACCTTGAATTGTTTAAAATATTAAATCGTTTAAGAGATTAATAACGAAATTTGCATGAAATAAATCGTTAGTTTTTTTTCTAAAAAACATTAATTGTCAATACTTAGCTATCATTTTATAGATAAATAAAACATTCAATTTATTTCAAATTCACCCTTCGTTCGAATATTGTATTGAATCGTACTACCTCTATAAGGTGGTTCCTTTCACACCCATTCTAGGTCGAGTATTCTTGAAAATGTTCGAATAAAATTATATTTGTAATACTAGCACATAAAATTAATTTCAAGAAGCGTAAGATATATACATAAATTCACAAGTATCAAATACATGGTATAAATGAATACATATATATACATGTATACTAGGTACAGAGAAGGGATATAAAAAATAATTAATGAATGTATATGGCAAAAAGCATGTATGTAATATAATAAATAAATACATTAATTACATGTAAAATAGAATGAACCAGAATATATGATATATCCCACATATGTGTACAAACATGCATATATGGATTAAGGGCCAAAATAGAAACATGGAATTATTTAAAAACAGAATGCAAAAAATGAAAAATAAGTATATTTAGTGATTCAAAGGACCAAAATGATATTAAAAGTGACTTGAAAGACCAAACAACAATACCAATTATAATCAGGGTATCAATCGAAGATATTAAACAATAAATGTATTGGAAATAGAAATAAACCATAAATAATAAATGAGACTAAAATAAGATAAACCCCAAATTAAGAAGGATAAATAATAATTCTACTTAAAGGTATTCATACAGAATAATGACGAAAATAAAAGTTTCATAAATATTATGGTCAGAGTCAAATATTAACAAACATGACATAATGCATATAATGATGACTTATATATAAATATTGAAAGATAAATGCTCGAAACAAAATGACACAAGCTTCCATTTAATGGCCAAAAGATGAGATTACAAATTAAAAAGGACTGAAACTGCTATTACCCTTTTTTTCTTTTACACGTGGCCCCTCCACTTTCTACACGTCATTGTTCTGCCAGCCAAATATATGGTAAGACCCGAAGGACAAAATGTGGGCTAAAACATTCTTTCAGCATTTATTTCTCATCCTAAAAAAACCTAATGGGGTTTCTCCCCTTTCTCTACTCTCACCGTCGCAAGGTAAACCAAAATAAATTTAGCCACCGCTAATCGATGTCGAAGATGAGGATAAAACTACAAATGGAAACCCCTACCATGGATCACTTTCCTCTTGACAAAAACCAAAAATAAAACCCTCATTCCCTTAAGATCCCGAGAGAAAATCTTAGAGGTATAATGAAAAGGGGTTTATCTTCAGCTTTCTTCTATTGGTGAGGTAGCAGTGGCCATATTTTGCAAAAGGGTAAGCTTTTTTTCATTTTTTAGTTCGAATGACCCCCTTTTCCTACGTTCATTTTTTTCATAAAAATCTTCTTTTTTTTCCGATTTGAATACCAACCCTCTCCCGATTTTGATTGTTGTATGCTGATTTTATGGATGATTTTAGGATGAAATCATGAAATCTATACAATAGAGGAATGATTTCTCTGAGTTTTGTTTGGCAAAATCCCTGATTTTTGGGATTTAACCCATTTTTAATGGGTTTTGATTTTCTTCAAATTTTTACTTATTTCCCTTTATTTGGTTTACTGTTCAGTCTATGCTGCTAATGATGGCAACGGTGAGGCTCATCGACGACGGCCTGACGTGATAGGAAGATGAACGATGAAACTAACACGCCGGATGGATGATCGATCATCACTGGCGGCGGTTGGCTTCTTCACATGTTAGGGTAAATTCCCTAAATCATCATAGATCTAGACCTTTGGATGGGTCTAGTTCATGCGACTGAGAATGTACGACGCCCAGGCTAATCGGGTTTGGGGCTCTAAAGTGGGTTTCGATTGGGCCTGTTTATTTTGGTTATTCGGGTGGGCTTCAATGCAGTGGGCTGTTTGTTGGGCTTTAGGTTGGATATTTTTGGTGCAGTTTACAATATGGTTTTGGTCAGTTTGTTGTAATCTATAAAAATAATAATAATATAATAATAATAATAATAAATAAAAAATAAATAATATAAACAAACCCTGAACAAAAACAAGTGTATACAGAGAGGATGTAACAATAAATGGTATGAAGAAATAATCAAATTATGAAATAACAGAATCGTGTACAACTTCAATGTTAGCGAATGGTGAACGTACAATTGTCCCTAAAATTCGAGGGTGAATAGAGAGAAAGTGTAGTAAGAGCAATTAGAGAGTCACTACCCATTAATGAACTTGAGTCAGATATCGGGCTAGCTAGTATTATAGGCAACAAACAATAAGCACAATAATCATCGTAAAATCACAAAACACGTATAGACTTCTCTAGAGATAGAAATGACTAAAATGACCTAAGTAACATATGACCAAAATAGAGCATCTTAATAAACTAGTAGAAGTAATAGACCAATAAACCCTTACATAATGTTCTAGATGAGAGAACGAGTGAGATAGTAGCCGGTGAGAGGTTGACTTAACTTTAGTGTGTAAAGATACACTAGAATGTAGTTAGGCTACCTTAGTTTCCCTAGTTGGGCATTTGTAGTGTGCGAGGTACTTTAGTGGCATTGTATTTAGACCGACCCAGTGCTTCTGTTGAGTAGGAATTGTATCGATGCTATGTGGCATTGGGTTCCCCCTCCATGATATAACTGTTGACTATATGAGGACTAGGTGATCATTCAACATGTTAGTGGGAATTTAATCGATGTTATGTGACACCAGGTTCCCTTAGTTTACTAGAGTTTGGTGGTTATGTATGACTAGATAATAGTCAGTGTATCATTTAGATGATGCACAACAGAGTCAGTGTTGTATTTAGATATTACACAAGAGTATCAATGTAACATTTAGATAAGACGTAACAATTACAGTCTCTAGGGTTAAAGGCCCTTTAATGGTGTACTCATGGTGAGACCCTTAACAGAGGCTTAAAGGAAGTGTGAGCCTTCCATTTCAGTGATAGAACAATGGAGCCCTAAGTAGGTAGCACTTGATTTAGATCATACATGTACCTACTTCTTAGTACTACATTTTTAGCATTCTTATGTTTTTGAGACCCATAATGCTACTTTAGATTGGTGATTCTATTATTGGCCTTTGTAAGATCAACGTTAAGATATTTTTCATTCACAAGTGTAACTTGAGTAGTTTGAGGAGCATCGTCATTACAGGACTTCCAACATCTCCTTCAGAGTACTATAATGTAGCTTTAGTGGGCATATATATTCATAAAACCTTACTCATGTATTTAGATTTATAAGTATGAGTTTACTATTTTGGTTATAAATTATTTGTCACTTAGCTTTGATTTTTATTAAGTGTTTTTGTAACTATTATTTATGTTTATTATGATAATATTCAGTATGTTTGAAAAGAAAATGAACATGTTCTAAAAATTAGGTAAAGTTGCTTTGGTAGCCTAATGTGGCATTTTAGGCCTAATTATATTTAGGGTGTTACATTTAGTGGTATTAAAGTGTTAGGTAAAGTTGGTCCTAGGATCCAGTGGTCAGTTTTAGTAAGGTGTCAATGAATACATGCCCCTAGGTACGTAAATTACTTGTGTAAGTTTGGAGTCATGATGGTGCGTGTTTATTAATATGTGTTGTAGAGTTTTCCGATGGATGATAATTTTGAGCGTAGTCTTAAGGATAGGATGAAGAGTCGAGCCTTTCACCCTGATAGTGTCAGTGAGAAGTTTCTACCAAGGGCAGAGGATCAAGGGGTTTCGATAGGTGTAGGAGTCATAGAGGTGACTTTCTTTAGGGGTTTGACTTCCACTCTCAAGAATATAGTGGACATTATTCCTAGGGTATAGACTGTTTAGCCAGCTTCTCAAAGTATGTTAGTACCATTAGAGTTCCCAGTAGAGAGACTAAGGAGGTATAAAATAATTGACTTCTTTGGTTCAACCAATGATGATTCGATTTTGATCGATTAGTGGTTGAAGGAGACCATGAGAACATTGAGGTAGCTTCACCTTACCCTAGAGTATAAGTTAGAGTACCTCACTACTTTATTGAAGGGGGATGTTATCTATTAGTGGGATACTGTAGAGATGGCTCTATAGCTAGAGGTGTCTATGTGGGATCAGTTCTGAGCAAGTTTAGAGGCAAGTATATTAGTGTGGCATATATGGATTGGTTGAGGATGCAATTCTCTCAGCTAGTTTAGGGAGATCGCTCAGTGTATAAGTACAAGAGAGATTTTCTTCTATTGAGTCATTAAGCTCTAGAGTTAGTTGTAATGGAGTCCTTGAGGTGCAAGAAGTTCCTTGAAGGAGTTCATATTGATATTCATGCGCAGTTGGTGATATATCCACCTAGGATATTTTTAGAGTTAACACTGCAGGTGAAGGCCATAAAGGGGGTACAAAGTATGAGGAATAATTTATTGGGTAAGTCAAGTACCCCAAGTATGAGAACCTATGTACCAGTAGACCTACCGTAGCCAGTGGTAGAGAGGACTAGAGTACACTGTGAGTATAGAATAATAACTTTAGCTTTGTCACTCTAGTTGAGTTGAGGGTCAGACATTGGGTTTAGTAGGAGATCGCTAGCCTCATCGTCTGTGGCGGGCTCTGGAGGCTCTGATAGAGTTTGGAGGTATTTGGAGTGCGAGAATTATTGAAAAAATCATCGAGGAAGGTGCTTTTAACTCTCTATGAAGTGCTATAGATGTTGATCATTAGCACATATTGTAAGTGATTGTTCTAGTTTAGAGTGTGATGTTTTAATTTAACTTAGGAAAAGTGGTCCCAATAGCTCAACATGGCAGTGTAATTTCCCAGAGGGGTGTTGGTCTTATGCTCAGGCAGGAGAGCAGAGCAGAGGATTGACCTGTTCCTAATTTGACGGTGCACTATCTCATTTTTTAGACTGTAGTAGGGAAAGGTTAGGATGTCGATGCCACATATGAGATGACAGGTATGTTTTCAGCTATCCCAATTTTTCATATTGCTCTAGTAGACATAAGTGGGTGCAATCTTTTGTAGTGTCAAGTGAACTAAGTAGTAAAGACATTTGTGTCATGAATTTTATCATCGAGATCCAAGTTCCTAGTTGGTGGACCATAATAGAATAGGAAAAGTTTATTCTTGGAGCATTGTGGGTTCAGAGGTTTGTGAATAGGTGTTTGTCCCTTGTTGAGTTGAAGGTCAAATCTAATAAAATTTTTAGCTGTAGAATCCTCCACCCTTATGTGTTCCCTAAGGGAGCATCCTTGTGGGTTGTCAAGCTAAATATGGAACTATAAGACTTTTTCGTGTCGTTAGTTGAAAGCTCCTGAGGTAAAACCCTATAAAGATTTTGTAATACCAAGTTCAACATTGGAGGTGAGGATCTCCAAAACCCTATAAAGATTTTGTAATACCAAGTTCAACCTTGGAGGTGAGGATCTCCACGAGAGTGTTAAGAATAACCAATTTTTCGTAGCCAAAATTTCAATCACCTTGTTGCTAAAAATATAAAAAAATATTTTAGCTAGTGTCAGGCACTTTAGTTGCTAACTGGGCATAGATGCCCCATGTACTCACGAGGAGTAAGTTAGTAGGGTGTATGTTCCAATGAAGCACTCATGGAATCTCACCCTATGTAATAAAGGTACTATAGGTAAGATAGTTAGTTGTGAGTTTCGAGGTGCAATGAACTCTTTGATATGACCATGATGCCTTTTTGTATGAAAAATATGTGATTTAGATAAGTGAGCCAAGCCTAATCAATGATGTCTTTATGTTGGTATATGAATACGAGCTATATATAACATATAGCAATATACAACATTGCATAATATAATTGATTTTAGTGCTTCAGAATAAAAGAGATCAAGTATGTTAAGCTATATTTGACTAGTGTTTGTTGTCATCGAAAAACTCAATGGTGGTAAGTGAAAGTGAGTGCAATATGTGGAGTTTCATAACCCTTAAGTCAGAATACGATCACGAGGGACCTCCACTTTGTGAAGTGTGCTCTCCAGGAGAGTCAAATGTTGCTAGTCTCTCTAGGCAAGTGGCTGATTTATAGTGGCGTGTGCCTTAGATGAGAGATTGTATGAATAAATCATATGTAAACCACAAGGAAAATTAGAAACAATCAGGTAGGGTGGATGAGTATTGAATGAGAGTTAGTAGTAGTAGCATAGAGATCGACGTTAGGAAATCGATATTTGTCATCATATCTTCAATGGACGACATCGGGATCGTATGTGGCAAGTGTTCGTAGGATCTCAGCATATAGTATGACGAGCTACTCAAGTACTGTAAATAAAGAGATTTTTAAGATCGTGCAGTTTGTTAACTTGATTGAATAGAGTTAACTAGTGAGGGGTATATCAATAGCAGTGAATCGTATTTCCTTGTGAAATGTTCCAAACACACAATATCAGACAACAAGAATATGATTCTTTGGCTTTGTGATTCTCCTGGGTTTTCACTTAAGATTCGACTCAAGTAGCACCCTAAAGGAAAAAGAGCCGTAGATCGATTTTGTGAGCTTTCGAGTTGCATGACATGTTACAGGGACATCTTCCTTGAGGGCCATACTTGATAAGAGTTTAGTTGATTTGAGTTTTCTAAGGGTGTAACCTAAGGATGTGTTGTTATTCAATCCAAGTAAATTTTGAGGATAAATTTTCTTTCAAGGAGGAAAAAGTTGTAACACCTCAAATTTCGGGCTAATAGTTTTGGGTTTACCTGAGAGGCCTGTGGACCTCGTGAATTTCATAATTTAAGTTGTTATGCTCAATTGGCTTGAATTGAGCCCAATTACCCATAAAAAGGAGATTTTTGAATGGTAGAAAGAGGAGAAGAAACCAAATGCATAATTACCCATTTTAAAGATGAGAGCTTTTATATCTCTTATTTCATCTTATTCTCTTTATTTATTCTTCTTCTTTTCTCCATATTTTCTTATATATTATTCCACCTAAGTACCATAGCTTAAAGTTAAGTTCTTGAGCCTCTTTCATACTTGAATTTCCTTCCTAATCCTTCGTGCAACATCATTTTAATGATTTAAAACCGTGAATTCTTTCATTGCAAGAAAAGTGGGGGTTTTCATTCAAATCATAAAGCAAAGGAGCATGGCTAAGTAAGGAGCTTTATTTCGGGATCTAAATATCAAGGTAGTGTATTTATAATCATTTGGAGTGGTAAGGATTTTATAAGTGTGATGATTTGTTAATATTTTGGTATTTGAGCATTTTAGGGTTTTATACTTGATTTATGCAATGGATGACGAATTTGATATAAAACATATGTTTTTATGACACTTTAAGACGCTAGAAACTTTCTAAAGCTTTAGTAGATGATTAGGAGCTAAAATAACACATTTGAGATGCTTTCTGGGTGTTTCCCGATCTTAAAAAAATATTTTTGAGTTCGAAGATCGATACTAGATGAACAATATTGATACTGGATGAATTGGGATAAAAAATAGGAATTTCTAACTGAGAGTATCGATACTGCTAAGGAAATTACCGATACTGCCCCTATAGTATTGATACTCAAGGTATAGAGTATGGATACTGCTAAGGAAAGTACCGATACTACCCCTATAGTATTGATACTCAAGGTATAGAGTATCGATTCTGAGCCATATTTTCAACAATAGAAGCCATTTTTGGTATTGATACTCATTGGGGTATCGATACTTGACCTTAGAGTATCAATACTATAAGTGGAGTATCGATACTACTCACTTTAGAGGGTTAGATTTAAAATATTGAAGGCTCGCAAGAGCTAAGGATGGTCTGTAATGATAGAACTTAGTTTGTGGGAGACGTAAATGGCCAAATGGCCACAGAGACACTCGTAAGAGTGGGTTACAACCAAAGTAACTATAGTAGGCGTAATGCATCCAAGTATCTTCAGTTGAACACATATCAAAGATCTAAAAATGAATGATCATTGCATAAGATATATCAACAAGTGGTACGATGAAATAATTAGATTATGAAAAAATAAAACCGTGTATAACATGAATGTTAGCGAATCATGAACATATAATTGTCCCTCCAATTCGAGGGTGAATTGAAGCAAAATGTAGTAAGAGTGACTAGAGAGTTGTCACCTAGTAATGAACCCGATTCAGATATCGGGCTAGCTAGTGTTATATACAATAAAATTACAAAACACATAGATAGTTCTCTAGAGACAGAAATGACTAAAACACCCTAAGTAACGAATGACCAAAATAAAGAAGCTTAATTAACTAGCATAAGTAACAGACCAATAAACCCTAGCATAATGTTCTAAATGAGAGAACGAACGAGATAGAAACCGTTGAGGGGTTGATCTCACTTTAGTTTGTTGAGCTACACTAATGTGTAGTTAGGCTACCTTATTTGCCTTAGTGACATTAGGTTCCCCCTTCATGACTTGTCTGAAGGCTACGTGAGAACAAAGAGATCATTTAGCAGTTTAGTGAATGTAACACCCATATCCCGTATACCTTTTCGTACACGAAATACATATGCCACATCACTTTAAAAATGTTTATTCATTTGAAAACCAGTAAAATTTTATTTCAATCTTAAATCCACCAGAGTTAACACAATAATTAAATATTCATTAAAAACACATTACAAAATATTTTGTTAAATTTAATTACATGCCATATAAGTTTCAAAGTGATTACTGTTGTCATAATGTTACTGAAGAGTCAACCTTAATTGATGATATTTGCTGCAACGACTGCACTCTTTACTTGATCAGTGTCTATTTTTACTTATGCGTGGAAGCAACACACATTAAGTATTTACTTAGTGAGACATAATATTGTAAAGTAACCTTTATATATACATAAGTATGTCATATTATTTAGTTCACACCAAATGGTATATTCTGTAAGGAATCTATAATCCTTCTCAGTTAAACTGTATTCCATTCACAATTATAATAATTATTTTTAGTATGCATAGCATACCTATCTTTATTTATATTTTTCTTTTTCCCTTTAACTCTTTAGTCATTATTTTTTATTTTCATTAATAACATCCATTCATGCTTATAATGCGCCATTATGCATTTTCAATTATATCATCCTTTCATGCTGATAATGCACCCATATGCATTTCAATTATGGTATCCTTTCATGCCTATAATGCACCCATATGCATTTCAATTATGGCATCCTTTCATGCAAATAATGCACCCATATGCATTTTAATTATGGCATCCTTTTATGCCAATAATGCAACCATATGCATTTTAATTATGGCATCCTTTCATGTCAATAATGCACCCATATGCATTTCAATTATTCATTCGTTTTAGAGCAGTTCATACTCTAAAACTCATTCACAAAATCCTTTCCATACATGAAATGAAAACATATTAACTACTGTAAAACATACATTAAATTAAAACATTCTAACTTGACTCATGCGAATCGTCTTCATCTCAATTATATACAATATATGTACTCATCTGATAATCCCCACTAATAAGATGTAAAGATGCCTGGCTAATCAACAACTTTATCTTTCCCCCTTTTCTTGCTAGATTCAGGAGCTTGATTATGATCTACACAATCATCCATTCAAGACATATACCATACCAAATATTAGTATATTCCCAAACATTTATACTTTAATACTTAAAAGTACCATTCTTTCAATTTTTATAACAATTTCAATCTATCTTATAGTTCCAAGCTCATTAGTATTGATACTACTACCCTGGTAACGATACTTCTATACTATGGTACCGATACTCACTTTCAATAATGATACCATTTCTATATTCTATATTGCATGGTATCGATACCTTTCTTTCAGTATCGATACCATTTTGACATTTTGGATCCATGGTATTGACACTTCCCTTTGTTAGTATCGATACCCCATTAGTATCGATACTACTTGCATCGATACCGATACTGTTAATCACATTTTTACTTATTTACACCTATAGTATCGATACTGTTCTATAAGTACCGATTTCACTTAATTTTCCCTTCTAATCTTATACTTTTACCTCCAACAATGCTATTAAACTCCTCTTTACTTAACCCAACTAAGTTTAGTTCATTTAACCTCTTATAACATCTAGAATCTTCATAGAACACTTCAACTCAAGAATCATATAACTTTTCTAAGCATGTTTTTAATCATATCTCATGCTTCTAATCTTTTATTCAATCCTTTGACAAGTCAATTCTACTAATAAACCCCAATAAAAACACATTTATCAACATATCATTAAAAAATCCATTTCCTTAAATCTCATATAAAACATCCACCACTTAGTTTTAATATTCTTTAATCCTTCTTTAGGCTTACATATCACTTAATGTTACCAAATCAACCTATAACTTAAAGGAAGAACTAGCTAATGGAAGTTTACCTTATGCTAGAGAGGAGAGCCTTACCCACGTGAAGAAGAAGAAGAAGAAGAAAAAGAAGAAGAAAAAGAAGAAGAAGAGTAGAAAATGGCTTACTTTCCTCTTTTCCCCTATTTAAAATTCTTAATAATAATACATTTTAAATTCATTCTCCCTCTTAAAATACCAAAGTGACCTCTTAATTTATCTATTGATACAAATTAGTCTAAACATTATTCCAAATCATTTTCTCATCTTTTGCCACTTATTCAAATAAAGTCTAAATTTTCAAATATTTTCAATATAGTCCCTGACCTGATGTTTGGGTATTACAGTGAAAATTTCACCGATGTTATGTGACATAAGGTTCCCTCAGCTAACTATTGTTTGATGGTTATGTGATACCAAATAATAGTCAGTGTAGAATTTAGATAATGCACAACAGAGTCAGTGTTGCATTTAGATAATGCACAAGAGTGTCAGTATCGCATTTATATAATACGTAACAGCTACAATCATTTGAATTAAAGACCCTTTAGTGGTGTACTCATGGCGAGGCCCTTAGTAGAGGATTAAGGGAAGTGTGAGACTCTCATTTCAGTGATAGAACAATTGAGCCCTAAGTAGTATCACTTGATTTAGATCATACATGTTCATACTCCTTAGTACCATGTCTTTATCATGCTTATGTTTATGACCCATAATGTTGCTCTAGATTATCGATTATACTATTGGGCTTTATAAGCTTAACATTTGGATTTTTTTCGTTTGTAAGTTTAAATTAAGAACCTCGAGGAGCATTGTCGTAGTATGACTTCATGCATATCTTTCAGAGTACTGTATTGTATCTTTAGTGGGCATATATATTCATAGATTCTTTGTAACATCCGCAATACCGGGTTAGTGACCAAATTGTAAAGTTTCAGAATTTGGTGACTAAGTAGAAGAATGAAAGAATTCAATGATTATTTGAATATATATATTGAAGGTTATTTGGTAATTATTAAAGGAAATTAAGGGTATTATGGTCATTTGACCAGAAAGATTTTTTATAATTTTTTTAAGGGTAATAAGCACGTATGAAGAAGAGTCCAGAGCATTCTTCAGTCTTTTCCTCCTCTCCACCGTGAAGCTTGGTATAAGGTAAGTGAGTCTTTATTTGGTTAATTCTTTCGTTTTAAAGCTTGTTTTGATTCTTGGGATATTAAGAAAGATTAAGGAAAGCTTTAGGGGGCTTAAACCTCAAAGATTAACAAGTTATGAGAAATTAAGGAAAATGAGTTTTTAAGTGAATTTTTGATATGGAAGGAGTTAATAGATTGTGAAGTTGAATTTGACTTGTCAAGGATTAAATTAAGAGGTAGGAAGTGTTAGAATTGGAATTAGAACACATTGGAAATTTGGTATGATTTTTGAATCTTATATGGAAGATAGAATTTTGAGGTTTAAGATGAAATAAATGAATATAGATTGGTTTAAGTATGTGTACTAGAGTTAAGGATGAAAAGGGGATGATATATGAAGTGTTTGAGAGGAAATGAAGTAATTTTCGGGTTGAAAATATGATTTCTGGGCAAGGGGAATCGGTACCCATTCAAGGGGAACCGATACCCTTCAAACGAACAAGAATTTCTAGTATGTCATAGGGGAACCGATACCCCCATGGGGGGGGAACCGATTCCCCCTAAAGGAAAATTGGGGATATGGATTTAATAAGTTCGTTTAAATTGATAGTATCCAATTACAAGGTGTAGGTATCTAATGATGGTCTCGAAATGTACATTTATGTAGATTCTACGCATAAAGCAATTCCGGAACGTTTAGCAAGTAAGATCGATCAAGGGAAAGATAGAGATTGGATTTGGCTAGTGAGGCCAGGTGAGTGCATATTAGTTAGTTTATGGTGCTAAATGGAAACAAGACTTGCGACAAGTCTATTTCCTATGTTAGAATGCATGAATATATGATTATACGTATATGAATGACATGAATTGTATGTATGCATGAATATATGTGTGACATGCTTTTGAATGTAATGTTATGAGAAGTATGTGCTATATAAGGTATATATATATACATATGTGAAACTGAACTATGTGACTGCATGAGAAAGATATGAGCCATATGACATGATATAGGTGAACATGAGAAAGCAAAGTATGAGATATAAACTATGTGATCATAGTAAAATATAATTATATTTTATATGATAAGTGAAATAAACTGGATAATATTGATCTATAGGATGAAGTGAAATAGTACACCAACTAGGGGATTTGAACATAAATGATAAGATGAACGTATAAGATAAGCTAGATGGGAAAGATTCATAGGTTTAAATAAAGCTATAACACATGGGTTGAATGATAGAAATTTGTGAAGTTATATGAGAAGATTATAAGAGCTATAAGAAATTGAATTAAGTAACAGATTAGATATATATAGAAATAATAGAAGTGAGATATGTTTATAAGTCTGCCCTAGATGAATACGAATATAAGAGTGCTATATGATTTATATTAGGATAATCTTGAGGATATATATATATATATAGATAGATATGAAATGAAATGAGTTATATGAATACCCAATTATGTGATGAAATGGTGAATTACCTGAACATGTGAATATATATGTTTAAGAGAAGGCATACGATTAAGATATAAGCAATGTGACTATAAGTATATGTGCTTTAAGTGATATGACTTATAAGTATTTCTATTATAATGTACATGATATGTTATGTATGTTAAAGGAATTATGTGATGGTATAGAATTGATAGGAAATATATATGTGAAAACAAGTATGATACGAGACAAAACTTATGACTATAAGCTACGTGAAAGTGTTCTAGGTGTTTCGATATATTATATGAAGTATATGATCTTATGTGAACAAGATATGATAAGTATGTTTTATGAATAAAGGTGATTGGGTGAGAAATGATAAAAATTATATGAAAACATGACATATGTGACATGTGAATTATATGGAATGATCTACGGGTAAGTGAACTACGTGACTATGTGATCATATGAAAAGAAGCTATGTGATACGTGATATGTGAAAGTGAATTACAAGTTTATGTGTATATTTGAAATGAAATAAATGATAACGCCCATGTTATGTGTCATGAGAGCTAGGGGTATAGTTGGCATGCCAAGAGTCGAGGGTTTATTCGGTTCTTTAGGACATATGTATATCCTTTGGAACCTGTGTGAAGTCTTGAAAGACACATACTTGATCCATAGTATATGTATATGATTCTTAAGGAATTCTACGTGGTCCTTATGGACATCATTCTACGGGCACTACGGTGCAATTCTACGGGCACTTCGGTGCAATTCTACGGGGCACTTCGGTGCATTTATACGAGCTGTGGTGACAGCATAGTGCACAACCTCTATAGACTCACATATCGATAGTTCTCACATATATACATGGGCTAATCCAGAGATATGAACAAATATAAGTTAGTGGTATGATAAATGCTATAGAAATTATATGATGTTGTGTGTATAGTGTTTGATTGAAAAAGTATGTGATTATATGATAACATGTGAATGATGAATTATGTGTATGTATGAATTTACTGCGATTAATCTGATATGATTCTATACGATATGAAAAATGCCTGGAATTGCTATAACATGATAGAACAAAATATGCATGTATCAATATATGTTTTAAAGTGCATTATAAGTGGTTATGCCTCACTAAGTCTTCGACTTAGCGTGTGATTGTTTCACACGTAGGTTTCGAGAAGAGTAAGGAGTGATGCGGAGCAAGACAGGTCAGTTTTCCTTACCAAAAGATCAGATCAGAAATATTTGATAAAGTATGTTTTTGGTTATGTATAAAGTGTTGGCATGTAATAAGTCATTAAGTACGAGCACTCTGATAAAGTCTGTATTTTGTTTTAAATAAAGTTTTAAATTTCCCGGGATTTTTCTTAAGAGTCAAGGTTTGAAAAGTCAATGTGACACTTCGGACTCGTATCAGGGTCGGATACGGGTTGGGGGTGTTACATTCTTACTCATGTATTCAGATTTATAACTCTGAGTTTGTACTATTTTGGTTTTAAATTATGTGTCACAGAGCTCTGATTTTTATAGTGTTTTCGTAATTTTTGTTTATGTTTATTATGATATCATTAAGTATGTTTGAAAAGAAAACGAACAAGTTTTGAAAATCAGAGGTTACCTCGGTATCCCAATATGACACTTTAGACCTAATTGGATTTAGAGTGTTACAAGTGAAATACGAGCCTTAACCTCCAACACAAAAAATGAAATAGAGTCGTTTTACATAGAATCACAAAAATCAGAATATCTAATATCTCCAACTCCATAATCACAATCTTCAAAGACAACGCCAATGCCACAACCTCAACTTCTAGAGGAAGCAAATATATCTAGTGAAATAAAAGCTCAACTTCTAACTCCAATAGTGAAATAAAGTCATTTTATTATATTAATTATTTGATGTTTGATCTATCCAAAGAGTAAATGATACACGTGTTACTAAAATTAAATTGATTTTTATAAACAAATTATTTTTTTATAAAAAAATTAAATTGATTTCTAAAAAAATAAATTGATAGGTGTTAATAGTATTTAAAAAAAAAATTCATTTATATTATATTTTATTATATTTTTAAAAATATTTAAATTATAAAATGAATTCACTCAAGACAATAATAAAATCTAATATGGTATTCAAAGAAAAATTCTATGAATGACAACATATAGCTGAGGTTGGGGTTCTAGGAACAAGTCACTAGTTTATCCCTCTCTCAAAATAGTAAATGAAGACTGAAACTCAAATTCAAAAATTCTATGATGATCTCAGCGTGCAAACATCTTTTGCTTGGGTTTAATTGCTTTGCTTATTTTGTATATGGCAGTGGCTATAATTATTAGATAAAATTGGCTCCACAGTCCAACAAAATAAGAATTTTGACCAATAAAAAAATCTTTTTGATCCCTATTTTAATTATTTATACAAAATTAATTCAATTAATAAATAAAAATCCATTCTTAATCAACCGTGATTGGATATCTTCCACAAAAAAATCATGCAAAACCTATCAAATATAATCCTAGAGAAAAAACACAAAACACAGGGAAGAAAACATAATGAAGACATTTTTACTATATTTAAAAATGTATCTAATTAATTACACTTTTTTTCTAATACTATAAATTTGGCTTGATTAGAGAAAATTATATTTTTAAAAATCGGTTAATGAGATTGTCAAATAATTACGAGTTAAAATTAGATTGATGCTCAGTTCAAATTAGATAAATTAAATTTAGATTTGTTTTTTAATTTTAGCCACTTTTAATTCAAATTGATTTCAATCTCGACTACTTTCTATTTAGGTTTATATTAGTTCAACTAAAATTTAGCACATCCGGTTCAATTTGATTTATTTTAATTTTTGAATTAAATTTAAATCATTATGTTTGAATCTATAACAGATCTAAAATCAAATAAATTAATTCAAATAATCATATCCAATCTAATTTGCCATGTTCGGTTTTACATACCATAATCGTTATTTTTTCATACATTATTTTTCTATTTTTATTATAATATTATGTAAGGTATTATTGTTATATAAATTTTAAATAAAAAAATAAAAAAATATACATGTTATTTGAGTTGTAAATTGTGATGTGTGCATTATTTTTTATGGTTAACTCATTAATTTTATTTTAAAGGCCATGATACAGGTGTAAACCAACTGACATTTATGTGCTTGTTATTTCACTTTCAATAATAGAACAATTTTTTCATTTTGTATTACTGAAAAAAAATAAATAACAAAAGTTTACGAAAATGAACATGGTATCAGAGCAATTTTAAAATAATTTAATTCACATAAAATTTATTAATTATATATTAATAATATCACATCATATTTTTATAAAATAATCTTATTAATAACGAAAAACACTATACTTTAGGTGACTAATTTTTGTATTTATATTTTATACTTATTCTAATTTTTTATCTAATTAATAAAATAAAATTTAAGAGTTAGGATTCGGTAATGAAATGAAGATTTATTATTCAATTTTTAAATTCTGATTCAAAGTTTACATATTGATCATATTTATTTACTAATGAGATTAAATACTTAAAGAATCATAATTTAAAAAATAATAAGAGTTGATTAGATTTAATTAAAACCTAATAGACTTAAAAAATTACAAAATAACCTAATGATGACCTTATTTAACCATAGGTGAGTAGAATAAAGAAGAGTAAAATATGATATATTTTTTTGTTTTGTTTTTCAAGGAGAAAAAGAGGAAAGAGAAAATATAGAAACATGGTCCCATACAAAGATGGTTATTGGAAAGTATGTTTCTTTTTTTATTTTTTTATTTTTTATAAAAACATTACCAGATATATTTTATATTTGTTTTGATTTTCTCTTTAAATCTCACTTCTTTTGTAACACCCCAAATTACTGCTTAGTATTTTCGGGTTTACTCGAGAGGTAAGTAGACCTTGTGAAATTCTAAATTTAAGTCGTTGGACTTAATTATGTTGAAACTGGGCATAATTAGCTATAAAAAGGTTTTTTTATAATGGGAAGATGATGAGTGACCAGCAGTGTAATTTTCTCATTTTACAAAGATGGGAGCTTTTTATTTCATTTGATTTTCTTATTTACTTTATTTTTCTTATTCATCCTTATTTTCCCTCTTTCTTCTTCAAGCTCCATAAACCAAAGGTGCCTACATGGAATCAGTTCCCTATCGATTGGTGGGAGACTATAAAGATGGTGTGTGAGCTCTGAGATGCAAAACCGTCAGTCGCACTATGATCCCTACCTTAGCTTGAGTGTTTGATGATTGTGTGTTGCATAGTAATGTCAGTGTTGCATTCAGATAATGAAAAATAGTTACGGTTCTTAAGGTTAGAGACCATTTAGAGTTGTACTCATGGCGAGAAGCTTTTAGTAGAGGATTAAGGGAAGCGTGAGACAACATACTTTAGTGATAGAATAGTTAAGCCCTAAGTAGGTAGCACTTAATCTAGATCATAGATGTACCTACTGCTTAATACAATATCTTTAGCATGCTTATGTTTATGGAACTCATAATGGTGCTCTAGATTAGTGATTATACTACTGGCTTTGTAAACTCAACCATCAGATGTTCTTCATTGGCATGTTAGTTGCTTGAGCAGTTCGTGGAGCACCGTCACAGTAGGATTTCTAGCATCTCCTTCAGAGTACTGTACTATAGCTTTAGTGGCCATATGTATGTATAAAACCTTACTCATGTATTTATATTTGTAATTTAGAGTTTGTATTATTTTAATTGAAATTATGTTTCATGGAGCACCAAGTTTTATAAAGTGTTTTTGTGACTATAATTCATGTTGTTATGATACCATTTAGATTATTTGAAAGAAAAACAAATAGGTTTTGAAAATTAGGGGTTACCTTAGTGGGCCAATATGACACTTTATGCCTATTTGGGTTTAGGGATTAAGGTTTAAGGTGATGTTATCGACTGGGAGAAGATTGTAGAGATGGCTCTATAGCTAAAGGTACATACGTAGAATCATTTCCTAGGTGGGTTTAGCGTAAATATATTAGGGAGACACATGTGAATGAAATGATAATGTAATTCTCTCAGCTAGTTTAGGGAGATCGATCAATGTGTAAATATGAGAGAGAGGCCTTCTTATGTTGAGTCATTATGCTCTAAAGTTAACTGTAATAGATTCCTTGAGGGGCTTCATATGGATATCAATGTGCAATTAGTGGTAGACTCACTTTGAGTGTTTTCAGTGTAGAGCACGGGGATGAGTTGTTGGGTGAGTCAGACACCCCAAGTATATGGACTTGCATATCAATAGATCTATCTTAGTTAGTGTCTAAATGATTCTGAAATTTTAGTGAACAAAGGAGAGTGACATCAGCTCAGTTATTCTATTTGAGTCAGAGGTCAGTTGTAAGGTCTCATAGGAAACTGTCAGCTCCACGGTTCGTGGTAAGCTTTGGAAGCTTTGGTTGAGTTTTGGATTATCCAGAGTGCGAACATTGTGGAAAAATTATCAAGGAAGGTGTCTTAAAATTTCTAGAAAGTGTTATGGATGTAAATCTTTGGCGCACATGATATGGAATTATCCTAGTTCAAGTGATGATGTTTCAGTTCGATCGAGGGAAGTGATCCCAGTATATCAACATAGTTGAGGGCCTACATATGGAAGTGTTAGTTCCTTGCTCAGACATGAGAGTAGAGGACCATATCAACTAGTTCTCGATTCGACTATGTACGTTTCAGATTGACAGATCAAAGATAGGTAGGGTCAGGACGTCGATGTCGCAGATGAGTTGTTAAAAACTTTGAGAGTGAGAAATGCAGAGTTGTGAAAACTTACAATATACAAGGTTACCTTAGATATTCGTTGAGGGCTTAGATCATAGTCGATAGTCAACCTAAAGGAAGTTGTTAGCACAAGTGTTACTTTGACCTTAGGATTTTAGGATTCAGAGATAGGAGAATATAAGGTTCTTCTTTGTTGAGTTGAAGATCAACTCTAAGAAAATTTTGAGTCGCAAAATATTTCACCCGTATGTGTTCCCTAAGGAATTATCTGCGTAAGTGGTCAAGTTAGATATGACATTTTTAAGATGTTTTTGTATCTTCAGTAGAGGGTTTATGTGATTTACCCATAAAGAATTAGTAATATCATGTTCAATCTTAGAGGTAGAGATATAAACGAGAGTATTAAGAATACCAAGGTTACTCTTGTCAGTTTAGTGATCACCTAGTTGTCAGAAAACTCAAGATGTATCTCAGTTAATATTAAGAATACCAAGGTTACTCTTGTCAGTTTAGCGATCCCCAAGTACTTACGAGGAGTAAGTTAGCCAGGTGTGCATTCTGATATAGTAGTTCTGGAATTTCACCCTAGGTACCAGGGGTACTATAGGTACATTAGTGAGTTGTGAGTCCCGAGGTGCATTGATCTCTCCAACATCACAGGATGCCTTATTGCTTGAATAATAAGTGAATCGACTAAGTGAGCCAAGACTCATTAGTGGTGTTTTCGTGTTGGTATATGAGAGCGAGCTATATACAACATATAACAGTATAAAACATCACGTAGTACCATATATTTTATAGTTTCGATTGATTTAGGATTATCCTTCATCGAATAGATCAGTGATGGAAAGTGATAACGAGTGTAAGATGTAGAGTCTCAAAATGTAGTTGCGTGAGATCTCCGTGTTGTAAGGTAGGCTCTCCAAGAGAGCTAAATGTTTCAAGTTTCTCTAAGTAAGTGAACGATTTTAAGTTGTGAGCACCTTAGATGCTCGATCAGATGTGTAGTGCGTAGGTAAACCATGATACAAATGAGAACCCGTAACACCCATTTCTTGGATACATTTCTGTACACAATTCACATGTGTCACATAACTTTAAAAAACATTTCCTTATTTGTAAACCCATAAAAATGTGTTTCGAAAATAAAACAAAACATTTTTTATATCATAATAATAAAACGTTTGTTGTAACATATTATAAAAATTATAACTTTAATACATTCTAGAGCATTTTCTTAAGTCCAAATACATGCTAGTTAATTATCAAAATAGACATAAATGTCCTATAGTTACTAATGAGGCAACCTTTGATTGATGATGCTCACTACACTCCTTACTCCGATAGTCTTTGTTATTTCCTACATGTGAAATCAACACAAGGTAAGTATTTACTTAGCGAGGCATAATAATGCAAAATGAATTATAATTAAATATAAGCATATGACAATTTATCAAAGTATGAATGAACATCGTATGATTTATATCAATACATCAAATTGGCTTGGCGAACCAATATTCATTCAAATAACATGATAACTATCTTATGCCCAGCATACCTATCCATCAGTAGTTTCTAATTTATCCTTTATTTTGCCCAATGCATGTCCAATGAGAATGCAAGGTACATGCATTTCACCGAAGTGTCGAAATGAAAATTCATAAACACATTATGAATTCCATGGATTGCACACATAGGGCCGAAATGGTTATTCATAAACACATTATGAATACCATGGATTACACATTTAGTGCCAAAAATACACCATTATGCATTAAAATAAAATCGATCGATAACTTATATACGTAATTATATATCGAAATGGTAATTCACAAACTTATTATGAATACCATGATTGCACATATAGTGCCAAAAGTATACATAGTACTGATACGAAAATGTACCATTATGTAGTAGACAAAATCGATCGATACCATCATACATAAATTATGTAGAAATGCACTTATGACTCTCAATGCACATACAATGGGCTTTTAAGTCAATTTCACAGATTTAAACATTTATTCCCGCAATATCGATAACCATTGAACAACTTCAATGTTCATCTATTCCTTTTAGACCAGTTCATACTCTAAAATTTATTTGTAATATCATTTCCACACACATTATGAAAACATATCAAAGTACTGTAAAACATGCTTTATTAAAACATTAGAGGTGGACTCATCACAAGTCTCCCTCATTTCATAGAAGTACAATAAATGCACTCACCTGATATGCCTCAATAGTATGCTGTAATGATGTCCGACTATTCGACAACCTTATCCTTGCCCTTTTTCTTGTTTGACTCTGTAGCTTGGTTACGATCTATACAAGCATCCATTAATTACACATACCATACAAATGTTAGTATACTTCCTAACATTTACACTTTTAATAATGCTCAATAGTACTATTATTTTCAATTTCTCTATTAGAATTCATCCTATCTTAAAATTCCATGCCCAATAGTATTGGTACCCTTACTATGGTATCAATACTTCTATAGTGTGGTACCGATACTCCATTCAATATCGCTACCATTTCTGCATTCTAGAATCCATAGTATGGATATTTTCCCTTTAGTATTGATACCCACAACAGTATCGATACTCATTGCATTAGTATCAATACTGTTCATCCTATTTCCTCAATTTTAAACCTACAATATCGATACTTTTCTTCGAGTACCAATACCCTTACCCAATTTTTTCATTTTTCATTTCAATTTTTACCCAAATTTCGTTTCATTCTCTTACTTTTACCTCCAACAATACCATTAAACTCATCCTTACTAAACCCGACTAACTTTCCTTCATTAATCTTCCTATAACATCTAAAATCTTCAAAGAACACTCCAACCCAAGAATCACACTACTTTTTCATACATGTTTTTAATCACAACGAAGACTTCTAATATCTCATTTACTTCTTTTACAAGTCAAATTTACTTTTAACTTCAATAAAAACTCATATTTCATTATATCACACAAAAAACTATTTTCTTAAATCTCAAATAATTCACTAATCACTTAGTTTTAATCATCCTTGAACTTTCCTTAAGATTTTATATCACTTAAGGTTTCAAAATCATCCCATAAACTAAAGGAAAAACCAACTTCAAGAAATTTTACCTTTGGCTATGGGGGGAGAGCACGGGACAACAAGAAGAAGGAGAAGAGAACCAAGTTTTCCCTTTTTACCATTTTCCCCTTTCCAACTTTATTAAATATCCCCATAAAAATGAATATTAAATTCATTCATTCTAAAAGACTAAATTATCTTTCTATTCTTCCATTCTTACTAATTAATCTTAAACATAATTATCCCAATTTATTTCTTGTACCTTACTATCATAATCCTCCAAATATTAAATCTTTTCATTATGGTCTCTGACCCAACGTTTGGGGTATTACAATTCTCCCAAAAAAATTCGTCATCGAATTTAAACAAACAAGTACCTGATACGAAGAGGTGTGGAAATTGCTTCGTCATATCCTCATCTCTTTCCCAGGTCTACCTTATGGTTTTGCCAAAGTACTTTAATTAGAGGAATCTTCTTATTACACAGTTCTTTGCTTTCTCAAGCCAAGATCCATATTGGTTCTTCCTCGTATGTTAATCTGGTCAGATCTCTATTTCCTCGGGTGTAATGATATGGGATGGATCTGATATGTACTTTCTGAGCATCGACACGTGAAAATCATTGTGGATCTTGTCCATATCAGGAGGCAAAGCTAACTGATAAGCTACTGGTCTATCCCTTTTCAAAATCTCATAAGGTACAATGAATCTCAGACTCAGCTTTCCTTTGCGCCCAAACCGCAATACTTTCTTCTAGGACGATACTTTCAAAAATACCTTATCTTCCACTTGATATTCAATCTCTTTTATCTTTAGATCAACATAAGACTTTTGTCGATCGGACGCTATCTTTAGATTATCTTGGATAATTTTCATATTCTCCTCTATTTCTTTCATCAAATTCGGGCCAACTAAGTCTCGATCTTTTAATTCAAATCAATTTAAGGGTGTTCTTCACTTTCTCCCATATAAGACTTCATACGGAGACATCTTAATACTCGATTGGTAACTATAATTATAAGCAAATTTCGCTAAAGAAAAATACCTTTCCCATGATCCTTTGAACTAAATCACACAAGCCCTTAGCATAACCTCCAATACCTGAATAGTTTGTTTTGACTGCCCATCTGTCTGCGGATGAAAGGCTATGCTAAAATTCAATCGAGTACCCAAAGCTGTGTGCAAAAAATTCCAGAATCTTGAAGTAAACCTTGGGTTTCGATCGGACACTATCGATATAGGTACTCCATATAACCGAACTATCTCTTTTATATACAATTCCGCATATTTATCCATAGAGTAATCTACCCAAACTGGAATAAAGTGAGCTGTCTTGGTCAATATGTCTACAATTACCCATATTGAGTCATTTTTATCGAGTGACAATGGTAGCCCCGAAACAAAATCCATTGTAACTCATTCCCACTTCCACTCGAGAATGGATATCGGTTGTAGCAATCTAGAAGGCACTTGATGTTCAGCTTTCACTTACTGACATGTTAGGCATTTCACAATAAACTCCGATACATTTCTTTTCATGCCAGACCACCAATAATGACAATTAATATCTTGATACATCTTATTCCCGCCTAGGTGCATCGTTAAAGGACTATAATGTGCATCAGAGAGAATATCTTTCTTCAGTTCATCATTATTGGGAATGCAAAGTCTTTCACGATAATATAAACATCTATCAGTTCTCATTTCGAAGCTTTTAGCCTCACATTTTTCTACTTGCACAATTCTTGGCAAGCATTTTATGTCTTGTCCTTGTAGCTCTTTTATCCAATCCAAGAGAATCGACTTTAATTTAAGCTCAGCAATTAAGTCATCATCTTCCTTTAAAGACATATGTACATCTAAAGCCCGTAAAGTAGCAAATTCTTTCGGCTAAGTGATTCCGCTACCACATTAGCCTTCTTGGGGGTTATAATCGATGATCACATCATAATCTTTTAAAAGCTCGATTCATCTTCTCTGCCTCAAGTTCAGTTCTTTTTTAGTCATCAAATACTTTAGACTCTTGTGATCCAAATAAATATGGCACCGCTAACCGTACAAATAATGACACCAAATTTTCAAAGCAAACATGCCTGCTGCCAATTCCAAGTCATGTGTCATGTAATTTCTCTCGAGATTCTTCAATTGTCTTGAGGCATAAGCCATAACTTTTCCATTTTGTATAAACACACATCCCAACCCATTATGAGATGCATCACTAAAGACTACATAGTTTTTATCTGACTCAGGTTGTACAAGCACTAGTGCCTCTATTAAAATCCTCTTTAGCATTTTAAAACTTTCTTGGCATTTCTCCGACCAAAATAAAGGTACATCTTTCCGTAACAACTTAGTTAGTGGTGAAGCTAACATTGAGAAGTTATTCACAAACTGTCAATAATAACCAGTAAGCCCTAAGAAACTTTGAACTTCAGGAACATTCTTTGGGGGTTGCCAATCCACTTTAGCTTGAATCTTTTTGGGATGTACTCTGATGCCTTCTACGGAGACTACATAGCCAATGAAAGCAATCTTAGCTAACTAAAATGCACACTTGGATAATTTGGCAAACAACGTCTTCTCTCAAAGTGTCTGAAGAACAACACGAAGATGAACATCATGCTCCTCTCTTGACTTGGAATACACCAAAATATCATCGATAAATACCACAACAAATTGATCCAAGTAAGGTTGGAATACTTGGTTCATCAAGTCCATAAATGCTGCAGGAGCATTAGTTAAACCGAATGACATTACAACAAATTCATAATGTCCATACCGAGTCCGAAAAGTTGTTTCTGAAATATCATCCACTTTAATCTTTAATTGGTGGTACCCCGAACTTTGGTCTATCTTAGAGAACACTGCTACACCTTTCAATTAATAGAATAGACCATCAATCCTCAAAATAGGATACTTATTATTTATTGTTACTTTATTTAACTACATAGACACGTCTTTCTTTTTCACAAAAAACACAGGTTCTCCCCAAGGAGAAACACTAGGTTTGATAAATCCCTTATCAAGTAGCTCTTACAATTGGGCATTTAATTCTCTTAACTCCGTTGGAGCCATTTGATTTGGAGCCATGGAAATAGGTTCGGTACCTGGGTAAACCTCAATTTGGAATTCTACCTCGTGATCTAGAAGTAATCCCAGTAACTCTTTCGGAAAAACATCTGGAAAATCCCTAACAGTTAGAAAATAAACTAGTCTCGTTTCCAAAATTCGAGTGTCTACCACATTATCTAGGAAAGCTATACACCCTTTTGACATCATTTTCTTTGCAGTCATGGCCGATATCACATTGGATGGTGATTTCGCTTTTTTGCCAATCACTACGATTTCTGAGTCTTCCGTATCCTTAAAAAAATAATCGCTTCTTGTGACAATCAACCCATCCATGATGTATTAACAACCAATCCATGCCTAAAATGATTTCAAACTCATCGAAGGGTAACTCCATCAAGTTTTTTGGGAACACAACCCCTTGAATCTTTATTGGGTATTTTCTACATATCAACGTTACTCTTGCACTATGACCCATAGGGTTTACCGCTATCATCTCATTAAAAATTGGTTCTAAAGGAATTCCTCTAGCTTTAACCAACTTTGTACTAATATAAGAGAGTATAGAACCAGGGTCAACCAAAACAAATACATGTTCATCAAAAAGATGGAATGTACCAGTTAAGATTTCCAGGTCATCCCGATCCTCATTAGTCTTAATATTGCAAATTTTGGATACTCCCCGAGTCTCTTGTCACGGTAATATCTCTTATTGTCCTTTGAATCTACCTCTGCCTCTGCTTCTATTATAAGTTGCCACTGATCTCTCAGATTGCGCTGAATTATCCCCGGATATCTTAGGACAGTTTTTGGCATAGTGACAAGTTTTACCACATTAGAAACAAGCTCCACTGAGAAATCTACATACTCCACGGTGAAATTTGCCACATGTCTGATATGGAGTAATTCTCTCTCCAAATGTTCCACTTGAGCTAACAATAAAAGGCTATGATTGTGTAGTTTTTTATGAAGGTGCAGTAGAACCATCTCTATCTGTATATCGGGAACTCGATCCCTTACCTCTCTTAGCATGATGGGAAGTTGAATATGTTCCAACTCTTTTTCTCATCTGCCTACTCTGTTTCGCTACTAGAGTCTCCTTTTGAGCTCTTTCAATAACCTTAGCTCAATTTATAACTTATTACAGGCTAGGAAAGTTTAAAGCCAACAACATCTCTTTCAACTTTGGCCTCAAACCTTCGAAAAACCAATCATGTCAAGCCTTGTCATTGGGAACTACCTCAGAACCAAAATGACTGCCTAAATTGGTAACCAATATACTTGTTCTTAAATTCCTCTTGAAATAATTGTCAGGTCACTTACTCCGGTGATGTATATATCATAGTATTTGACCACCATACTAGAGCTGATCCTCGAAGTAAAGATACAGCTCCACCCAACCTTTCAGAGTCCGAGCAGTGAAGAATTTCAAAAATTACCATAACATCATTTAGCCATAAATAAGATTCCATAGGACCTTCATCCTCTTCTCCCCAGAACTCAGGAGCTCCCAAACTTTTCATCTTTTTTGGGATCAACATGCGCGGTGCTGGAAGAGCAGTGGGAGGCAGAGGAGGTTAGAACGGAGTAAAAATGGCATTGAGAGCTTGCATAAAAGCTCCAAACTCTGGAACGGGCATACCCTGCTGTGCTGGTGCGCTAGCGTTCTCAGATGGGATCGGATGCTCACTATTAGCCTCATAGCTTTCGCTACCCGATCTTTCTCTAATTTCTTGTTCAACTGCTCTTCACGAGTTTGAAGATTTCGACATCTAATAGGACATACATAATAATAACACACAAGTTTGTAAGGAGTGACATCAATCACACTCTAATGAAACCATATTAGTAACCTTGACAATCTTAGTGGCATGTAAACCATTTTTAAAGTCAAATAAACCCGATTTTAGCCGAGAATCAGCTAAACCTGTAGCTTTGATACCAATAAATGTAACACCCATTTATTGGATACGTTTTCATACACAAGTCACAGGTGTCACATAACTTTTAAAACTATTTCATTATTTGTAAACCCATAAAACTTTGTTTCGAAAACAAAACAAAACATTTTTTAATATCATAATAATAAAAAGTTCATTGTAACATATTACAAAAATTAAAACTTTAATACATTCCAGAGCATTTTCTTAAGTCCAAATACATGCCAGCTAATTATCAAAATAAACATAAATGTCCTACAGTTAGAGATAAGGTAACCTTTGATTGATGATGCTCACTGCACTCCTTACTCCACTAGTGTTTGATATTTCCTACATGTGAAATCAACGCATGCTAAGTATTTACTTAGTGAGGCATAATAATACAAAATGTATTATACTTAAATATAAGTATATCATAATTTATCAAAGTATGAATAAACATCGTATGATTCATATCAATACATCAAATTGGATTGGTGAACCAATATTCATTTAAATAGCATGATAACTATCTTTAGTATGCCCAACATACCTATCCATAAGTAGTTTCTAATTTATCCTTTATTTTGCCCAATGTATCTCAAATGAGAATGCAAGGTGGATGCATTTCACTAAATTGCCGAAATGGAAATTCACAAACTCATTATGAATTCCATGGATTGCACACATAGTGCCAAAATGGTTATTCATAAACACATTATGAATACAATGGGTTGCACATTTAGTGCCGAAAATGTACCGTTATGCATTAAACAAAATCGATCGATAACTTATATACATAATTGTATATCGAAATGGTAATTCATAAACTTATTATGAATACCATGATTGCACATATAGTGCTAAAAGTATACATAATACTGATACGAAAATGCATTGTTATGCATTAAACAAAATCGATCGATTCCATCATACACGAAGTATGTTGAAATGCACCTATAACTCTCAATGCACATACAATGGGCTTTTAAGTCAATTTCACAGATTTAAACATTTATTTCCGCAATATTGATAACTATTGAACAACTTCAACATTCATTTATTCCTTTTAGAGCAGTTCATACTCTAAAATTATTCATAATATCATTTCCATACACATTATGAAAACATATCAAAGTATTGTAAAACATGCTTTATCAAAACATTCGAGGTGGACTCGTCACAAGTCTCCCTTATTTCATATAAGTACAATAAATGCTGTAATGATGTCCGACTATTCGACAACCTTATCCTTGCCCTTTTTCCTTTTTGATTATGTAGTTTGGTTACGATTTATAAAAGAATTCATTAATTACACATTCCATACAAATGTTAGTATACTTTCTAACATTTATACTTTTAATAATACTCAATAGTACTATTATTTTCAATTTCTATTAAAATTCATCTTATCTTAAAATTCCAGGCTCAATAGTATTGGTACCCCTACTATGGTATCGATACTTCTATACTATGATACCGATACTCCCTTCAGTATCAATACCATTTCTGCATTATGGAATCCATAGTATGAATATTTTCCTCTTAGTATCGATCCCCACATCAATATAGATACTAATTTCATCACTATTGATATTGTTCATCCTATTTCCTCAATTTTAAACCTATAATATCGGTATTATTCTTCGAGTACCAATACCCTTATTCAAATTTTCCATTTTCCATTTTGATTTTTACCCAAATTTTGTTTCATTCTCTTACTTTTACCTCCAACCATACCATTAAACTCATCCTTACTAAACGTAACTAACTTTCCTTCATTAATCTTCCTATAACATCTAAAATCTTCAAAGAAGACTCCAACCCAAGAATCACACTACTTTTTCATACATATTTTTAATCACAACCAAGACTTCTAATCTCTCATTTACTTCTTTTACAAGTCAATTTTACTTTTAAACTTCAATAAAAACTCATATTTCATCATATCACTCAAAAACCCATTTTCTTAAATCTTAAATAATTCACTAATCACTTAGTTTTAATCATCCTTGAACTTTCCTTAAGTCTCTATATCACTTAAGGTTTCAAAACCAGCCCATAAAGTAAAGGAAAATCCAACTTGAGGAAATCTTACCTTTGGCTATGGGGAAGAGCAGACAACGGGAAGAAGGAGAAGAAAACCAAGTTTGCCCTTTTTATCATTTTCCCCTTTCCAACTTTATTAAATATCCCCATAAAAATTAATATTAAATTCATTCATTCTAAAAGACTAAATTGTCCTTCTATTCTTCCATTCTTACTAATTAGTCTTGAACACAATTTTTTCCAATTTATTTTTTGTACCTTACCATTTATTTAATTTAATCCTCCATATTTTAAATCCTTTTATTATGGTCACTAACCTGACATTTGGGGTATTACAAAAATAGTTAGATAGAGTTGATTAGTATGGAATAACACTTATACATTAGAAGTTTAGAGGTCGACGTTAGGAATTCGAGAATTTTCATCGTATCTTTTGTACTTGACATTGAGACCGTGTATGGAAAGCGTTCATAGGATCTTAACGAGTAGTTATCGAGTCATTCAAGTCTAATAAGTAAAGAGATTTATAAGACGATGCAGTAAGTTAACTCGATTGAGTAAGGTAAGCTAGTAAAAGGGGTCAACGTTAGTAGTGAATCATTGAGTAACGTTTTCCTTGTGAAACATTTTGAACTTTCAATGTTAGACAACAAGATTATAATTCCATGGCTTTGTGATTCTCGAAGGTATTCTCTTAAGGGTCGACTCATGTAGTGTCCTTAGAAAATTGTAGATCAATTTTATGAGTTTTGAGTAGCATGTCAAGTTCCAAGGACTTCTTCGAGAAGGATCAGGATTGATAAGAGTTTGGGTGCTTTGAGGCTTCTAAGTGTTTAGCTCAAGAGTAAGTTATTAGTCGATCAAGTAAATTTTGAGGATAAAATTTCTTGTAAAGAGGGGAAAGTTGTAACACCCCGAATTATGGGTTAGTATTTTTAGGTTTACTTCATAGGTAAGTGGACCTCGTGGAATTCTTAATTTAAGTCGTTGGGATTAATTGGGTTAGAATTTGGCCTAATTAGCCATAAAAAATGGATTTTTGTATAGTGGGAAGATGAGGAGTTACTAGTAGTGTAATTTTCCCATTTAGCAAAGATGATAACTTTTTATCTCATTTTATCTTATTATTTCCTTCATTTTTCTTCTTCATCCTCATTTCTCCTCTCTTTCCTCTCCAATATCCATAAACCAAAGGTGATTCCTTTGAATCATTTCTTACTTCTTTAAAGCTTCATTTTTATTCTAAATCTCTCTTGCAATATCTTTTTTATGAATAAAAGCTTTGGGTTCTTTGGCTGCAAGAAAAAGTAGGGGTTTTGTCATCTAAGTCATGGTGTAGGGTGATTGCTAATGAAAGGGGTTTTATTTCGGGATTCAAAAACTAAGGTATTGTATTTCTAATCTTTGGAGTATTAATATTTTTATAAATATGATGAATTGCTAAGATTTGTGTAGTTGAGCATTTTAAGGTTGAAACTTAATTTATATCATAGATGATATTTTAGATGTAAATAATGTGTTTTTATGACACTTTAAGACCCTAAATAACTTCCTACATCTTTAAAACACAATTAAAATCCAAAATATGTCCTTTAGGGTGACTATGGTGATTTCCCGAGCCTAAATAAAACATTTACGGGTTCGAGTATGGATACTAGGATGAACAATATCAATCCTAGATGAACTGGGGCAAAATATAACGATTTCATGCCGGGAGTATTGATACTGTTGGGAAAGTATATATATTGCCTCTATAGTATTTATACTTAGGGTAACAATATCGATACTGAGCCTCACTTTCAACAGCATAATGCATTTTTGTTACCGATACTCATAGGGGTACTGATACTTGACAGGGTATCGATACTACCCACCTTGGATTATCAGATTCAACATAGTTATGGTCCGTAAGAGCTAAAGATGGTTTATAACAATAGAACTTAGTCATTAGGGTATGTAAACAACTAAAGAGACCGAGAGATACTTGTAGAAGTGAGTTACAACCAGAGTAACCATAGTAGACGTAACGTGTCCATGTATCTTCAGTTGAACATGTAGCGAATATCTAATAATAAATGATCATTGTAGAGAGTGTACCAAAAAGTGGTATGACCAAATAATTAGATTATGAAACAACAGAATTGTGTATAGAAAGAATGAAAGAGAGTGATAGATGTATATTCATCCCTTTAATTCGAGGGTGAATTGAATGGAAGCATAGTAAGAGTGAATATATCATCGCTACCTAGAATTAAACTCGATTCAGTTATCGAGTTAGGTAGTATCACAACCAGTAAACATCAAATACAATAACCTTCGTGAAGTCACAAATGTGTAGGGACTTTTCCAGAGACAGAGAATGACTAAAATTCCCTTGTAGCGAACAACCAGATTAGAGTAGAGTATTAGTAGTAACAGATTAAACCCACATATAAAATTCTAGATGGGAGAACATGCAAGATAATAGCAAGGGAGAACAATAAATGGGATCAATAACATCTTTAATCTCTAAGAAATAAGTATCATAAAACTAGCCTTTGTGTGACACTCAAGAAATAGTCAGGACACACGAGTTACTTTAGTAGTATGATGATTATCTTGTTTGTTAGAATGTCAAGGTATATACCAGTTACTGCCAAGGCCCTTTAGATGCCAGCTGCACGTAGATGTCCTAAGACTCGATGGAGTAAGTTGGTGGGGTATATATTTTTGATACAGTTCCAGATCTCACCCCAAATACCCAAAGGTATCTTAGGTAAACTAGAGGGGTGCGTGAGATTCGAGATACAGAACCCTCAGTCGTACCATTATGCCTACCTTAACTTGAGTGTTTGATGATTGTATGTTGCATAGTAGTGTCAGTGTTGCATTCAAATAATGCATAATAGAGTTAGTGTTGCATTCAAATAATGTACAGTAGGGTCAGTGTTGCATTCAAATAATGCACAATAGAGTCAGTGTTACATTCAAATAATGTACATTAGGATCAGTGTTGCATTCAGATAATACACAGGAGTGTCAGTATTGTAGTAATACCCTAAAATTTTGGTTAGTGACTAAATGTAAATTTTGAATGTTTGATAGTCAAAGTAAAAAATTAGGAAAACTTTAGGGACTTAACTGGTAATTTTCACAAAAATAACATGGATAGTTTACTCTTGATAGTGGATTTTTATTGAAATCAGATTCTTGATTTAGAAATTGTGTTAATAAAAAGAAAGTGTTAAAGTCAGGTAAAAATTCGGTAAATCGGATCAAATAAAAATTTTTAATTCCACATTTTAAAAATATAGAAAAAAGTATGAATCACTGGATTTGAGAATTTATTTCCATGTTCAATTTGGACCGTTTGATTTAAATGGCAAGATTGCAATTTTCAGAAAATTGCTTGGTAAAATTGGAAAATGGTAAAACATCTTGTTCATCTTTGACTTTGGAAAGATGATAAGGTTATGTGGCTTGGTATTATTATAAATATCAAGTTTCATTAATGGCAAAATGGACATTTCTCATTAAATGAATTTTTAATTCATTTAAGCTTAATATAAGGTAAATTAACATGAAATTCATTAGAAATTTCATAAAAACTTAGCCATTTTCACCCAACATTTCGTGCTCCCCATGAACAAGGTAATAGTATTTTTATTTTTTATTTTTTTCAGTAATTTCCTTTGGATTTTGGATGCCGTGAAATAAAAAATTATTCTATTCGAAAAACGTTATCATTTGGTACGATTATTGTTTACTAATTTGGTTTGTGTTCAAAAATCCCAAATTCTAGGGTTTATGTTCACATTAGGTTTTATGGAACTGATGAAGGATTTTGATGTTATTGAGGTTGTAAAATCATTTCCAAGCATGATTGATGATTAAAATCACTTGTACATGATCATATGAACATATGAAGTTTCGGCCAAACCCTATCTTTAGGGGAGAGGTGTGTTTTGATGAAATTAAGTTAGGGTTTTGATTGTAGAGATTTTATAAAGTTGAATCGAAGTTGATTTAATGCTTGAATTGAATCAAAATCGAGTAAAATCATGAAAACTCTAATCTTGAACATATAAAGAATTCGACCTTGACTATAGAGGATGATAAAATTATGGAAAATTAAGTTAGGGGAGAGATGTGTTTTGATGAAATTAAGTTAGGATTTTGATTGTAGAGATTTTATATGGTTAAATCGAAGTTGGTTTAATGCTTGAATCAAATCAAAATCGAGTAAAATCATGAAAACTCTAATCTTGAACTTATAAAGAATTCGACCTTGACTATAGAGGATGATAAAATTATGGAAAAAATATGTAGGGGCTGTAAATGATGTATGAAGTATTCTACAACCTTAGAAAAAATATGGACCATTCTGTAATTTTTTGAAAGATAGGGAACCAAATAAGTAATATTTGAAAAGTTGTAAATTATAGTGTAAGTGTTCAATAGTTGATGTATTATGCTGGAAATTAATGTTTTAGTGTTGAAATTGAAGTTAGGATTTGAAATTGGATTATTTTAGAAGCCTTGTAAAAGTTGAAGTTTAAATCATAAATATGGAAAGGTTAGGAGCTTAAGTGAAAATGTTATGTGAGGTTGGGATAAAAAGGAACTTGAGTGGTCAATTAGATGTATTAAGGTCAACATTTATGTTGTGACATGGAAATTATATCGAATAAGCAATGGAAAAATTATTAGAAATTTATTTTCCAAAGTATGCCTATGTTAGTAAGATTCTAACATTTGGTTTGAATTTGTATATGTTTGGTAATGATGCTTATTTAGATTGTGATCTTGAAATCAAGATCAAACAATATCAAATCTAGGGAAAAGCTTAAGGATGAATTGGGAAATTATAAGGAAGTTTGCAAGCTAAGGATACCAGGTGAGTGCAAATTTAATTTGTACTTATGTTATCGAACAAACATTGGCTTACGATGAGCCAGTGAAGGAGTTACTATGGTAAAGAGTGACTCTTAAAATGTTATGTGATTTTTTATGATGCATATATGTGCAATTGGTGAGCTAATAGAATTAGTGAACAAGTTGAAAATGCAACTTGTTGAAAACTACTTAGAATTTAGTTTTGGATGGTAAGTTTAGAAAAATCACCATAAATTCTAAACAAATTATTAGAGAATGGTTATAATATTGTTGTATTACTATATCAGTATAGTTTTTCTTAGAACAAATGGAAACTAATTTCAAGGTATATAAAAAAAGTTATGAATTTTTAACTTAGGGTAGGTCAGAAAACGGGGTTAGAATATTCTGATCAAAACATATTCTGTCGGTAAAATTTGAAAATTCACCATAAATTGTATAAATTGAACTAGAAGGATTACTTTATATGGATGAATTTTTATTTAAGTCTAGTTTCCATTGGTATAAATAAAATAATTTTTAAGTGTGTATATTAATATAGAATAATATTTCTTTGAAGGTAGTGCAAACTGCCAGTATATGAAAATATGATAAATTTTAGGATTTAACCAAATTAGAAGCAAATTATCAAGTTAAAGCTTAGTGAGTATTATATTTTTGACTTGTATATAATGTCAAAATGAGTGTAATGCATGCATAACATTATGCATGGATGTGTATACATCATCGGGTAGGACTTTCGATGAGTCTACCTTATTTATGTTGGTATGATATTTATGTCATTCATCATATATTTGACAAATTATAAATATATCAAAGGATGAATATAAAATGCATTGGTCACTGGTTATTATATATATTATTTTTTCATGAATATATATGATGTTTATTACGAATGTTATTTCGGGTATGAACTACCCAATATTAAAATTATATTAATATACATTGTCATGGATGGAATAAAAAATAGACTATATGCCCAAGTAAGCCATTGACGACAGGGTATAGTTGGCATGCAATAGAGTATAGCATCTACAACTTTATATTAACACTAGTGTGTAAGGACACTAAGTGCATGTGGAGGGCACAACCTTATGTGTCATATCCGGATTAGCATTAGAGTGTAAACCTAGTGTAGGTGATGGAAAAGACCTTATGTGTCATATCCAGATTAGCACTAGAGCGTAAGCTTAGTGCATGTTTAACACAACGGTGCATATATTTGACTCGAATACTCAGGGTCCTCAGGGTTTAAATTAGGCTATGGTTTATTGGTTATTAAATGATAAACCGAAAAATAAGCTTATGAACTTATGGGATAAATGACAAGTATATTGGTAAGAAACTTTATATCCGGTTATATCATGTTAATTTATTGTAACATGGTTGGAATACAAGTAAAGTGATCACATTGCATGGAATATTATTACTCATTTATATTTATATGTTGCATTGCTTTGAATATTTATATGATTGCCTCACTAAGTGTATACTTAGTGTGTAGTGATTTTCACGCGTAGAAAAAAAGTAGGAAAATGAGTAAGGAGCTGAGCTTGACATCAATGACCAAAGAAATATTTACAGGTAACAATGATGACATCCTATTATGTTCTAAAAGTTCTAGCTGACATGTATACGATAATGAAATGTCTACAATTTCTTAATATTGTTTGTATTAATTATAATTAATATTATGATATTAAACTATGCTTAAAAATTAATTTGGGTTTTAAATCAATGTTTTAGACATTCTTATTTATTTTATGAAAAACATAAATGTCTATCACTGTTTGAAACTTGTTTTGAATTGGTAACCAAAAATGTTATATGAAAAATATCTATAAATAATTATTTTATAATAATTGTTCAAGTTATGAAACAAAATTTTACTCAGTTCAATTAAAAAATGTTTTAAATTTTGATGTGACATCTGTAACTCGTATTGGTTCGCGTATACGAGTTATGGGTGTTACATTTATTGGTATAAGAGCTACAGTTTTAGCTGATTCTAGGACTAAACTGAGCTTGTTTTGAGTTAAAAAGTGTATACATGCCACTGAGATGTCATTGTTATTGATTTGGTGATTATAAGGTTCGAATGATGCCACTTCTTACTTATAAAAGTGAAAAATATTATGTATATAAAAGATGTGTGTATTCGAGGGTTTGAAGAACGTGATCGAGCAGGAGGTTAAACAATAAGCTAATAGTGATAGTAATGTTGTTAGCCACAATTCTATTGTTTAGTCTAATAAGATGATGTATTGGCACAATAGGAAGTGTCAATGTAATACCCCAAATATTAGGTCAGGACTGTATTGAATATATTTGAAATTTAATTGAATAAATAGTAAAAGATGAGGAAATTATTTAGAATAGTGTTAGAATAAATTGTATCAATAAAGGAATAAATAGGGCATTTTGATCCTTTAAAGGAAAATGAATTTTAAATTCATTTTCTTTAATAGGGTATTAAAGTAAGGGAAAGGGGAAAAGAAGATAGCCAAAAAGTTATTTCTCTTTTCTTCTTCTTCCCGTGGAACAAGCTCTCACCCATAGCAAAGGTGAGGTTTTATTTGGATAGTTTCTTCTTCCATTTTTGGTTGGTTTTTGAAGCATTAACTATTATAGAGATAAACCAAAGAGTGTATAATGATTTGAAAGAGTTAATTGATATTACGAATAATTATTATAGTAGAAACTGTTCTAAAATAAAAGATTAATGGCGTAGGTGTGCATTTAAAAGAAAAGTGTCAATTATGACAGTTAGATGAAAGGCTAAGTGCCTTTGAGGCTTAGATGTGTATTTGTCAGAAAGGTGTCAATTATGCCAGTTAGATGAAAGGCTAAGTGCTTTTGAGGCCTAGATGTGCATTTGACAGAAATGTGTCAATTATGCCAGTTAGATGAAAGGCTAAGTGCCTTTGGGGCCTAGTTGTGCATTTGACAGAAAGGTGTCAATTATGCCAGTTAGATGAAAGGCTACGTGTCTTTGAGGACTAGTTGTGCTTTTGACAAGAAGGTGTCAATTATGCCATTTAGATAAAATGCTAAGTGCCTTTAAGGCCTAGCTGTGCATTTGACAGAAATGTGTCAATTATGCCAGTTAGATGAAAGGCTAAGTGCCTATGAGGCCTAGCTGTGCATTTGACAGAAAGATGTCAATTATGCCAGTTAAATGAAAGGCTAAGTGCCTTTGAGGCCTAGTTGTGCATTTGATAGAAAGGTGTCAATTATGCCAGTTAGATGAAAGGCTAAGTGATTTTGAGGCCTAGGTGTGCATTTGACAGAAAAGGTGTCAATTATGCCAGTTAGATGAAAGGCTAAGTGCCTTTGAGTAAAAGACTAGATGTATAACAATGCATAACATTGTATAAAAGGCATGAAATAATGCCATAAATGAAATGTATAATAGTGTATATAAGGCATGAAAGGATGACATAAATGAAATGTATAATAGTGTATAAAAGGCATGAAATGATGCCATAAATGAAATGTATAATAGTGTATAAAAGGCATGAAAGGATGCCATAAATGAAATGTATAATAGTGTATAAAAGGCATGAAAGGATGTCATAAATGAAATGCATATGAGTGCATTATCGGCATGAAAGGATGCCATAATTGAAATGCATATGGGTGCATTATTGGCATGAAACAATGCCATAAATGAAAATGCATAATGGTGCATTATAAGTATGAAGGGATGCTCTTAATGAAAATAAAGAAGAATGACTAAAGAGATAAATAAAATAAAATAAAAATATAAAGAAAGATATGTATGCTAGGCATATTAAAAATAATTAAGAACTGAGGAGGATTATAAGATCCTTAAAGAATATTTGATTTAGTATGAACTAAATAAATATGACATACTTATGTATACATAAGGATTTCTTTACAATATTATGTCTCACTAAGTAAATACTTAACATGTGTTGCGTCCACGTGTAGGTAAAATAAGAGACAAATCAAATAAGGATTGCAACAGTAGCAACGGATATCATCCATTAAGATTGACTCGTCAGTAACTATAGGACAATCAGGTTTGTTTTGGAAAAATTTAGTTGGCATGTAATTAAAATATGAAAAATGCTCTGAATTATAATTAAGTAGAACCTCTTATCATATTTCAATTAATGTTTTGCTTTATATTAAAAATGTTATGTTTTAAGAAAATCTGGAAATAAAAATTTTACGGATTTTTAAAAGTGGAAAAATTTTAAAAGTCATGTGAGATCTGTATTTCATGTACGGAAAGGTATATGGGATATGAGTGTTACAACCAATGTTGGAATAAGGAAAACCCTTGTTTATGTATAAGTATAGTATTGATGAAATAATGAAACATTCTACTACAATTGAACCTAAGTGATATGTGTGCGATTAACCTTTTTGGTAGAGTGTGAGGGTGAATCGTATTTGTAAACAATAACTGTCTGGTAAGGATTCAAAGTGTTGATTTATAATAGAGTTGATAGAATTAACATTCGAAGGTAATTTTTGGAATGGATTGATTACCCCTACCATGTTGCAATGAATTACCGCTTTGAGCGATTGAATTTTATAGAACTCGAAAAGTTTTGCGATACTTGTGGTAGGGAAAGAGAGTAAATTTGTTTTCTAATGTGATTTTAGCATCAACTGCTATAAAGTTATTGCTACTAGGTTGTCAAGCCTTCTTTGTGGATGAGGCAGATACTTAAACTTTCATAGTTAAGTGGGAAGATATTCCAACCGTATAAGGGTATCCAAATGTGTAGTTGTAGAAGTTATCTGGATTGCCTCTAGATTGATATGTTATCAGGTATTGCATTTATTTTTATATATATATCGAATGGCTCCGACTGAGCTCAGAAAATTAAAGGCATAGGTAGTATAATTATTAAGATCGGGGATTTAAAAGACTAAGCGTGTCATCTGGGATGCACCAGTGTTATTGTGAAAAAAGAAAGATGAGTCTATGCAATTATTCATGGATTATCATCCTTTAAATAAGGTAACAAAGAAGAAAAAGTATCCCCTTCCGAGGATTGATAGCCTTTTGATCAATTAAAAAGGTGCATTGGTGTCTCCCAAGTCGGATCTCCTATCGAGATAATATTAGTTAAAAATGAGGAAGAAGATCTTCCTAAGACAATTTTCAGAATTCCATATGAACACTACAAGTTTGTGATAATGTCATTTGGTTTAACGAATGTTCATGCTACACTTATAGATTGGAGAAACCAAGTATTTTAGTTATTAGTGTACATTGATGTTATTGTGATCTATTGTAAGACAAGTGAAGAACACGATGTTTGTTTTTGTATAGCTCTTCCAACTATTCGGGAGAAAAATTCCATGATAAGTTGACCAAGTGTAAATGTTGGTTGTCTAAGGTTGTAGTCCTTGGCCATGTGGATTCAGCTAAGCGAATAAGAATATATATCAAGGACGAATGAGATGGAGTCAAATGATAAATTCCAAAGAATGTTTTCGAATTTCAAATTTATTGGGATTTGTTGGTTACTATCGAAGGTTCATAAAGAACTTTTCAATGATTATATTCCCTATGACCAAGCTATCGAGGAAAGGCGTGTTATTTATTTGGACTGTTAAGTGCCAAGAAAACTTTGAGATGTTAAAAGAATACTGACATAAGCTCCAATATCAATATAATTAGAATATGAAAAATATTATGTGAATTATATTAATGCATCTCATAATGGTTTAGGATGCGTGTTCGTACAAGCGGAAAGTTTTGGTTTATGCTTCAAAGAAACTAGAGAATCATGAAATAAATTATTTTACTTAGGATCTTGAGTTGGCAATAGTTATGTTTACATTGTTGATATAACACCACTATCTACATGTTGAGTAACTCTATATCTATATGGATCTAAAAAAAATCAAAAGTATGTATTGATTCGAAGGAGTGAAAGGAAAGAAAATGGATTGAATTCCTTAAATAATGATGACGTGCTTATTAACTGCAAATAGGAAAGGTTAATGTGGTGGCTGATACGATAAAGCCACAGACATTTATATTCTGAGTGTTTTGAATACATGATTGTCTTTAAATAAAGATGATGATTTAATTGTAGAATTAAATTTAAAGCTTATGTTGCTAGATCAGATAAAGGATCTTCAGAGAAAAGATGAAAATTGTCGTGCTTGTAAACGATAGAATAAGAATTAAAAGGAGAAAAAAAGACATTAAGGTTAAGTCTAATGAATGTTTATATTATCGAGGAAAAAGTTTATAAATAGGTACGAAAAGAGTTATCATAGAGTTTTTTCTAAATGGCAAACATGTCAATGAGTTAAAGTAAAGCATCTAGTGCCTTCTGAATTATTGTAACCGATTTATATCCCTTAGTGGGAGTAAGAACGAGTTACAATGGACCTTGTAATGGGAAAATATCATTTAAGATCTCAAGATAGTTACTGATCTACAAAAGTCTTGCGCAGACTTGAAAAGAAAAGAGATTGAATACTATGAAGATGATAAATATGTATTTCTTAAATTATCACCTTGAAAAAAGTATTGTTGTTAGGAAGCAAAGGAAAGTCAAGTCTGAGATTTATTGGACCTTATAAGACTACAAAAAAGAAGTTGGATCATTGACTTATCAACTATAATTGCCTCCTGAAATCGATAAGATCCATAATATTTTTCATGTTCCGATGCTCAGGAAGTATCAAATAGATCCTTCGCATATTATCACCCTAGAGGAAATAGAGATTCAGCATGTTTGACTTATGAAAAAGAACCAGTACTTATTAAAGCTCGACAAAGAAATCAAATAGTGAAAAAGCATCATCCGTGTCTATTTACATTGGATACATAATAAAAATTCTCGGACAAATTTTCTTAAGGGGAATAATTGTCATACCCCAAAATTTTGGTTAGTGACTAAAATGTAAACTTTGAAAGTTTGGTAGTCAAAGTAAAAAATTAGGAAAAGTTTAAGGACCAAAATAGTAATTTTCCCATAAAGAATTTTTATTCCATAAATGGAAAGTTTACTCTTGAGTGTGGAGTTTTATTCAAATCAGATTATTGATCTGGAAATCATGTTTAAAACTAGAAAGTGTTAAATTTTGGTAAAAATTCGGTAAATCAGATCGAATAAAAATTTTGGGAAAATTTGAAGGATGGTAAATTAAGCTTAGAAATATTATTTTCACATTTTAAAATGATGGTAAATAATATGGATCATTGGATTTGAGAATTTATTTCCATGTTCAATTTGGACCAATGGATTTAAATGGCAATATTGAAATTTTTCTAAAGTTGCTTGGTAAAATTGGAAAAGGGTAAAATATTTTGTTCATCTTTGACTTTTTAAAGATGATAAGGTTATGTGGCTTGATATTATTTTAAATATCAAGTTTCATTAATGGCAAAATGAACATTTCTCATTAAATGAATTTTAATTCATTTAAGCTTAATATAAGGTAAATTAACATGAGATTCATTAGAAATTTCATGAAAACTTAGCCATTTTCACCCAACATTTCGAGCTCCCTAAAGAAGGTAAGAGATTTTTTATTTTTTATTTTTGAGCAATTTCCTTTGGATTTTGAATCATACCGTGAAATAAAAAAATTGTTTTATTCGGAAAAAAAAGTTATCATTTGCTAATTTATGTTCACATTAGGGTTTATAGAATTGATGAAGGATTTTAATGTTATTAATGTTGTAAAACCATTTCCAATCATGATTGATGATTAAAATCACTTGTACATGATCATATGAACATATGAAGTTTTGGCCAAACCCTAGCTTTAGGGGAGTGATTTGTTTTGATGAAATTAAGTTAGGGTTTTATTGTAGAGATTTTATATGGTTGAATCGAAGTTGATTTATTTCTTGAATCGAATCAACATCGAGTAAAATCATGAAAACTCTAATCTTGAACATACAAAGCATTCGGTCTTGACTATAGAGGTTGAGAAATTTATGGAAAAATTATGTAGGGGCTGGAAATGATGTATGAAGTATTCTACAAGCCTTAGAAAAATTTTGGGACCATTCTATAATTTTGAAAAGTTGGGGAGAAAATTTGTAATATTTGAAAAGTTGTAAATTGTAGTGTAAGTGTTCAATAGTTGATGTACTATGTTGTAAATTAATGTTTGAGTGTTGAAATTGAAGTTAAGATGTGAAATTGGATTATTTTGGAAACCTTGTAAAAGTTGAGGTTTAAATCACAAATATGGAAAGGTTTGGGGATTAAGTGAAAAATGTTATGTGAAGTTGGGATAAAAAAAACTTGAGTGGTCAATTAGAAGTATTAAGGTCAACATTTATGTTGTGACATGGAAATTATATCGAATAAGCATTGGAAAAATTGTTAGGAATTTATTTTCCAAAGTATGCCTATGTTAGTAAGATTCTAACATTTGGTTTGAATTTGTATATGTTTTTTAATGATACTTATTTAGACCGTGTGCTTGAAATCAAGATTAAGAAATATCAATGCTAAGGAAAAGCTTAAGGATGAAGTGGGAAATTCTAAGGAAGGTTTGCAAGCTTAGGACACCAGGTGAGTACAAATTTAATTTGTACTTATGTTATCGAACAAAAATTGGCTTGCAATGAACCAGTGATAGAGTTACTATGGTAAGGAGTGACTTATAAAATGTTATGTGATTTTTTATGCATGCATATATGTTCATTTGGTGAGCTAATAGAATTAGTGAACAAGTTGAAAAAGCAAATTGTTGAAATATACTTAGAATTTAGTTCTGAACAATAAGTTTAGAAAAATCACCATAAATTCTAAAAAAAATGTTTAGAGAATGTTTTTATACAATTAGATTCTTATATCAGTCTAGTTTATTTTAGAATAAATGGAAATTGATTTTTAGGTATATACAAAAAGATATGAATTTTTATCCGAGGATATGTCAGAAAATGGGGCAGCAAATTCTGCTTAAAATAGATTTTGTCGGTAAACTTTGAAAACTCACCATAAATTGTATAAATTGAACTATGAGGAGTGAATTATATGTGTAGATTTGTATTTAAGTCTAGTTTCTTTTGTATAAACGGAATAATTTTTGAGTTCTTATATTAATGCATAATAATATTTCTTTGAAGGTAGTGCACACTACCAATATATGAAATTATGGTAAATTTTGGGATTTAACACAATTAGAAGCAAAAGATCAAGTTAAAGCTTAGTAAGGCTTATATTTTGACTTGTAAATAATGTCAAAATGAGTGTAATGCATGCATAACATTATACATGGATGTTTTATACTTCATCGGGTAAGACTTGCGATGAGTCTATGTTATTTATGTTGGCATGATATTTATGTCATTCATCGTATATTTGACATATACTAAATATGTCAAAGGTTGAATATAAAATGCATTGGTCACTAGTTATTATATATATGATTTTTATCATGAATATATATATGATGTTTAATACTAATGTTATTTCGGGTATGAATTGTCGAATAATAAAATTATATTAATATACATTGCCATGGATGGAATAAAAAAATAGACTATATGCCCAAGTAAGTTATTGAGGGACAGAGTATAGTTGGCATGCCATAGAGTATAGCAGCTGCATGTTTATATTAGTATTATAGCACTAGTGTGTAAGGACACTAAGTACAGGTGGAGGGCACAACCTTATGTGTCATATCCGGATCAACACTAGAGTGTAAACCTAGTGTAGGTAGTGGGCACGACCTTATGTGTCATATCCAGATTAGCGTTAGAGCGTAAGCTTAGTGCATGTTTAGCACTACGGTGCATATATTTGACTCGAATACCCAAGGTCCTTAGAGTTTAAATTGGGCTATGGTTTATTGGTTAATAAATGATAAACAGACAAATAAGCTTACGAACTTATGGGATAAATGACAAGTATATTGGTAAGAAACTTTATATTCGGTTATATCATGTTAATTTATAGTAACATGGTTGGAATGTAAGTAAAGTGATCACATTGCATTGAATATTATTAGTCATTTATATTTATATGTTGTATTGTTTTTGAATATTTATATGATTGCCTCACTAATTGTATACTTAGAGCGTGGTGATTTTCACGCGTAGGAAAAATGAGGTAAATGAATAAGGAGCTGAGCTAGAGATCAATCACCAAGGAAATATTTAGACGAAACAATGATGAAATCCTATTGTGTTATGAAAGTTCTAGCTGACATGTATACGAGAATGAAATGTCTGCAATTTCTTAATATAATTAGTATTAATTATAATTAATATTATGATATTAAACTATGCTTAAAAAATTAATTTGGGTTTTAAATCAATGTGTTAGATAGTCTTATTTATTTTTTGAAACAAAACATAAATGTCTATCACTGCTTGAAACTGGTTTTGAATTGGTAACTAGATTTTTCTCTAAATAATTATTTTATAATAATTGTTCAAGTTATGAAACAAAATTTTACTTAGTTCAATTAAAACAATGTTTTGAATTTCTTATGTGACATCTTTAACTCGTATTGGTTCACGTATACTAGTTATGGGTGTTATAATTGCATTTAGATAATGTGCAACAGTTATAATCCTTAGGGTTAGAGACCCTTTAGAGATTTACTTATGGCGAAGATCTTAGTATAGGATTTACGGAAGCGTGAGACAACCTACTTCAATGATAGAATAATTAATCCTTAAGTAGGAAGCACTTGATCTAGATAATGCATGTACCTACTGCTTAATATCATGTCTTTAGCATGTTTATTTTTATGGGAATCATAATGTTGCTCTAGATTAACGATTATATTGATGGGATTTGTAAGCATAACCTTCAGATATTTTCCGTTGGCAGGTCAGTAGCTTGAGCAGTTCATAGAGCATTGTCACAACAATACTTCCAACATCTCATTCAAAGTATTGTATCGTAACTTTAGTGGGCATATGTATTCAGATTTCTAATTAAGAGTTTGTACTATTTTGATTTTAAATTATGTGACACGATGCTCTGATTTTTATAAAGTGTTTTTGTAACTGTTATTCATGTACCATTTAGATTATTTGAAATGAAAACAAATAGGTTTTGAAAATTTAGGGTTTTCTCAACTTACTAATATGACACTTTAGGCCCATTCGGGTTTCAGCTGTTACATTTAGTGGTATCAGAGCTAGGATGAGTCGATCCTAGGACCTAGTAATTAGTTTTATTAAGGTGTCAGTGAATACATGCACCTAGGTACATAAAGTACTCGTGTAAGTCTAGAATCCTGATGGTTTTTCATTCTTTGATTCATGTTGTAGAATTTACGATAAAAGATAATTTCGAGTGTAATCCTGAGGATAGGATAGAGAGGCAAGCCTTTTATCCAGATAAAGTAACTAAGGAGTTACTACCAAGGGCAGAGGATATTGGAGTCCTGTTAGGCGTGGGCATTACAAACATGACCTTTTTGAGAGGTGTAACGTTCATTCTCAAAGAGATAGTAGACTTTACTCCTAGAGCACAATCCGCTCAATCAGTCACCTAGAATACGTTAGTGTCGATAAAATCCTCAATAGAGAGATTGATGAGGTACAATACAATTAACTCATATGATTCAAGTGATGATGATCAAGTTTCAGTCAATCAGTGACTGAGAGAAAGTCTATAAGGACCTTAAGGTAGCATCACCTATCTCAAAGGGTAAGTAATAGTGTATCACTGATAACTCTTTAAAATAGTTATTATTTAGAGCCTTTTTACTTAGGTTAAGCTTGAACTTTAGTAATTTTAGAATCATATTTAGATATATTTTAACAAATTTTACACTATTTGCATATTGGGAGTGAATTGTTGGTACTTAGGCTAATTTTAAAATTTTTATGGTAAAACTGATGTTGTAACGTAGTTGTTGTTGTACACTAATGATGGACTAGATTGCTGAGACGATTCTATAGCAACTGTTAAGCCACTAGGTGATTAGAAAAATATTAGGAGTTGATAAAGCAGCGGGATAACAGGCTGGAATTTGAATTTAAAAATAACTTTTCAAAAAAATATATTATTTTCTACACATTTTTCTCATCTTTGAAAACCCCAATTTCTATTGTCATTTTCTATTTTTCTCTTCCACTACCTCTATGGCACCCTAAACACCTTTGGGAAAACAACACTTGGAGGTGAAGCATGTTGTAATGAGAGAGGTAGTCGACGATCGATTGGGCATCATCTTAATGATTTAGTCGAACTTGAGAAAAAAGGGTTTATTTTGTTAAGATGATTTGTTTTTATTTTATGTTGAGATGTTAAACTTGGATATTTTATTTTAAATATATTTTACAAATTTCATGTTTATTCATTTTACCTTAATATTATTGAATGGTGTTGCTTGAGTTTAATTTTTGGCTTGTTTGTAAATATATAAACTTCCTATAATGTTGCGAGAGAAGATTGCATAGTGAATAGAATCAATGTTTGTGGGCTTTTTGGAAGACCTTAATTGGATTCCTCTAAAAGTGTGTAATTATTGTTTCTTACTCGGTAATTGTTAATGGAATCGTAAGAGAGACTTTTCTTCCACAACAAGGACTATGGCAAGTAGAATTCATACAACACTCTGAATTCTAGCTTAGTAGTTTTTGGTTTACTTGAGAGATATGTCGACCTCATAAAGTTTGTAATTGAAGTCGTTGGGCCAAGTTTGGGTTTAATTGAATTGGAATTGAGTACAATAAATTATAAGAAAAAGGGATTTTTAAATATAAGGCAAATTTGAATGATTAAAAGTCTAATTTTCCTATTTGTTGAAAGATGAGGGTTTTATATCCACCTTCATCTTCTTTTATTCATTTTCACCTTCTCATTTCCTTCTCCTTCTTCCTCTCTATTTGTCATAGTTGAATGTAAGTCTTTTGAGCCCTTTTATACTTCATCTAAGTTTCAATTTCGTCCCTAATTCCTCCAACAACTTAGTTTTAGTGATTCAAAGCCTTGGATTCTTTATTTGTAAGAAAAATAAGAGGTTTGTCATTGAAGTCTTAGAAGAGTGTGGTAACTAGCTAAAAGACCTTTATTTAAGGATTCTCTAACCAAGGTAGCGTATTTTTAATCCTTTGGAGTGTTAGGGCTTTTATAAACATGGTTATTTACTAAGTTTGGGTATTTTATTATTTTAGGGTTTATGCTTGATTTCATGATTAAATGGCGTTTTATATGTAAAACATACATTAAAATTTTGGGTGTTTTAGGCTTATAAATATGATATTTATGGGTTTGACTATCGATACTAGATGAATTGGGAAAATTTTGAACATTTCTTGTTGGGAGTATCGATATTTTTGGGGAGAGTATCAATAATGCCCTTACAATACCGATACTCAAGGTATACAATATCGATAATGGGCCAAAATTTCAACAATAGAAACCCTTTTTTGTATCGAAACTTATAGGGTTATCGATACTTGATCCTAGGTATCGATACTACAAGAAAAATATCAATACTACTCACTATTGATTGTTATATTTGACCTCGTTAAGGCCCGTAAGAATCAAGGATTATCCAGAATAATATAACTTAGTCCGTGAAGGATGAAAATGGCTAAAGGGCCCTAGAAACACTCATAGTAGTGGATTAATACCGAAGTAACCATATCAAGTGTAATAATTTTGAGTTTTTTTAATCGAACACGTATTGAGTAATCGTGAACAAAAAATCATTTTGAAAAATATGTTAGCAAGTTAGAGGATGAACGACGTGACTAAAATGATAATGGAAGGCGAGTACTACGTGGATACCTATAATCAAACATATGTAAGTTGCCTTATCGATTCAAGGGAAAACCGATAGGAAGTGCGATGAGAATGACTAGGGAGTCTTTTCCAGTGAACTATACCTGAATCAAGTGTTGGGCTAGTTATAATATACCAAGTGGGTAACAATGATTATGAATTGTCTTAAGGTCATAAAAATTAAAATACTATTAAGCTCTTGCATAACATTCTAGTAGAGAGAACGAACGAGATAATAGTGAGCGAGGGAATGAGCTCACCTATTTGTGTTGTAATTTATAATAATGACAAGATAACCATGTGATAATAATGTTACATGTGTGATAATCATAATAATCTTATGAGATAAAATTCCATAAGACTTATGCCTTTATTTTCCACTTAGGAAACGATGAGGACACCAGAGTTACTTGTGTGTGAGAATGACGATCGTCTAATTGTTTAAGAAATAACCAGATATATCAAAGAAAGTGCGAGAGCACTTTAGTCAATAGTTTAACATTGCACTAATTCTATGTGACCCAGACATATTCTGAGTACTCTAGATGAGTATACTAGTATGGCTAGGTACCAATACTATGTAACCCCAACCTAGCCAAATATTATTGTGATGTGTCGATGCTATGTTACCCAAACCACACCTAGGGTACTTGTGAGATACTGATGCTTTGTGACCTAGATCTTACCCAAGGTACCTTTAGTAAGTTAGTAGGGGTGTAAGTTCTATGACGCTAAAGTGACCCCAAACTACACCATGATGATTACTTGTCTTGTGTGATTATACTAGGCATCTTTATGATACCTAGTACTATCATTGTCTGTTTCATGAAGATGCATTGTAGGATGGTGCTGATATTAGAGACTTAATATACATTTACTCAAGACGAGGCCCTTAGTAAAGACTAAGGGAAACATGATACTTACACTAAAGAGGTAGCACTGTTGAACCTTAAGTAGGTAGCTCTCGATTAGGATCATGCATATACCTATTGCTTATTGCAATATCTTCTGACATGCTTATGTTTATAACATTCATATGCTACTCTAGATTAGTAATTATACTACTAGGCTTTGTAAGCTCAACGATCGGATTATGGTGTTCTATTTAGTGCTATCTTATGCTACATAAGATGATATAGCATTAATGCAAGTGTGCGTATTGTGTCAAGTAATAAAGTGGAAACTAGAAAGCTTCAGATATCAAACCCAACAAAGAGCATAACAGGTTGCAATAGAGTTGAATCCAAAGTGTCTATAAGAAAGATGGTTGTAATGTTGACATAAATTTAATAGCACTTAAAGAAATCTGGTAAATAATGTTAGGTAGCACTACAACATTACAAAAGCATTAAGTCAAGAATCGAATGGGTTAAGAAGGTATTTGGCCACTCTTACCAACTATGCATACACCCTTACATTAATGTATCTAGAAAAGATTAATAACATTTAACTAACAAGAATCAACCTTCGTTTATTCAAGTGATTAAACAATTAACAATGTTAAATTACTTGCAATATACATCTTAATATGCAAAATTGTTTTTCATCAAACTCAATGTTGAGCGTAAGTAGTATGAAATATTAATAACATTCATTTCTAAACATCATCAATAAGACATACATAAACATAAATTCATTTCTAAAACCATCTTAAAAATACGACAACATATAAACATAGAGTTAAACATAAATCATAACAGTAACATTTAAACACACATCAAAGTCTAATACCAAAATAACTTCCCAAAGTTTAACAAAAAATCCCAAATTTAATTTGCATTTCTCTATCTCAATGAATAAAAAAAGTAAAAATAGGATAAGATCTTTTTTATCATCACTGCTCCACAACAAAGCTTCCCCCAAGATGTTGTAGCACTTTTTAACAATGGGTTTAAGCAACCATGGGTGATAAAAGGTAAAATATGATAAGAAAATATTTGGAGAGGAAAGTTTTGCCTTTAATTGGTGTGGATACCCCTCCTATTTATAGGCTAGGATAATTTGCCCTTAACCAATAATATTTCTCCAAGTTTCAGGTGATTTTCATCCATTTGATAGATGTCCCACTAGCTTTCCATTCTAAAAGATTCTTATAACTACTTGATCACTCATCAGTTCTTGTAGCTTCATCACATCATTATCTGCAACTTCAAGTAATGCCAAAACAGTAGTGTATCAGTTTCTAGAAAAATAAGCCCAAAGTTTCTCAACTAACTCTCATGATGTAAATAATGCAAAAACATGTACAAATGATCCTAATATGTTTCTAATAAGGCTTAAGTTCAAGCTTAACATAGTTGAAAAGATCCTAAAAGATAATTATTTTGGAGAGTTATCAGTATAAGATTGTTAAGTTGAGTCGATCTTAGGACCCAGTGGTAAATTATAGCAAGGTGTCAGTGAATACATGATCATAGGTAATAAAAGTACTCTTATAAGTTTGGAATCCTCATAGTACTTCCTCTTTGTATTCGTGTTTATGAAAGTGGTGATGGTTTTTGGTTCTGAGCGTAGTCTCGATTGTAGAATGGAGATTCGTGTCACTCATCCTAATAATTCTAGCGATGAGTTCTGACCTAGCGTAGAGGATCGCAAGGTTTTGATGATGGGGAGATTTGTTAATATGACCTTCTTTAGTGAATTTATTTCCATGCTCTAGGAGATGGTGGAGATTTTTCATAAAGCATAAACTACTCAACCGAATGCTATGAGTGTGACAACATTGATAGAGTCTCTGGTAGAGCGACTAAGGTAGTTTAAGACATTGAAATTATAACTTTTAGTTGATGATGACTTGCTTTCAGGCGATATGTGGTTGAGAGAAACCACGAGGACTTTGAAGCAACTTCATCTTACCTCTAAGGGTAAACTAGAATGTAAGACTACTTTGCTCAAGGGTAACGTTATCAACTAGTAGGAGACTATGGAAATGGCTTTATAACTCAGGATACTTATGTGTGATCTATAACACCTACGACCCATATAATTATACCAATACAGGTTATAGATGTCACATGAATTTCTTAAAACATTTCCCAATTCAAAAGTAATTTAAAATTTTATTTTCTTCAAATGGTAACTGATAATATAAAACTATTAACTCACGTAAAATTATCACATGATATTTAAAATATATATGTCATAATCAAATATGTCTATTTATAATAATAATATTGATTCATATTATCCATATTAAAATAGCGTAAAACGATTTAGTTTATCCATTACAAACCAGTTCCTAAAATAGTTCAACAGAGAAACTAGGACATTCATAAGTATATATAACTAACTAAGTCAAAATTACATCAAAGGGTTTACTGATGTTGTAATACATTCTTTGATGCTTGATGTCGCTTTGTACTCTTTACTCTTACTCATGGATTTTACCTATGTGTGAAATCATCACATGCTAAGTATATACTTAGTGAGGAAATTAAAAACAATAAACAGTGCAATACAACTCATGCATGAAATTAAATGTCATTTTCCAATGCCGAAAGATCACTTTACCTGTATGTCAAATATTTTAACATAAACAAAATGATATAATATAAATACCATCATTTTTACCAATAACTATAGCCCAAAATTTTTAATCCATGAGGAACCCGATAGAGGACTCAAATATTACACAATAGCGCTGAGGTCGAGCCTTGTTCACCTAATAATGCACCGTAGTGATGAGGTAGGACTTTACCCACCTAACTTGTAATATGTGTCTTAATTAGACTCTAGTACTACTTAAATTTGCAGCTGCTAGACTCTATGGAATGCCATTAATACCACTGAACCTCAATAACATACTTAGGAATCTAACCCTGAATTAAATCATCCATGGCAACGTATAACCATGTAATCAACATTAGAGCAGTTCATACCCAAAATAAAATTCATGGAAAAATATTATATTTATCAATGATCAATGCATTATAATTTCACACTTTGACATATCAAGGTCATGTCAAAATTATGAAAAATGACATAATATCACGTTGATATAACAAGGTAGATTTGTCGTAAGTCTTTCTAATGATGTATAAAACATATATGTACAACGACATGCATGTATTGCACTCACCTTGATACATTATATATCAAAAGATGTGTCTCACTATGCTCCACACTAAATCCTTTTATGCTTTATTTTCTTCGACCACAAAATCTATCACGATCTGCATTAAATCTATCATGATATGTACAAAGTCACAAATTGATATCAATACATATGTTAGTATTGTACTAACAGAAACAAATTTCCAAAGAAAAATCCATAATTATACCTGAAACGTATTCTCTACCAAAATACTTCAACACTTAATAATTCTTTTAATATTGGCACCAATTTTTTCCAATTTACACAAAACGGTTCTTCACCATTTTATCACTTAAATTTTAAATACCAAAATTCCAGCATTGAAATTATTATCATCCACATACTTTTACAAAGGTATAATTACATTTAAGAACCCCAACTGTACGAATATTGCATTTAAATCACCAAACTTTTCAAACATCCAAAAGGGTCATGCTTCACATCTTAACACTCATTTCAATTCCTAAATAGTAATTTCAAGCATAGTATATCAACTAATAAACAATTACACAACTATTCACATCTTTTCTAAAATTGATGATTTTGTCCCCAAACCTTTCAAAAATTACATAATGGTCCCCAAATTTTTCTAAGGCTTATAGAATACTTCCTACATCATTTTTAACCCTTAAATAATTTTTCCATAATTTTTCTCACTTAAACAATAAATGAATGAATGCTTTACACCTCTAAAACTTAGATTTTCATGTTTTTTCTCAATTTTGTTTCGATTCAAGCATGAAATCGACTTCCATCCAACATTAAAACATCTCTACAATCAAAAACCTAATCAAATTTCACTAAAACACAAAGTTCTACAACTCCATCATTTGACCAAAAATTATAGAAACGTTTCTAAGAAGCTAGAAAATGAATCTACAACCTCAAAAACATCAAGATTCATCATCAATTTCATGAACACTAGTGTGAAAACAAACCCTAGGATTTGGGATCTTTGAAATCAAGCAAGTTGAGGAAGCATAAATGGTACCAAAAGATATCTTTTTCGGGTAGAGCAAATTTCTATTTCACGGCATAACTTGAAATCCGAAGCAAATTGCTCAAAAATTGAAAACAAATTTTTTCTTACCTTAGGAGAGTTCACAATATGGAGAAGATCATGAACAAATTGGCATGAAATTTTAGATTAATTTCATGCTAATTTACCTTTAATTTAAGCTTTAATGAATATTAAATTCATTTAATTGGGAAAAACTCAATTTACCCATAATAAAACTTCATATTTACTATCAAACCAAGACACCTCAACCTATCATCTTCAAAAAGTCAAAGATGAACAAAAAATCAAACTTTACTGATTTTCCATTGTATTTTCTCAAAAATTACAATCTTGCCACTTTAATTAACAGTCCAAAGTAAACATGGAATTAAATCCTCAAATCCAAATATATATATTATTTTCCAACATTTTAAAATATATAAATAATATTTTTAGGGATAATTTATCATCCCTTAGATTTTCCTGCAATTTCTATTCGGTCTGATTTACCGAATTTTTTCTCAAATTTTATCGCTTTATAACTTTTAAAACAAAATTCGTACGAATATTTTGATTCCCACAGAAACGTTATTCTTGAGGTAAAATATTTATTTACGGGGCCAAATTGTAATATTTTAAAATTACCATTTTGGCCCTTGAACTTTTCCAAATTTTATACTTTGATCGCTTAAATTTTAAATTTTAAATTTTAGTCACTATCTAAAATTTGGGGTATTATAACTCTCCCCCTAAAATAAAATTATTCCTTGAATTTTAAGACGTACCTGATGTGAAGAGGCGTGGATATTACTTTCTCATGTCCTCATCTCTTTCTCAAGTAACGTCATCGACTTTATGATTTTGCCAAAGCACTTTGACTAGAGGAATCGTCTTGCTACGCAGTTTCTCGAGCAAAGATTTGCATTGGTTCTTCTTCATAAGTGAAATTCGGTTAAATCTCAATTTCCTCCGGTGCAATGATATATGAAGGATCCGTTCGATACTTTCTAAGCAACGACACATGGAAAACATTACGAACTTTGTCAATTTCTAGAGGTAATGCTAACTGGTAGGCCACCAGTCCAACTTTCTTTGTTATCTTATAATGTCCAATGAATCTTGGACTTAGTTTTCCTTTTCGCCCAAAACACAATATCTTTTTCCAAGGTGATACTTTAAGAAAAAACTTTATCGCCTTCTTGAAATTTAATCTCTTTTCTCTTCAAGTCTGCATAAGACTTCTGTTGATCAGATGCCATCTTGAGATTATGTTGAATTATCCTCACTTTATCTTCAACCACTATCATTAAATCCTGGCCAACAAGATTTCGATCTTTTAACTCGAACCAATTTAATGGTGTTTAACATTTTCTCCATATAAAACTCCGTACGGAGCAATCTTGATGCTCAATTGATAACTTTTGTTGTAGGAACATTCTGCTAAAGGCAAATACTTTTCCCATGATCCCTTGAATTCAATCACAATCCCTTGAATTCAATCACACAAGCCCTCAGCATATCTTTCAATATATGAATAGTCCACTCTGACTGACCATCCGTCTGCGGATGAAAGGTCGTACCGAAATTCAATCGAGTACCCAAAGCTTTATACAAAGAATTCCAAAATGTTGAAGTGAACCTTGGATCCCTGTCGGATATGATCAATACTGACACTCCATGCAACCAAACTATCTTATTTATATACAACTCCGCATACTTATCTAATGAGTAGTCCATTCGCACTGGAATGAAATGTGTCGACTTAGTTAACCGATCAACTATCACCCAAATGGAATCTTTCTTATTTGATGTCAAAGTTAGCCCTGTAACAAAATCCATAGGATTGTTTTCCACTTCCACTCTGGAATAGAAATCGGTTACAACAATCTCGAAGGCACTTGATGCTCAACTTTTACTTGTTGATACATTATACATGTAGCAACAAACTCAGTAGTGGCTCTTTTCATACCAGGCCACCAAAACTGACTCTTTAAATCCTAACACATCTTGTTCCCTTCTGGATTCATAGTCAGAGGACTATAATGTGCCTCAAAAAGAATATCTTTCTTCAGCTCATCATCATGTGGAATACAGATTCTTCCTCGGTAATACAGACATCCATCAGACTCGACTTGAAAGTCTTGAGTCTCACCTTTTTCCACGTGTGCAATCTTTTCCAAGAATTTCCCATCTTTCCTTTGTATCTCTTTTATCTGATCTAGAAGCATCAGTTTTATCTTTAATTTGGCCAACAGTGTGTCGTTTTATTTCAACAATAGTCGTACCTCCATAGCTCGCAAAGCTGCAAAAGTTTTTCAACTAAGTGAATCTGCTACAACATTTGCCTTCCCTGGATAATAATCAATGATCAAATCATAGTCCTTTAAGAGTTCAATCCATCTTCTCTGTCTCAAGTTTAGCTCTTTTTGATTCAAGAGGTACTTCAGACTCTTATGATCCGTGTAGATGTAGCACCGCTCATCATACAAATAATGACGCCAAATCTTAAGAGCAAATACCGCTGCTAACTCAAGATCATGAGTGGGATAATTTCTCTCGTGTGTCTTTAGTTATTGGAAAGCATAAGGTACCATCTTACCTTCTTACATAAGTACGCATCCCAAACCATTATGAGATGCATCACTATACACCACATACTATTTGAAAGATTTCGGTTGTACCAATATTGGTGCTTCCGTTAAAATCTTCTTTAGAGCTTCAAAACTCTCTTAACACTTCTCAGTCAAAATAAATGAAATATCATTTCTTAAGAGCTTGGTCAACAGAGAAGCAATCATCGTAAAGTTCTTTACGAACCTTCGATAATAACCAGTAAGTCCCAAGAAGCTTTGAACCTTTATAACATTCTTTGGGGGTTTCCACTTCACTATTTCCTGAACATTCTTTGGATCAACCCTTATGTCTTCTATGGAGACCACAAGACCAAGAAAAATAACTTCTGATAGCTAAAACTCATAATTTGTCAGCTTGTGATATAACTTTTTCTCCTTAAGCATCTCGAGCATAGTACGAAGATGAGCATCATGATCTATTTTTGTCTTCGAGTATACCAGAATGTCATCGACAAATACCACCACAAACTGATCCAAGTAAGGTTGGAATACTCTGTTCATCAAATCCATGAATGTTGTAGGAGCAATTGTCAAACCAAACGGCATTACCACAAACTCGTAATGCTGATATTGTGTTCTGAAAACTGTCTTTGGAATATCTTCCTCTTTAATCTTTAACCGGTGATATCCCGATCGAAGATCAATCTTAGAGAAAATTGTTGTTCCTTTAAGTTGATCAAACAAGTCATCAATCCTTATAAGAGGATACTTGTTCTTGGTAGTCACTTTATTTAACTGCTGATAATCTATGCATAATCGCATTGATCCATCTTTCTTTTTTACGAACAACACTGATGCACCCCAAGGGAAAATACTCGGTGTAATGAATCCTCGATCTAGAAACTATTACAATTGGGCCTTTGATTCTCTTAACTCTATCGGGGCCATTCGATAAGGAGCCATCGAAATAGACATTGTACCCGGAAATACATCAATACCAAACTCCACATCTCTATCTAGAAGTAATCCAGGTAACTCATCAGGAAACACCTATGGATACTCTCATACTGTTGGAATGTCTTCCAACTTAACTTCAGCAACTCTTGTATCCAACACATTCGCTAAATTTACTTGACATCCTTATGATAGAAAATTTCTTAGCAGTAAAGGCTGAAATCACATTGGATAAGGGATATACCCTTTCTCCAACAAATATTATCTCTAAACCCTTTGTATCCTTTAAAAAATCTCTTCAAATGACAATCTACCCAACCATAGTAGGAATATAACAAATCCATGCCTAAGATTTTACGAATTCCTCAAAAGGCAAATCTAATAGGTTTTCAGGAAACTCTACTCCCTGTATCTTTATAGGACACTCCTTACATATCCGACTTATCTTTGCACTATGGACCAGTGGATTGATTGTCACAATATCACTAGAAATATGTCCTAACCAGCATTACACTAATATAAGAGTAAGTAGAACCAGGATCTATCAACACAAAAACAGGTTCATCAAAAAGGTAAAAGGTACCTATGATAATTTCTAGAGCACCTCGATTATCATCAGTCTTGATATGATAAACTCGTGCAATAGTCCTGCCTTCATGATTAGATGGAACCTCAGACGTTCCTGGTTTGTTACCATTTTTACTTTCACCTCATTGCAGTGCTGCTACTGACTGATCTGGATAAAGTTCTGGACATTTATTTCTATAATGTCCAACTTTCTTGTAATGATAGTATTTTCCCTCCATGAGTCAGCAATGACAGAAATGATTCTTTCTACAATACTCACATTCTGGTTTAGGACGAGATCCCGAACCACCAGTATTTGCTGAAGATGTTTATATCTGCCTGGACTTTCCTCCATAAAATCCCTTTTTGTGGGAAGATACTGAGGAGACATAATTTTTCTGCTGCCGACCCTTGTTGCATTTGGAAAATGGTGCAGAGTAGGAGTTTCCAAACCTTTTGTTTGTATGAGCTTTCTTCGCCTCCAGATCTTCAATGTCAACTTTTTCCATTGCTTTAGCCTTCTTGATTGCTTCTTGAAAAGTAGTAAAATGGTGAGAAACAATTATCCTATTGTACTGAGGATCCAGCCAAGAAATAAAATATGTCAATTCTGACTTTCTCAATCATAAGGAATTCCGATGTGAATCGACTCAGCCTGTGGAAGTCACATTCATATTAATAAATTGTCCTGCCAGCATGCTTCAGGTTCAAGAACTGTTGCATCATTCCATTGAAGAACATGTCCCCAATGTATTTTCCTTGAACTCGATTAGAAATAAGTCCCACATGATCCATTCAGGAGGAAATCGTGTGGCAACTGTATTCCACCACACATTGGCTTACTCCATCAGTAAAGAAACAACACCTTCTAGTTTTCCTTGATCATCACAAGGAATTTTTTTCAGTATATTCTTAACATCACTCAACCAGTAATAAGCGGTTATCAGATCAACATCTGTATCGCCTCGTAACTCAAGTTCTCTCATTTTTCTTAATTCTTTTGAAACTGATATTGGGGCCCGACGATTAATAATGTTGTCCAGAGCTTGTAAGAACAACCCCCGATCTTGAACAGGCATATCCTGTTGATTCAGATTAGGTGGCTCTACATTCATCTGATAATTAGGTGGATTCTGGTTCACCTCATTACTCCCACTCTGTGCATGAGTAACATGCCCACCTACCCTATTAGATTCCTGATGATCTGACATCTGAATACAGTCAAAATCATCTAACATTAGTAAGGAGTAACTTTACTCACTAATAATCATCATAGTATATATATACAACTATCAGTAAACTTTTGACATCCTAGTGGCATGTATACATTCTTAACTTAATATAGACTCATTCCATGTCCAGAAATGGCTAAACCTGTAGCTCTCATACCAATAAATATAACACATACTACCCATATACTTATACCAATACAGGTTATAGATGTCACATGAATTTCTTAAAACATTTCCCAATTCAAAAGTAATTTAAAATTTTATTTTCTTCAAATGGTAACTGATAATATAAAAATATTAACTCACGTAAAATTATCACATGATATTTAATATATATATGTCATAATCAAATACGTCTTTTTATAATAATAATATTGATTCATATTATCCATATTAAAACAGCGTAAAACGGTTTAGTTTATCCATTACAAACCAATTCCCAAAAATAAATCAGTAGAGTAATGAGGTCATTCATAAGTACATGCCACTAACTAAGTTAAAATTACATCAAAGGAAGTCTTACTAATATTGTAATAGATTCCTTGATGCATGAAATTTAATGTCATTTTCCAATGCCATAATATCACTTTACCTGCATGTCAAATATTGCACAATAGCCCAAAATTTTTAATCCACGAGGAACCCGGTATAGTAGTCAAATATTGCACAATAGTGTTGAGGTCGAGCCTTGCTCACCTAATAATGCACCATAGTGCCGAGGTCGAGCTTTGCCCACATAACTTGTACTATGTGTCTTAATTAGACACTCTAGTACTACTTAAATTTGCAGCTGTTGGACTCTATGGCATGCCATTAATACCACTAAACCTTAATAACATACTTGGGCTTCTAGTCATGAATTAAATCATCCATGGAAATGTATAACCATGTAATCAACATTAGGGCAGTTCGTACCCAAAATAACATTCATGGAAAAATATTATATTTATCAATGATCAATGCAGTATGATTTCACACTTTGATGTATCAAGGTCATGTCGAAGTTATGAAAATGAAATAATATCATCCTGATATAAACAAGGTAGACTTGTCGCAAGTCTTCTTGATGATGTATAAAATATCTATGTACAATGTCTGCATGTATTGCATCACCGTGACACTTTATATATCAAAAGATGTGACTCACTATGCTCCAAACTAAATCCGTTTATACTTGATTTGCTTTTATCACAAAATCAATCATGATATGTACAAAATCACAAATTGATATCGATACATATGTTAGTATTTTACTAACATAAACACATTTCCATAACAAAATCCATAATTATACTTGAAACTTATTCTCTACCAAAATACCTCAACACTTAATAATTCTTTTAATATTGGCACCAACTTTTCCAATTTACACAAAATGGTCATACACCATTTTATCAATTTTAATACCAAAATTCCACAATTCAAATTATTACCATCCAAGTACTTTTACAAAGGCACAATTATATTTAAGCAACCCAACTTTGCGAATATTGCATTTAAATCACCAAACTTTTCAAACTTCCAAAATGGTCATATTTCACATCTTAACACTCATTTCAATTCTGAAATAGTAATTTCCAACATAGTATATCAACTATTAAACAATTATACAACCATTCACAACTTTTCCAAAATTACTAATTTGATCCACCTACTTTTAAAAATTACAAAATGGTCCCCAAAATTTTGTAAGGCTTGTAGAATACTTCCTACAACATTTCAAACTCGTACATAATTTTTCCATAATTTTTCTTACCCAAACATGCAATGGTCGAATGCTTTAAATCTCTAAAACTAGGAATTTTATGATTTTACTCGATTTTGATTTGATTCAAGCATGAAATCCACTTCTATCCAACCTTAAAACATATCTACAATCAAAAACCTAATCAAATTTCATCAAAGTACAAAGTTATAAAACTCCATCATTTGACCGAAAATCATAGAAGCATTTTTAGGAAGATTGAACATGTTTTAATCATCAAACAAGCTTGAAAATGAATCTACATCCTCAAAAACATCAAGATTCATCATCAATTTCATGAATCCTAGTGTGAGAACAAACCCTAAGATTTGGGATCTTCGAAATCAAGCAAGTTGAGCAAACATAAATGGTAGCAAAAGATAGCGTTTCTCTTGTAGAGCAATTTTATATTTCACGACATAACTTGAAATCCAAAGGAAATTGCTCAAAAATGGAAAACAACTTTTTTATTACCTTAGGAGAGTTCACGACATGGAGAATATGATGAATAAATTGGCATGAAATTTTAGATTGATTTCATGCTAATTTACCTTTTATTTAAGCTTTAGTGAATATTGAATTCATTTAATTGGGAAAAGACCAATTTAACCTTAATGAAACTTCATATTTACCATCAAAACAAGACACCTCAACCTTATCATCTTCTAAAATTCAAGTATGAACAAATAAAATCACACTTTATCGATTTGCCTTTGCATTTTCTCAAAAATTACAATCTTACCACTTTAATCCAACGGTCTAAATTAAACATGGAATTAAATCCTCAAATCCAAAGATTTATATTATTTTCCAATATTTTAAAATATGGAAATAATATTTTTAGGTCTAATTTATCTTCCTTCAGATTTTTCTGAAATTTTTTTTAAATCCGATTTACCAAATATTTTCTCAAACATTATCGCTTTATAACTTTTAATACAAAATCCATACAAAAATTTTGATTTCAACAGAAATATTATTCTTGAGGTAAACTATTTATTTAGGGGGCCATATTGAAACTTTTTAAAATTATCATTTTGGGCCATGAACTTTTCTAATATTTAAACTTTGGTCGCTTAACTTTTAAAATTTGCATTTCAGTCACTATATAAAATTTGGGGTATTACATGATCAGTCTATATGTGAATGTTATGATAAGCATATTGGTGAAGCATATAAGGATGTCTTAAGGATGTAGTCCTTCCAATCGTTTCAGGAGATTGTATGATGCTTGAGTACAAGAGAGATTTCATTTGACTCGATATAATTTTGAACTAGTTTCAACTGAGTCCTTAAGGTGGATAAGGTCCCTTGAAGGGATTCATAGAAGTAATCGAGCACAGTGGTGGCATATCCGCCTAAAGTATTCTTTGTGTTGACACAATGGGTTAAGGTCATGAAAAGAGTGTATAACATAAGGATGAATTTAGTAGACGATATCGATAGGCTGAATAGGAGGACTTTAATGTTAGAAGAACTATCTTAGTTAGTTAGCCAAGAGAGCCAGAGATTCTCATGTTAAAAAAGGGCGATATAAGTTCATTGGTACAGATCGAGTCAGAGGTCGAAAGTATGATCTTGTAGGAGACTACTAGCTTCATGGTCTACAACAAGCGTAAATGGTTCCAATAGATTTTCAATGTATCCAGAGTGTAAGCATTGTGGAAAGTGGCATCGATTGAGATGCTTGAGATTCACTAAGACCTATTTTAAAGGTGTATTCTTATAAAATCTTATGAGAGACTACCCTAAACTAAAAAAAGTGTCTCATCAGTCTAGTGTGCCAAAAAGTCTGCTCAAGAAGTGTCAACGTTGTGATTGAATAGGAAATTGTAAGATTAGGTCGATATGTTTCCAATATAGTTGCATATGTCCTGTCTCATTAGATCCCTGAGGTTTATAGCATATGTTAAATGATGCTTAGAATAATGTAACAAAAACCTGTAAGCATACACCATCGTATCTAGTAATAAAGTGGATGCAAATTAATGCATCGAGTATCGTATCCATAGAGATTAGTATTAATTAGAGAATTAAAATAACATTAAGTAAATAAAATAACATAATTGTATATGTGATATTGTGAAAAAAGAAATAAAATATAAAATATAAAATAAAGATATGAATAAAGATATAAAAGGATGAAGGGAATCACAACAGTGGTAATAAAAGCAATGGATCGACTCAAGATAAAGATTATGGTATTGTTAAACTCAATCATGCAATTAACGATACCACAACAATACGATTGATGCATCTAGCATTAACTTAGGAGGTTTTCCTCTCTTGATGTCTCCACCCAAAAACTCACAAAAGTTCTATAACTCTATACCCACTTATGTAAATTTACCAAGTATGTTACGACAATCAGTCAGCAAGATCTCTTTAAAATGTTGCTCTCGCAATCATTAACGCTACGACAGTGACACTCATCTCTCGATGCAGTGCTCACACAATGTCATTAACCTCTTGATGCAATGGACTGGGCAAATATATATATTTATACTAATGTCTTAATAAAACCAAGCAAACACCAATCAAATCAATGGACAAAATTAACTAACATGAAACTAATAAAATATATTTAAAAATAATAGCATCCAAGGTTTAACAAATCCATATAAATTAAATATTATTTCAACTAAACAAAAAAAACCCTATCTCAGATTTGTCTTATCGTTGTTGCCATTGATGTTGTCACCAATCAACAACCACCACCTCTCGGTGCTGACTTTTCCTTCACGTCCAACTACTACTCTTCTCCGAAATTGTTCAAGCGACTATGGTTTATGGTGAAGAAAAGAAAAGAATAAAATAAAACCCTAAAAAACTTTCTCTTCAATTAGTGGTTGTCACATTCTTTATATAATAATTAAAAACCCTAAAATGTAGAGTTTAATCTTGCATTATTGTAAGTTCTTTTCTATTAAGACTCCTCTCTATATTAGGATTTTGTCTAAATGTTAATAGCCTTCTGCCTATGCGTCGATTGCTACAGCAATGACCCAACAATCCTACCTTGCATCAGCATACAACAACAACTACAACATCAGACAACATCACATTATCAGGGTAACAATATCACAAAAAATATCATAATTAGTCTAACAATTACCAGATCACTCTCAACAATGCATGTAATGCAAAATTAACTAAAAAATCTAACAATGATCCTAATAGGCTATAGTGTAAACACAAACCTAAGTAAAAAGGCTCTAAATAATAACTCTTTTGGAGAGTTATCACACACCCAAACCTAAGAGCTTTTAGAACTTTTTTATTATTGTCATAAATGTGGTAGCATTAACTGATATCAAATTGAGGAATACGTTGTAAACTTACCAAAGTCTAAATCTATAGGGTGATGTAGTGTACAAGCAAGGTGTATCCAATCAATACTTAGCTAAGTTAGAGCAAATTTATCCTATTCACTTTTTTAAATTTTCAATGTTCTGCCAACATCATCCTCACTTTATTTCAACGCTGGAGTCAATGTCAGCCACCACCAGGATATGTTTTTATTTCCATTTTATTACTAGACCCAGTTTTAGGCACCTCTAGTATTATTTTGTCTAAATTAATGCTAGAGCCAATATTAGGGACCTCTAGCATTTTTTTAAAAGTTTGAATGTTTTCTATAGTACTTACTAATGCTATGAGATTTGCAGGGTTTAACAGTTTTTAATGTTTCTAAGTATTGAAAGCATACACTGATTATGTTAAAATATTTTCCACAAAATCCTTCCTTTAGCAAGAATATCATGCATTCCTCATACATTTCACTACTCAGACAAAATTCATCATCGAACTTCATCAAAAAGAGTTTACAAATTTTCATAAACTACAATAACATCCTAATCCTAATGCAGGGACAATATGAAAAAAAATACAAAAACAACATTAAAAATAGCAACACACCCTTAAACCTAAGATGTGTATTACCGTCAATGCATACAAAAATAAATAAAAAATAAAACATGGGACAAAGGATAGTAACACTCCCCTATTGATGTTGAAGATGTTGTGAAATAATGGTTATTTAGAACTCCAGCTAATGTTGTGAAGCAAAGGCATCAATAATAGTACGAACTTAGGATGATGTGATGGTCAATGTAGGGACCTTACCTGAAAAAAACTCGAGATAAAAGAATTAAATATAACTAAAAAATAATATATATATATATATAATGTCATAAAGTGACTTATTGAAAGCATGTAAAAAAAATTATTTCACATAGTGAAATTGAAGTTTGTGGTAACTTCACCTGGGTCCTAGTAAAATGATATCCCCTTTTCCTTGTCGATGGTTGTTGTGACATAATCTTTATTCAGCAAAACCATTGATTTCTAAAATTAGTCGTGAAGGGTACTTCTTCATTGTTACCATAGAAATATTACGGCTTCAAGGGGTGAATTTTCGTAGATGAGCTTTCATTGTCAGAGCTTTGCGAGACCTTGATTGTTGCTTTCACTGCTACTCTATCATTCTACACCATGGTAGCATTTACAGCTTTCCTTAGGTGCTCATATTGTGGCTTTGTAGTTGAAATTAGCGGTGCATAACTGTTGTTTATGCATGATCAATGTAGAAGCATTGGTTATCCTAAGGCTCGTCTAAGTCTTCTTTTATCGAATCAATATTAAAGAGTTCTCCAATGCTCCCACATTCATCTAGTTGTTCTTATACTTTTGCTTCAACAATGTCAACAGCATGACATTCGTCTTCTTCATCACCTTGTAAAGGGTCAAACATATTAAATATAATTTCTTGGTCATTGAGATGCAATGTGAGTTCTCCCTTTTCAATAATGTTCTTTGAGTAGCAAAGAATGGTCTTCCTAGTATTATGGGCACCCTTTCGTCAGCTTTATGAAATCCATTATATAGATAATATTTTTCACTCGGATTAGCACATTGTCAATTTTACCTTCAGGATGGACAGTGGATCAGTCAACAAGCTTTCTAAAAATATACAAGGGCATTATGTTAATGCTAAAACCTAAGTCACACAAACCTCTACCTATGTATTGATTGCCAATAGAACAATGAATAGTAAAACTCCCTGGATCCTTTAACTTTTGAGGAGATTTACTTGTGACAATGGTGTTACACCCTTCAGTGAGTGCAATGTCTAAAAATAAAAAATCCTACATTTCTTGGAAAGCACCTCCTTCATAAATTTGCCTTAGTTCAATGTTTGCTCCAGTGCTTCCAACAACAATATGTTAACACACAATTGTCTCAGCACATCAATGAATTTTCTAAATTTATGGTCCTTCTTAATTTTCTGGAATCTTTGGGGGAATGGAGGAGGAGGTCTTGAATTCTGATGCACTGGAAGTGTTGGGGGCATCAGTAATGTCAGCATTATTGGTAGCAATGTCCCAAAATTATTTATTTGTCGTGAATATTTTGTTGTGACATTAATTGTGGGTGATTCAACCACTTTTTTGGTTCTTTGCCTTTTGATTGTTGTCTAGGACCCTCATCCTCTTTCTTTTTGTTTTCATCATGGTTCCTAATTTAGAGTCCACTTTATGTAGTGATAGCTTTGCAACACATTTTTCTATTAGTGTTAGAGACTTCGGTGTTTCTCGGCAATGCTCTTTGTGGTATGTTGCTTGGTACATTAGCTAGCTGGTCAACTTGATTCTCCAATGCTCTCAGCAATACTGACTGGCATTGTATCAATGCATCATTCATTTGATTTGTCTCTTCATTTCTTGAGGTATTCTCATTTAGTATAGACTCAAGTGATGTCTATGTTGAAGCTTGGTTACAAGTCTACCATTGATAAACTTGTTGGTTGTTTCTTTGTTGTTGTGGCATTGCCTGATGATGTGACTAACGCTGCAACATTTGTTATTGATGAGTATTCTGTTGTTGTGAATAATGCTAATGTTCATTACCAAAATTAGATTGCAATGCTACATTGGGGTTGTAATGATTGTAGAAATTTGGATTTTAGTGTACTTATATGTGTTTCCATTGTCATTCCTGATATAATTTCTCATAAAATACACATACACGGGGCTTTATGGACATTCTTCAAAATTATGGTTATCACCACAAAAAACACAATGAATAAAAGATATAGCTTTTACCTTATACATACCTCCAGGCCTTTTACATGTTCTTCATCATTTCAGTTAATGTCGTCACTTGTATTGTTAGTATGTACAGGGCATCATTGTTCTCTGCTGCAGTAATGCGTCTACCCGACATAATCCTTATATTGGGATATTGGTGGTCATTGTTGGCAATCCTCTCCAAGATATCATATGTTTCATTGTAGGACTTGTCCAACGATTCTCTATTGGCAGAAGTATCTACAACCATCCTTGTTTACATGTTAAGTCCTTTTTAGAATATCTCCATTTATGTCCAATGCTTGAAATCGTGCATCGGGAATTTCTGCAGTAAGTCTTTAAATCACTCCCAAGCTTCATAAAGGTGTTTATCTTATATTTGCTAGAGATTTGATGTCGTTCCTCAATCTAGTATTCATGTTGGGAGGTTTGAACCGCAACAAGAACTTTTGGGCAAGTTCATTCCATGATGCTATAGCACTAGGTGGCAGAGAATTGAGCCTCGCCTTGGCTTTGTCGCAAAGTGAGTATTGAAATAACTTTAGCTTCAAGGCCTTCTTGGGTATTCCTTAATATATAAATGAGTCACAAACTTCTATAAATTCTATCAAGAGTACTCAAGGGTCCTCAATGATTATTCCACTATATTACCTCATTGATTGCAACATTTGCATCAGACACTTCAAAGTGGGCAACATAGATGACAAGACAAACAATGTTAGGATTTAAGTCATCTAATATGGGAAAAATATTCTTGAATTGGCCTATTTTTATCATTATTATTATGGTAACCTGACAACAATGGAATATTTTGCAAAAGAAGCATCAATCTAGCATTATGTCTTTATTGCTCCTGTTGATGTTGATCAACCTCTATTGGTTTGAGTTATGCTCCAATAGTAACCTATTAAAATCTACATATAAAAGAGAAATTAAAACTATGTTAGTAAAAAGAAAATTCTAAATGTAATCGCACAAGTCCCCGACAACGACGCCAAAAACTTGATACCTTAAATAATGTAATAGCCAAAAACGCAAACATACACTATCGTATCAAGTAATAAAGTGGATGCAAATTAATGCATCAAGTATCGTATCCATATAGACTAGTATTACTTAGAGAATTGATATAATATTAAGTAAATAAAATAACATAATTGTATATGTGATGTTGTGAACAAAGAAATAAAAATATAAAAGCTAAAATAAATATGCAAATAAAGATATGAAAGGATTAAAGGAATCACAACAATGGCAATAAAAGCAATGGATTGACTCAAGCTAAAGATTATGGTACTATTAAACTCAATCATGTAATTAATGATACCACAACAATACGATTGACGCATCTAGCATTAACTTAGCATGTTTCTCTCTCTCGATAGCTCCACCCAAAAACTCACAGCAGTGTTATATCTCTATACTCACTTATGGAAAATTACCAAGTATGTTACGACAATCAGTCAGCTAGATCTCTGATGTGATCCAACTCAGCATCATGTTTAGCTTGGTTATTCCAACCTTTCAAGGGAAGAAACTTTCTTTCTTTATACATAATAATGTTAATTTCATATGCTATAATATAGTTATATTTATATACATATATTACATCTATAGTTATTATTATTATTATTATAGTCCACATCCTTATCTTATACACATCATTACATTTCATGTACTTAACTTATTCTTCATGTTATGTATGTAGGTACATTCGACCACAACTTGGGAGCTATATTGGATCTAAATGGAGAAAGAAAAGGCAAGGAAACTTACATGGGGACATTTAGGAGAGCATAAGAAACAATTGGTGAAACGTTGTCCGGAGACCTATGAGCTCATAGCTGGATTGAGCTGAAGATTTGAGCTACAAGATGACTTCAATTCAGCTGGGTAGTTACACCATCATCATCACCAGTTAGGACACTTCATATATGTCCTAAGTCAAATTTTGTGAAATCGTACCTTTTCACAAATAGTTGCCACCTCAAGAGGTACCTTTTCACAAGGAGCTGCCATAATGTTCACCATTCTACAACTCACCTATGGCCAGCTCACCTTCAGTTCATTCACCTTAGAACTAGCTCAAACATAAAAGGTTACATTTCCAAACATTGTGACCTTTCATGAATGATGTTGCCCATAAAGATGCCCTTTCAACAAGGAGCAATTTGATGAAGAGATTGCATCCATTGGATGCCTAAATCACCAAGAGACATGAGATAAAGCTCCATGCCTATTCGGCCACACCCACATGCCTTCCATATGAGAGCTTTGGCACCAATTTGAGGAGACACAATACCATTCAGCCAAGGGAGATGTCTTTAGCGACAAGATGAACAAGTATGACACCATTCGGCCAAGGGTGATATACCTTCATCCTAGCCGAACCAACATATCTCCTTTGAAAAGGTAGTCGAACCATCACCAAGCCAGAGGACTCATCCTTTTATCTCAAGCATTATGTACTTCCATTAGAGACATATATCTAGCTGAAAAATTATGCAACCATTTGGCCAAGCCCTCTCATTTCCTATAAATTGAGAGACTTGCCATCATTTGTAATTATCTTATTTATATTATAAACAAACCTTTGTGAGTTTAATCTCTCTTCAAAGTTCTTTGTGAATTTTATTGATTAAACAATTATACTTGTTATACTTGTGGCATCATTCCTTTCACCTTGATTCTTAAATTCCTAGATTTCTATCTAGTGGGTTGAAGACACTTCATCACCCCTCAAGCAAGTTTGTTAAGATCGGGATTGTGCTTCCTAACATAGTTTCATCTTTGGCGTGTTTGAGATACAACATTAACCCCCATCTCCATTTCAATATCAACACCATCAACATCTTCCATCAAGGCCATCAATATCTTTATAATTCCGCTGCCAACTCTATTCATTTCTTTCATTTCATTACTTATCTTATTTATCCATTTATTATTCTATTATTAATCCTATTTCTTTCTTATCTTTGTTGCAACCAAACTTATAACTCAAGCATATCAGTACTTTTCAATCCTAGATCAGGATAACAATAAGGTTATCTGTTCACTTCCATTGAAGGGTGTAGATTCAGCCTACATCAAGCGGTATTCAGTTGGATTGACAACAAAAGTGTCATTAGCGTGCAAAGACAAAAGTAAAAAAGAAAAAGAAGTTTAAAAAGAAAATCAAACTCCTACAACAAACAAAGGAGTTCAAAGACAAAAAGAAAAAAATCAGAAAAAGAAGAAAAAAGAATTTCAATCAAAAAGAGAAAAGCAAAGCCAAGGAAAGTGCTCTACCATTGCAAGTACATCAAGGAGGAATATCTACACTATAGAAGATAACCTTATTGTTTCTTGTGAAAGGGTGCAGTAAGTGTTGTTTCTTGGGTTGTAAGTCACCTCTTCCTTTTATATACTTTCCTTTTTCTTGTCTTCAACCTTTTCCTTCTTTTTCATTACCTTTTTAATCCTTTCTTCTACCTTTCTATTTCTTCTTTTCCTTTATACCCTAACCTATTTACAGCCGACGCACACAAGAAGAGAAATAACTTGTTCTAATCTTGAGTAAGTTCTTCAAAGAACTTAGCAAGAGAGATCGAGTGGAAAAAGGCTAATTGAGTGAGTGAGATCAGAAGGGAATTATAAAAGCCAAAATCATATTCCCGAGAGTAAACACGAGTGTTGAATAGAGTGATCCTATCTTTTCTTTGGAGTGAAACTTGTGAGGCTTTATGAGTGTACTGCTAAGGTTTATTTTGTTTTATTTTGTTTACTAACCATGTCTCAAAGTCCTAAAGGAAATGCAGGTCAACCAAACTTGTAAATGCAAGCATTAATTGGAGAAATGATGAGAATTTTTTATGAAGTATTTTATGCTCTTCATGATAAACTAGACCAACGTCGAGATCAACCAGAAGCTCGGAACAATGATACACCTCGGAGACAACAAACTCTTCAAGAAGATGATGTCCTAGACAATTATGATGGAGAAGAACCAGCAATGTTACAAGGACCAAGAGGTGCCAATGTTGATGATAACATGAGTAACATCAAAATCAAGATTCCTCAATTCCAAGGAAAACGGATCCTGAAGCCTATCTCGAATGGGAAAGCAATGTGGAACATGTTTTTAGTTGCCACAACTATTCCGAATTAAAGAAAGTGAGATTGGAAGCAATGGAGTTTGTCGATTATGGTTTGATATGGTGGGATCAACTTACTATTACCAGAAGGAGGAATGGAGAGAGACCAATCTCAACATGGCTTGAAATGAAAGGTATCATGCGTAAACGTTTCATTCCTGTTCACTATCACCGGGACTTGTTTCAAAAACTGCAAAATCTTAAACAATGCTAACAGAGTGTGGAGGATAATTATAAGGAGATGAAAGTGGCAATGATCCGAGTCAATATTGAAGAGGATCGTGAAGAACCCATGGCTAGGTTTCTTGTCGGACTTAATCTAGAAATTGCCAACACCTTGGAGTTATACCAATACATAGAGATAGATGAAATGTTGTAAATGGCGATGAAGATAAAAAGGTAATTATGGAGAAGATCTACCTCTCGCACTGCCATGCCTACACCTTCAAGATGGAGTCCAAACAACTGAAAGAAATCTACCCCTAATCCTAGGAAAGAGAATGTCGAATCATCCAATGCTCCACAACTCAACAAGGATAACTGAGGAAAAGAAACCCCTGAACGATCAAGAGATATTCGGTGCTTTAAATGTCTTGGAGGGGGCATATTTCTACACAATGTCCCAACCGAAACACTATGTTACTACTTGGAAATGGTGATATTGAATCTGACCATGAAGAAGAAGAAGCATCACCAACCGAAGTCAATGAAGAAGCAAAAATCGGGCCTCCCATGGAAGGAGAAGCTTTAGTGGTCAAAAGAAGTCTGAGTACTCAAGTGGTAGATGACAATGCACAAAGGGAAAACATCTTTCATACTCGATGCCATGTAAATGAAAAGGTATGTTTCATGATCATAGGCGGTGGAAGTGTTACCAATGTGGCAAGATCAATCATGGTGGAAAAATGGGATTGAAAACATTGAAGCATCCAAATCCCTATAAACTACAATGGCTTAATGAATAAGGAGAACTTAACATCAATAAATAGGTGATGGTTCCTTTTTCAAATTGAAAGTACAAGGATGAGGTTATGTGTGATGTCGTTTCTATGAATGCTAGTCATTTACTTCTTGGAAGGCCATGGCAATATGATAAAAGGACTATCCATGATTGTTTTACCAGTCAATACTCGTTCAACCATGGAGGGAAGAAGATTATTCTTACACCTTTGATGCCTAAACAAGTCCAAATTGATCAAATCAAGATGAAGCAAAGTGTTGAGGCTATAAGGAAGGGAAAATCGACATCAATCAATGAGGAAACTAATCAGAAAATAAGTGCCTATACATCTAAGTGCGTGTTACATAAATGTTTATTGTCGAGACACAAGATTGAAGAAGATTTTTCTAACCTTGAAAATACAGAAATTTTCTTTGATTTGCAGTATGTTCCAAGCAACACAATTTGTCAATTTGGAAGAATAAGGGACGTGCCCTTTCAAGAGCCAAAAGGTGCGTCTAATGAAAAGCAAAGGGAGGCGATTCTTCATCCAAATGGTGTGACTTATAAGGATTATAAGGACATCTCCATTCCAAAAGTCATATCCTTTCATGATTTAATGAATACATCTATTGGAGAACCAAGGAACAAGATTGTTTAGATGCTAAGGGACACAAACGTTCAAAGTAAAACTTCTTCAATAGACATGAACTTTGAACATATATTTAACATGGAGTACTTCTTAACTTTAATTATGTTTAATCAAATAGTTTCTTATGAAAGTTTGCTTTCTTTTCAGATCAAGAACTTCCAAAGCATTCTTTCAAAAGACATGAACCTTTTCAAAAAGTTACTTATTGAATTGAAGGACACTAGGAAAAGAAATCCTCTTGATTTGAGGACAATCGATTAAAAGAAAGGGGATGATGTGATCCAATTCAGCATCATGTTTAACTTGGCTATTCCAGCCTTTCAAGGGAAGAAACTTTCTATCTTTATGCATAATGATGCTAATTTCATATGATATAATATAGTTATATTCATATACATATATTACATCTATAGTTATAATGATGATAATTTATTCATTACTATGTGAGATATAAGTTATTATTATTATTATAGTCCACATCCTTATCTTATACACATTATTACATTTCATGTACTTAACTTATTCTTCATGTTATGTATGTAGGTACATTCGGCCACAACTTGGGAGCTATATTGGATCTAAATGGAGAAAGAAAAGGCAAGGAAACTTACATGGGGACATTTAGGAGAGCATAAGAAACAATTGGTGAAACGTTGTCCGGAGACCCGTGAGCTCATAGTTGGATTGAGCTGAAGATTTGAGCTACAAGCTGACTTCAATTCAGCTGGGGAGTTACACCATCATGATCACCACTTAGGAAACTTCATATATGTCCTAAGTCAAATTTTGTGTGAAATCGTAACTTTTTGCAAATTGTTGCCACCTCAAGAGGTACCTTTTTACAAGGAGCTGCCATAATGTTCACCATGCTACAACTCACCTATGGCCAGCTCACCTCCAGCTCATTCACCTTAGAACTAGCTCAAACATGAAAGGTTACCTTTCTAAGCATTATAACCTTTCATGAATGATGATGTCCATAAAGATGCCCTTTCATCAAGGAGCAAGTTGGTGAAGAGATTGTATCCATTGGAGGCCTAAATCACCCAAAGACATGAGATAAAGTTCCATGCCTATTCAGCCATACCCACATGCCTTGCACATGAGAGCTTTGGTGTTAATTTGAAGAGAAACAACACTATTCGGCCAAGGGAGATGTCTTTGGCGCCAATATGAACAAGTATGACACCATTCGGCCAAATGAGATGTACCTTCATCCTATCCGAACCAACATGTCTCCTTTGAAGAGGTAGTTGAACCATAACCAAGCCAAAGGACTCATCCTTTCATCTCAAGCATTATGTACTTCCATTAGAGTCATGTCTCTAGTCGAAACATTATGTAACCATTCGGCCAAGCCCTCTCATTTCCTATAAATTGAAAGGCTTGCCATCATTTGTAATTATCTCATTCATATTATAAACAAACCTTTATGAGTTTAATCTCTCTTCAAAGTTCTTTGTGAACTTTATCGATTAAGCAAGTTTACTTCTTATACTTGTGGCGTCATTCCTTTCACCTTGATTTCTAAATTCCTAGATTTCTATCTAGTGGGCTGAAGACACTTTCATCACCCCCTCAAGCAAGTTTATGAAGATCGAGATTGTGCTTCCTAACATAGTTTCAACTTTGGCGATTTTAAGATACAACATCACCTCCATCTCCATTTCAGCATCTATACCATCAAAATCTTCCATCAAAGCCATCAACATCTTAATAATTTTGCAACCAACTCTATTCATTTCTTTCATTTCATTACTTATCTTATTTATCCATTTATTATTCCATTAATAATCTTATATTTCTTTCTTATCTTTATTGTAGCCCAAACTTATATCTCAAGGACATAAGTACTTGTCAATCCTAGATCTTGGACAACAATAATTTTATCTACTCACTTCCATTAAAGAGTGTAGATTTAGCCTACATCAATCTCTCTATACTGAAATGTTGCTCTCATAATCACTAATGCTACGATAGTGACACTCACCTCTCGATGCAATGCTCACACAATGTCATTCATCTCTCGATACAATGGATTGGGAAAATATATATCTCTGTATTAATGCCTTAATAAAACCAAACAAACACCAATCGAATCAATGGGCAAAATTAACTAACATGAAACTCATTAAATATATTTAAAATAATAACATCCTAGGTATAACAAACCCCACATAAATGAAATAGTATTTCAACTAAATAAAAATAAAAACCACTCTCATATTTGTCTTATCGTTGATGTCATTGATGTTGTCACCAATCAACAGCCACCACTTCTTGGTGCAGACTTTGACTCCACGTCCAACTGTTGCTCTTCCCCAAATTTGCTTAAGTGATCAATATTAACTGTGAAGAAAAAAATATAATAAAATAAAACCCTAAAAATCTCTCTATTTCATTGGAGGTTATCGCATCATTTATGTGTCCGACCTAGACGTTATAGCTAAATCTTAGAGACCACAACAACATTTTGATTGATAGAAATAAGGAAATCTCATATTTTAATATGCATCGTCAATAAACCGTCAAAATCTATGAGTTCATTATATATATATATAATATACCACAAGTTATAAACAAAAACCAATCAAGTAATTTAATATTCCAAATCCCATAATATATATATATATATATATATATATATATATATATCATAAAAAAATAAAATAACATAAAGTCTAAAAATAAAACATCCATACTATGTCTGAAAGATAACATCTATTAATGATCTTTCTATTATCGGTCGTAAATTCTAACAGTCTGAGTAATCTGAAAAGAAAGAAACTAGGAAGCGAGCTATAAAGCCTAGTGTCTCTTCTAAAGTAAAGGAATTAAAATGTTATGTACAATTCAACATAATTAAAATGTCATAGAAAATCAGAACAGGGATATAGCCCTTCTAAGAGGATCTCAAACAAAAACAAGACAGGAAAAAATGTCTCATACAGAATCAGGATGCGGAACGAAGCCCCATATAGAATCATGGGAACGAAATCTCATGGAGAATCAGGACAATGAACGAAGTCCCATGCATAATCAAGATAGGGAATGAAGTCCCATGCAGAATTAGGATAGGGAACGAAGTCCTATACAGAATAGAAATACATCAATATATAGATCATGAGTGATGCAACATTATTTAGAAATCATATATGTCTCAGATAATTATAATCATGATGAACATACTTTCAAACAGAACATATAACATAATAACATAATATAATGAGAATATCAAACAGGTTTAGAGAACACACCTATAATAGTTAAATAGCACTGATTAAGCCTTACAATTCCCACAGTCAGTCGTACTAGGTCCTACGAAGTGTGGACTTAAAAACAATACAGGTCTATAAGTACAAAAACCATAATCCTAAATAGAAATGGTGTATAAACTCACTAGTTAATACTTATGCGTATCTCGAGACAAGCAAGTGGAATTGAATTGAGCAGGTTGGGAGTGATTAAGGTCTACAAGAGAGCAGTCTGGAGACATAAGAGTACCTTGAAAAAATAACACTCAAATATGAGTCTAAAATCCCATAATTTAACATCATTAAGACCTTAAAAGATAAATGACGCTAAACAGGGCTTTCGGGCCATAATTTAGGCAAACGGACTCAGGACATCGAACAAAGATTGGTGTCTTTAGAAAAAGTCAATAGGTTAAAGTTAATAGTTAACGGACCATTGTCAATGGGTCGGGTAACCGGATCAGTTGGTTCAGTCAGTATTAAACTGGTTCAATTGATTTTGAACCAGCATAACACTTCAACACATACACGGCAGCGCGTGGGGGCACGCGAGATGTTGTTCGGTGATAATTTTCACACTAAAAATTACAAAAAAAATATTTTTGATGTACGGGGAACAACTTACCAGGGTCAGTTTGCAGAAATAACGTCGAAAAATAAGTTTTTAATGGAAACTGAAACTTGTACCTCCCTGGTAAGGCCAACGCTAGCGATGATGGAAACATCGAGACCATCAGACTAATGACGACAACGAGGGAAACATAATGGTGCCAAAGGTGAGACACACAGTGGATTAGACATCGATGAAACAAAGAAAAATTGAGATGGCTTTAAGGGGGAGAGAAAAAAGAAAGTAGTATTGGGAACTTGAAATCAAGAAAAAGAGAGAACATATGAAGTCATTGGGATTTAAAATAACCTATGGGTAAATTATACCAAAGGTCCTCACATTTTTAAAGGTTCTCTAATTGGAACCAAAGTTCTAAAAACTTTTTAATTTAGCTCATACTTTGGAATGTGACAACTCTCCCCTTACAAAAAATTCAGCCTCAAAATTTTACTTGGAGAAAAAATATAAACTGCTCCACCATTTATCTATGAGTATTTAAGGTATCCTCTGAAAGACTATGGTTGCTGCACTGAACCTTAACCATCGGTATACATCAGCTTCTTAGAATATGATCCTCATAGAAAATGATCTAAATAGGCTCCTCCTTATAACTCAAATCATGTCTCAACTTGATATCCTCCACAAGGATAATATGAGATGGTTTATAACGGTAACGTCTCAACATACAGATATGGAACACATCATGAATGCGCTCAAGCTTGGGCTGTAACTTAAGATGATATACAACATGACCAACACAACATAGAATATGATAAGTTTCGATAAACCTCAGAATCAATTTGTCTTTATGTCCAAATCTGAGAACTTTTTTCATTGAGGCAACTTCAGAAAGACTCGGTCACCAACACTAAACTCAATAACCCATCTTTTCAAGTCAGCATAAGACTTTTACCTATCAAAAGAAACCTTAAGCCTATATAAATTCAATATAACATTATTCTCAATCTCTTGAATAAGATCGGGTTCTGCAACCCTCCTCTCAGAGAACTCAGTTCAAAATAGTGGAGTACGACATCTACGACTATACAAAGCCTCATATGGTACCGTCTGAATATTGGTCTGATAATTGTTATATAGGTAAACTCAGCCAAAGGAAAGTAATCCTTCCAATTGCCTCAAAAATCAATAATACACCCCTCAGCATATCGTCCAGAATTTTAATAACTCATTCAGACTGTGAGTGATAAGTTGTTCTGAAGTTCAACCGGGTACCTAAAGCCTTATGAAGAGCCTTCTAGAATCGTAGCGTAAGCCTTGGATCTCGATCATAAAAAATATACAAGGAAACCTGATGAAGACAAACAATCTCAGAAATATACAACCGAGCCAATATGTCTAGAGTATAATTAGTCCGAACTGAAATAAAATGAGCATATTTGGTGAGACGATAAATGATAACTTGCATTAAATCCTTCTTGGACCATGTTAACGGTAATCCACTAACAAAATCCATGGTTACTCGCTCTCATTTCCACTAAGGAATCTAAATGGGTTAAAGTAAACCAAACGAAAACTCGTGCTTAGTCTTTACCTGCTGACAAGTTAGACACTTAGCCACATACTCAGTGACATCTCTTTTCAAATCATACGAATAGTACTTTCCCTAATATTTTTATACATCTTAACAGCTCTAGGATGTATCGAATAGGTATTATTGTAAGCCTCTTATAGAATAGTAGTTTGTAACTCAGGATCATTCAGAACACAGTAACGTCCTCGTAAACACAATAAGTCATCCTCATTGAATGCGTACTCAGAATCATAACGCTACACAGCTCATTTTGCAAACGAGAATAAGGACGAGACAAGAGGTTGCTTTGACTTAATCTCTGCTGCCAAAGTAAGCTTAACTCGGAGCTTAGATAGCAATGTACCATTTCCATATAAGCTAATACTAGCAAACATCACCCTCAAATTAGTAGTCGATCTACGACTCAAAGCATCCACAACTACATTGGCCTTTCTAGGATGATAATCAATCTCGAAATCATAGTCTTTTAGAAACTCTAACCAATGATGTTGTCTCAAATTCATATCTTTCTGAGTCAATATATATTTCTGACTTTTATGATCAATAAATATATGGAATTTCTCCCCATAAAGGTAGTTCCTCCATATTTTCAACATAAATACCAATGTAACTAACTCCAAGTCATGAGTAGGGTAGTTACACTAACGCGACTTCAATTGACGAGACGCATAAGCCACAACTCTAGCAGCATACATCATAACAGAACCCAAACTAGTATATGAAGCATCACTATAAGTTGTATAATCCTTCCTATACTCAGGTTGCATCAAAATTGATGCCTGATTCAAAACATATTTCAACTGCTCGAAATTTGACTATTGAGCTTCACCCTAGACAAAAGGCACATTCTTTCTCAAAGGTTTTGTCAAAATAATTGTAATCAAAGAAAACCCCTCTACAAACCTCTGGTAATAACTTGCCAAACCCAAAAAACTGCGAACCTGTGATGCATGCTTAGGTTGTTTCCAGTTCAAAATAGCCTCAATCTTTTTTGGATCAACGAAAATACCCTTAGCAGAGATAATGTGTCCCAAGAACATTACCTTGCTGAGTCATAATTCACACTTAATAAACTTTGCATAAAGTTGTTTTTCCTTCAAGGTCTACAAAATAACTCTTAAATACTCATCGTCCTCTACCTCATATTTTGAGTAAACTAAGATTTCATCGATAATAAACAAAGACAAAATAATCTTGAAACTGTTGGAACACCCGATTCATCATATCCATGAAAGTAGTATGGGCATTAGTTAACCCAAATGTCATCACTAAGAACTCGTGGTGACCATATCATGTACAAAAAATTGTCTTCAAACATCAAATCTTTTACCCTAAGCTAATAATAGCAAGATTGAAGATCAATCTTAAAAAACAGTGGCACCTCAGAACTAATCAAACAAATCATCGATTAATGGTAAAGGGTATTTGTTTCTAACCATCAGCTTATTTAGATTCTAGTAATCGATACACAACCAAGGTGCCATTTTTCTTTTTAAAAAGAGAACATAATAGGCTAAATAAACTCAATCCAACAACTCTTGCAACTGAACCTTCAGTTCCCTCAAATCCTTAGGTACCATGCAAAAAGGAGCCATTATCACTAGCATAGTACTCATATACAATTAAATTTTGAACTCAACTTTTTCTCAACCTGTTAACTATTCAAAATACCTCTAGAAAGTCCCTCATAGTACGGATATTTTCAATTCTCGAAGTAGACTTCCTTGAATCCAAAATATATTCAAGGTACGCTAAGTCAACCTTCCGGATCATTTTCTCGGCTTCCAAGGTTGAGATAACATTAGATAGATAACCCCCGATGCTCATCGATCAGAATAATTTTCTTATCATTAGATGTTTTCAAATTGGTCTCTTGCGTTCATAGTTCACTAGTTAGTATCAAGAATAAGATCAAACTCATCCAAAGAAAGTTCTATAAGGTTTGTTGGAAAGGACTCTGCACAGACCTTGATAGGACAATTATGATAAACTTTATCAACCACTACATATTAACCGAAAGGAGATTGAACAGTAAAAGGATAGGTAGTCGGCTCGACTAAATATCAAGGTTATGAGAAACAGTACTCGCAATATATGAATAGGTAGACCCACCATCAAGCAAAGCAAAACAAAGAACATAATTAACGGAAAAAGTACATGCTATAATGTTTGGCTTATCTCGATCCTCACGACATCTCGCAGCATATACAAGAGCAGACTCTCTCGACTCAGATCTCATAGAACCTCTAATCGAAATAGATCACCTCCTACCTGAAGAACCCAGTGGATGACTAGACGAGCATGTCGGTTATGACTATGACACCTCAGAGTCTGAGATTATCCTAGAGAACATGTAAGAATCTGATAAGTTGAAGCAGGCTGTGGGCAATCTCTCAGAAAATGTTTAGTGGAACAACACCTGTAATATGCTCCTAACTTCTTGTGGCACTCCTATCATGCTGCCTACTACAGAAAGTACAAGTAGAACAACCCTGTAGAAGAACATCCTACTATCAGACAACAAAAATAAGGATTTTCCAGGGTGAGCGGAAGAATCAAAAGGACCCTTAGAGCATGGTTGTTTTATTTTCTGATTGTGACACTCTCTATTAAGATACTTTGTCTCCTACACAGTCTTAGGTCAGTTCACGAGCTTAACAAATTCCCTCTTATGAAGTGTACCAATCCTACTACGGATCCCTATACGTAGTCCTTTCTCAAAAAGTAAACACTTATCTTCCTCTGAAGAAATAAGTCCAGTAGCATACCTACTAAGTCATAGAAATTTCAACTCATAATATTGATCTTTCATATCACCATGTTTCAAATCCATAAACTCTTGCTTTCACTCTTTCATATAGAGACTACCCATAAATTGAATTCGAAAAGCACTCTAAAAAACTCATAAGTCGGCAGGTACCTCAGAGTAGTCATCTTCACTAAATTCCACCAATTCAGGGCATCATTTTTCAATAGTGAAAAAATGACTTGGAGTCTTTCTTCAATTGGATAACCTATCTCATCTAAAAGATGTTCGGTATCCTTAATCCAAAACTCCCCAACAGGCAGGATGCTTGAGAAAACCCTCTAAAATACTCTTCCCCATTACGCAACATCATTGACGAGATAGTAGTGTCAGTGTCCTCTGGCTGAACCCCAACAGATCTCTGAAGTAAACACAATATTGCTCAACCGATATCAGCATCTCTAATCATCCACAGATCTTCCTCCAGTGACATATGTATACTTAGTACGCTTAGTATGCTCGATCGGATCATAATAATAAGATGCTCGAGTACATCCAGTCAGCTTAGAATCAGATGATTTAGTGCGTCCATAAGACGACTTGACCTCAGGAACTAAAGGACCTCTATCAGAAACAGTCACTTGGCCCCATATCCTCTAGCGCTACAAAGTCTACTATATGGTACAAGACGATGTGTACTCCTAGAGAGTGCTATGCTATCTACAAAGTGATGTCTAAAATAAAATAGTATACATAAGCTAAAGTCAGATCTGGTATTGGAGTCTTAAAATAGAATATTAATATTTAAAAACAAAAAAGATTAAAATCATTTAACAAAGATTTCGGTCAAAATTAAATTTAGAAAATATTTATCGAACCCTAAATTTTCAATGCATATAAAAATATTTTTACATAATAATATAAATATGATAGATAACACAGTCAAAGAGTAAAACATAGGCTCTAATACCACTAAATGTAACCTCTGGACTTGGCCAAGATGTTACAGTCGAATCTCGGAGACCAAAATAATGTTTGATTGACAGAAATTAGGAAATCTCATATTCTAATATGCATCATCAATAAACCGTCAAAATTTAAGAGTTCATTTTATATATAAAATATAACACATGTTATAAATCAAAAACCAATCAAGTAATTTAATATTCCAAATCCCATAAAAATATATAAAATCATCGAAAAACAAATACCATAAAGTCAAAAGGAAAAATTCATATTATGTCTGAAAGAGAACAACTACTAATGATCCTCCAAGTATCAGTCGTAAATCCTAAAAGTCTGAGTAATATGAAAAGACAAAAACTAGGAAGTGAGCTATAAAGCTCAATGTGTCCTCTAAAGTAAAGCAATTAACATATTATGTACAATTCAACATAATAAAATGTAATAGAAAATTAAAACGGGGATACATCCCACCGAAGAGGATCCAAATAAAAACAGGACGGGGAACGAAGTCCCATGATGAATAAGGGCGGGGAACAAAGTCCCATGCATAAGCAGGGTGGGGAACGAAGTCCCATGCAGAATCAGGATGGGGAACGAAGTCCCCTGCAAAATCAAGCGGGGAATGAAGTCTCATGCAGAATAATTAATGCATCAATATGTAGATCATGAGTGATGCAACATTATTCAGAAATCATATATGTCTCAGATAATTATAATCATAATGAACATACTTTCAAACAGAACATATAACATAATAACATACTACAACGAGAATATCAAACAAGTCTAGAGAACATACATATAGTAGCTAAATAACACCGACTAAGCCTTACACTTCCCACGATCGGTCGTACTAGATCATACAAAGTGGGGACCTAAAAACAATACCACTCTATGAGTACAAAAACCATAATCCTAAACAAAAATAGTTTATAAAGTCAATAAATAATACTTACGCCTATCTAGAGACGAGCGAGCAGAATCAAACAGAGTAGGACGGGAATGATCAGACGCAAAAGGGTTCTTTCAGAAAATAACACTCAGAGGTGAGTCCAAAATCCCTCAATTTAACTAACATCAGTAATACTTTAAGTGATAAATAACATAAAATAGGGCTTTTAGGTCAGAATTTGGCCAAACGGGTTCAAGACGTCAAAAAACATAAATATAGGTGTCTTTAGAAAAAGTCAATGGGCCATAGTTATTAGTTAAATTCAACGGTTAATGGCTAACAATAAATAGTTAACATCTAACAATCAACAGTTAATGATAATGATTAATGGGTCATGTCGATCAATGGGTCGGGTAACCAGTTCAGTTGGTTCGGTCAGGATTAAACGGGTTCAACCAATTTTGAACTAGTAGAACACTCTCACACTGGGCGCGTTGGACGCCACCCGATGATAGTTTTCATACTAAAATTATAGAAAATATTTTGATGCATGGGAAACAACTTATTGGTATTAGTTTATAGAAGCAACATCAGAATATGAGTTTTTTAATGGAAACCAAAACTTTTACCTCCCCGATAAGGTCAATAGCGACTATGAAAACACTGAGACCACTGAATAAATAGTGACAATAAGGGAAATACAATGGTGCCGAAAGTGAGACACACGGTGACTTAGATATTGACAAAACAAAGACAAATAGAGATGTCTTTAAGGGGAGAGAGATAAAAAAAGAAAATAGTGTTGAGGACTTGAAATAAAGAAAAACGGGGAAGAGAAAAAGTTATTAGGTTTTAAAATAACCTATAGGTAAATTATGCCAAAGGTCCTCATATTTTTAAGGTTCTCAAATTGGCACCAAAGTTCTAAAAACTTTTTAATATATCCCATATTTTGGAATGTGACAATTCATATAATAATTAAAAACCCTAAAAATAGAGTTTATGCCCACATTAAATTGAGAGTTATTTTCCCTTAAGACTCTTTTCGTATCAGGTTCTTTCCAAGTGTCGACAGTCTTCTACTCGTGCATCAATTTCTATAGCAATAACCCAGCAATCCTTCCTCGTATCAGCGCATAGCAACAACTGCAACATCAGACATGTCATAACATCAAGGTAACAATATCACAACAAAATATCATAATTAGTCCAATAATTACCATATCACTCCCAACAATGCATGTAATGAAAAATTAACTAAAACATTCTAAATATGATCATAATATGTTAAAGTGAAAACATAAACCTAAGTATAATGGCTCTAAATAATAACTCTTTTGGAGAGTTATCATTAATATATTGGTTTACATGTCAAGTATGAACGATTCTAGTTGATAATTTTGCATAATTATATGTAATCCAAATGAACTAAGTGGGAAGAGTATTCGGGTAAGAGACCCTAGCGTGAGGATCTATATACCTAGTTAGTGGGTCTTAGTGGAATTGACAAGGTTATCTTAGATATTTTTTAGTGCTTGGGTAGGATCGATAATCAACCTAAGTGAAGTTGTTATCACAGAAATTGCTTGGACGTCAGGGTTGTAGGTCCAGATGGAGCATCATTTTGGACTGTCAAGTCAGATGTGAGACTATGAGGACTTTTTCGTATTGTTAGTTAAGGTTTCACGTGACAAATCCCATAGAGTTTTAGTAATCCCATCTTAGCCTTGGAAGTAGACAAGTTACTTTAGACAGTATAGCGGTCAACTTCTTTGCTAGAAAATAGCAGGACATGACTAAGTTAGTACCAAGGCACTTCAATTACTAACTCGGAGCATATGCTCCTTGTACTCATGAGGAATAAGTTAGTTGGGTGTATATTTCTATGCAGTAGTTTCAAATCTCACCTTATGTACTAAGGGTATTATGGGTAAGATAGTGAGTTACGATTATCAGGGTACAGAGTTAATCGTTCTTGTTGAATTGAGGGTTGACTTAAGAGATGTTTGTTGGTTGGATCGTTCACCTGAGGGATTCCATAAGAGAGCATCTAAGTGGCTATTCAAGGATAGGACTTAGGTTATGAGAATGTGTGTCTGCCTCGAGAGTCAATCGTTATGCGACCATCTCTTTAAGGATTAAGTAATCCTAAGTTGTGAGTTAGGGGTATATATCCTTAAGAAAATGTATATGTGACATCGATTAGTGTTCGTTGCTATCGTTGATCGTGTGTATTGGATTACTTGGAACTTTTAAGAATCAAGATGAGGTGCTAATTGTGTGGGGTTAATGTATGGACTCCCTAACATGAGTGTATCTGGCTCCATCTAAAGTAACTTTGTTAGTAGACTTGTAGGGTGTAAGTCCTGCGATGTTGTGAGACCTCATACTACACTGTAAAGTCTTCTTGTGTGGTTAAATAAGTGTTTGAGTTTTTGAACCCAAAATCTATCCTTATAGTATTCATGTTGGTATAAGAGTGTGATCTATATACACACGTCTAATATCATGCGATGTCAAATAGCCTATGGATTTTAGTGCTTGAGGCTAAAGGCGACCAAGTACCTTAAGTGTTGGTTGACTACGTTAGCTGACCTCGAGTAGCATAGTTTTAGTAAGTGGTTGTATATACGTACATAGAGTCAAAGAATCCTTAACTCATAGTACAGTTGCAAAAGATCTCTGCTATGTGTTGTGTGCTCTCATGAGGACTAGAGGTAGCTAGTTCATTAAGCAAGTAATCAATTCTTAGTTGTGGTTACTTTAGATACACGATCTGGTGATTAGCGCGTGTGTGAACTATAAGAAAAATAGGGATTAGTAGGGTAGCATGGATGACTACTGAATCAGAGTTATGCAGTAAAGAATATAGATTACATTGAGGAAGTCAAGAGTTGTCATCATATCTTTAGTGGACAGGATAAAGACTGTGGATAGAAAGTGTCTATAAGATCTCGAAAAGTTGTATGGTCAGTTACCTATGTTTAGTAGGAGAGACTTATAGATTTCAAATAGTCGATGTATCAACCATCCCGAGTTAGATATTAGAAAAGGTTTAGTGGTAATAGTTAAAATTGTGGAGTAGTGTTTCCCTCGTAAAACGTTTCAAGTATTTCATATTAGAATTACTAGAATGAGGCTCGATGGTTTGGTGCATCTTGAAATTTTTTGCTTAAGGTTTAACATATGTCATGGCCTTCGAAAATTCATAGATCAATTTTGAAAGGTTTCTGAGTTGGATGTCATGAAGTGAAAACTTCTTCCATGAGGATCAAACTTGATAAGAGTTATACGCTTTAAGGCTTCTAGGTGTTCAACCTAAGAGTAAATCGCTATTCGATCCAAGTAAATTTGAGGATAAAATTTCTTTTGAGGAGGGAAGAGTTTTAACACCCTAAATTTTGGGTTATAGTTTTGGGTTTCCCATAGAGAGATGTGGACCTCGTAAAGTTCATGATTGAAGTCGTTTAGCCAAGTTTGGGCTTAATTGGATTAGAATTGAGTCCAAAAAAATTATAAAAAGAGGATTTTTAAATATAAGACAAAATGTGAATGACTAAAAGTGCAATTTTCCCATTTATTGAAATATGAGGATTTTATCCTTCTTCAGCTTTAATTTCATCCATAATCCCTCTAGAAACTTTGTTTTAATGGTTCAAAGTCATGGGTTCTTTGTTTGTAAGAAAAGGGGGTTTATCATTCAAATCTTAGAATAGTGTGGTAACTAGCTAAAAGAGCTTCATTTCGGGATTCTCTAACCAATATAATGTATTTCTAATCTTTTGGAGTGTTAAGGCTTTCATAAACATGGTGATTTGCTAAGATTTAGGTATTTGAGTATTTTAGTGTTTATGCTTGATTTCATTATTAAATGACATTTTAGATTTAAATTATGTGTCTTTTTGCCACTTTAAGACCCTTAAGTAACCTCCTAAAGCTTTTGCACATTATTAGGAACCAAAATAAGACCTTAAGAGTGATTTTTGTGTGTTACCCAAGATTAAGTAAGACATATATGGGTTCGAAAAATTTATACTAGATGAATTGGGACAAATTTTAGGCATTTCTAGTTGGGAGTATCGATATTGCCCTTATAATATTGATACTCAGGGTATACAGTATCATTATTGGGCTAAATTTTCAACAAAAAAATCCATTTTAGTGCTGATACTCATATGGGTAAAGATATTTGACCCTATGGTATCGATAATGCAAGTAGAGTATCGATACTACTAACCTTTGATGGTTATATTTGACCTCATTAAAGCCCATAAGAGTCAATGATGATATGAAATGGTAGAACTTAGTCTCTGAAGGACGTAAATGGCAAAAGGGGCCTAGAAACACTCATAGGAGTGGATTACAACTAAACTATCGAACACATATTGAGTAATCGTGAATGAAGGATCATTCCAAAAGATGTGCTAGCAAGTGAGACGATGAACAACGTGACTAGAGTGATAGTGGAAGGCGAGTAATACATGGATAACTCTAATCAAATATGTGTAAGTTGCCCGACCGGTTCAAGGGCAAATCGATAGGAAGTGCGATAATTTATAAATTGCCTTAAGGGAATAAAACATTAAAATACTATTAATCTCTTGCATAACATTCTTGGAGAGAGAACGAACGAAATAGTAGTGAGTGAGGAAACGATCTCACCTTCTTGTGTTATAATTGATAATAATGACAAGATAACCACATGATAATAATGTTACATGTGTGATCATCATAATAATCTTATGAGGTAAGATTCCGTAAGACTTATGCCTTTGTTTGCCACTCGGGAAACGATGAGGACACTCGAGTTACTTATGTGCGTGTGTGTGTGATGATCGTCCAATTGATTGAGAAATAACTAGATATATTCAAGTCAGTGCGATAGCTCTTTACTCGCTAGTTGAACATTGTATTGAGGCTATGTGACCTAGACACGTTCCGAGTACTCTAGACGAGTAGACTAGTCTGGACAACTGCTAACGCTATGTGACTTATATCTAGCTTAAGATTCTTATGAGGTGTCGATGCTATATAAATCAGGCCACGCCTAAGGTATTTGTGAGATGCTGATTCTATGTGACCCAAATCTTACCCAAGGTACCTCTAGTAAACAAATAGGGGTGTAAGTTATATGATGCTAAAGTGACCCCAAACTACACCATGATGCTTACTTGTATTGCATGATTGTATTTGGCATATTTGTGATACTAGGTACTATCATTGTGTGTTGCATGATGATGATGCATTATAGGATGGCATTGAGATTAGAGACCTAGTATATGTTTACTTATGGTGATGCCCTTAGTAATGACTAAGGGAAGTGTGAGAGTTACACTAAAAAGGTATCACTGTTGAACCTTAAGTAGGTAGCACTTGATTAGGATCATGCATGTATCTACTACTTATTATCATGTCTTCTAGCATACTTATGTTTATAAGATTCATATGTTGCTCTAGATTACCAATTATACTATTACGCTTTATAAGTTCATTTTCAAATGTTTCCATTCATAGGTTAGTATGTTGAGTAATTCGAGGTGCACCATCGTAGTAAGATTCCCAACATTTCCTCGCAGAGTATTGGTTGGTTACTTGTAGTGGGCATGTGTATTCATAGGACCCTTACTTATGTATTATGATTTGTAAACTTTGAGTTGTATTAATAGTTTTAAACTGTGTCATGGAGATTTGATTTAAAAATGATTTTATTACTATTATTGATGTCTTTTCACAAATATATGGTGTTTTAAATGAAAAAATGGTTAATCTCTTTGGTGGTTTCGTGTGACATTCAAATTCTTTGGACTTTGGGTCAGATTGCATAAGGGTATTACATTTCCTTAGCCCAAATTTATTTTTCAACTATAGTGAAGGGCTTTCATATTTATTTCTAGGTTAGCTTCTCTGGTAGAGTTTAAAGGGGTGCAACTTAATCGATATACTCCATTGATCTCAGATTTATTATTTGTCGATTATTGCCTTAGTTTTTTAGTGAGGCCTCTTACAAGTAACAAAGCAAATAAAAATTTCTACGTATGTATGGGGCAAGTTCAGGACAAGAGATAAACTTTGATAAATCAAGTTTTTTTTTAGCTTGAATGTTATAGATGAGAATAAACGAACTGTTTAGTGTATTTTTAAAGTCACGGATGAAGTTAATCCTTAAAAGTATCTTGGTTTGGCTAGAATTGTAGTCGAAATAAGAAAGGTGCTTTCTTTCAGTTTAAGGATAAGTTCAATGACAGGATTCGTAATTATACATTCAAACTTTATCGCAAGGTGGAAAAAGGTGTTCATAAAATGGGTAATACATGTTATTCTCTTATATACAATGTCATGTTTTCTTTTTCCAATAAGCCTTTGTTCATATTTAGATAGTATTATGAAGTGATTTTGGTGGCAAAATTGGAAAAAAGAAATGCATTCATTGGTGTGTGTGGCCTTTCTTGTGTCACTTAAAGGCATCGAGAGGTTCGAATTTTGTGATTCGGGTAAATCAATAGAGCCTTATTAGCAAAACAGGGTTGGAGACTCTTCACGAACCTTATTTATTGGTATGAAGGATGCTCAGGGGAAATTCTATCCTAGAGGTGACTTTTCATCAGTTAGATTGTGTTCCTTTCTCTTTTATATTTGGCGTAGTGTGTGGAAAGTAGGACGGGAGAGCTCTATCTCGATTTAGAATAATGGAAAGTAGGACGGGAGAGCTCTATCTCGATTTAGAATAATTTTTTGTTACCAAACAAAATATTGATCCGTATTAATTCCCTGAGAAAAGGTGAATAGCAACCGAGCTTATTTTAATTATATTTAATTTAGTCATTTTGTGTTCTTTAAATTTATTTAAATTGTATTCTTTTATTGTGGCTTAAAGAAAGTTGTGTGAAATTATTATGTTTTAGGATAAGTTGTATGAAATTTTAAAAAAAAAAATCAAAACCGTGACATCTGCAGTGACCGCGATGGCATCCGTTATGTTTGCAACCGTGATAACCGTGACACTACCGAAAACAAGGCCGCAAACGTTATTTAAATCCCTGGTCGATACTGCATCAATGAAGGACCATGACGAGTAGAACGATAAGCCTCAGAGGACAGATGTTTGCTAGATCCACCGTAATCTAGCTGTGCAAGGTTTTAGAAATGGGATGTTAAGGATCTATTTTTTTGTTGATTTGCTTCTCTGTGTTTTATGCGTGATCACTGTTTCATCTCATCGCAGGGAAGAAGAAAAGCCAGCATAGATTTTTGTTTTTCAGTTTTTTGGGTTTTGCATTATGGTTCGTCGGTTTTTTGGGTTTTGCTTTACGTTTTATTTATATTATTATTGTCGGTTCGTTTGATATATCCAGAACAACTGGACCTCATTATGTTTTGTTTTAATTTTCCGTATAATGAAGTTGGCTTTCTCTGTATTAAAATAAATAAATAAAAGTAATTTCTATAGATATAATATAGTCTAGTGAGATTCATCATCATTGGTGCAAAAAAGATGGAAATAAACAGTTACCTCTTTCCAATATGGGATTGTACCCTCAGGAACCTAAATAAGATGATAAAATTTGCAGCTATCTCCAAACTTACAGGTTCTTGCGAGCATATAATGAGCACAATCTTTTTCTCCTGGCCTGTTACTTCTAAAGATATATGGGTAAATTGCTTGCACTCTCCAGTCTAGGTCGCTTGACTAAAGAGCTAGTAGAATCCCAGACTTCAAGCTGCCCAAGTGTGTTTTGGGTATCCAAAACATTTTGACGGTAGAGAACTATAGTGCATAGCAGTTATATGAAACAAAAACAGGAAATATATACGTTAATAATATAAGTTGGACATAAAAAGTGCTTTTATATAAAGAAGATAATGGTTTGAGAATTATATACCAAATAACAGTGTTAAAAGATTACAAATACATTAAAACATTTCATTAAAAAATATTACTGAATTCTAGAAATATAGTTTGACTAGATACAAAGTTAATTACCGTCCTTGGGAGATGCCTGAAGTTGTTAACGATCAAATTTGAACAAGTTAATTCAGACCAATAGCCTGCAGATTCCTTCCCAGATTGCAATAAATCTCACACCATGTAACAGCTAAAAGTAGAATCGTTAGTACAGAATAAGCTCAATAACAATATTATCGGTGCACCTATTGAAGAGAAACCACACAAAGATGAAGACGTAGACATTATTTAGTATACAGAACAAGGGTTAAACCAAAAGTTTCAAAGGCAAATAAAGGTTAATGCTAAATATAACATTTAACATCAGTGTTGTGTATGTTTGCATGTATTTTGTTTTCCTGAAAATATTTTACATGTTATGTGTTTGATAGGAAAAAAATGTATAGTCTAAGTAATTCATTTTACAAGTCAACACAGTCTTTTTTGTTGGTAAGTTGTTTTACACAACTTTCTCTTCTCTATCGCGTCTTCAAAAATCACAAACCCTTCTCAGCAGAATCTTTAATTCTTTTTTTCTTTCATCGACGACACTATCTTTTCTTTCTAGCGAATTTCACCGACGAAATCACTGGTAAAATTTATTTCATTGATCTTTCATCCTTCTTTTCCATTTTTCTCTTAAATCATTTTTTTCATTTATTTTACTATTTTCTTAGAGCATATAAAGGGGAGATTTAAAATGATTAATTTCACTCTATTGTAAATGTGTTTATGTAATTTTCAGTGTTATCTCTATTTCTAGTACGATCGTATCTTTCTCCAAAAAAATTTTAACCTTAATATATTTATCGATTCCACATTTCTAGCAATCGGAGTGATCTTTTTTTTTTGCTTTCTAATTTCTTGGAATTTACACTTTTAAGTATTTGATTTTACTTCTAATTATTTTCGTTTCGGCTACTTTTTCATTTGGGATGGTCAAACTCTCATTAGAGAACAAGATAATTCTACTTTTATTTCTTTCTTTCTTTTCTTTTCTTTTCTTTTCTTTTCTTTTCCTTTCAATTGTTGTGTTTTTTTTTCTTTTTGAAAAATCAAGCTCTAATTATTATTTTGTTAAATTGATATGAAACTAAAGGAATTATTTTTTTTCTGAAGAGAAGAATTAAATCTGTTAAATCATGAATTTGAGAAAAATATGAGAGTTGATCTGTATGAGAATATGGATGTAATTTTAATTATATTAACGAAATATGGATGAATTTTTATTTGAAACAAGAGCTCGTTAATTTGAGAGTGTTTCTCTTTTATTTATTTTTTTATGATAGTTTGATGTTGGCTTTTGAAAAAATGGATTGCAGTTTGATTAATTGATATGAAACTAAAGGAATTAATTTTTTTCTGAAGAGAAGAATTAAATCTGTTAAATCATGAATTTGAGAAAAATATGAGAGTTGATCTGTATGAGAATATGGATGTAATTTTAATTATATTAACGAAATATGGATGAATTTTTATTTGAAACAAGAGCTCGTTAATTTGAGAGTTTTTCTCTTTTATTATTTTTTTTTTATGATAGTTTGATGTTGGCTTTTGAAAAAATGGATTGCAGTTTGATTTACTGTTATATTGTTCTTAAAGATGAGAAGTACTATAATATTAATCATATTTATTTTATAGCTTAAAAATTAATGTAGACATATGTTATGAATTCGTAGGAATGATAAGTGAATGATGTTTTCATATTCCTTGCTTGAAGTGGATACACACAAGCTATTTGAGCTATGTTCTTCTTAAATGCCTCTGTATAACACATTCATATTGTCACTCATGTTGAAGTGACCAAGTTAATGGATGAAGTGCACAGATTATAAGATATGACAAAAGTTCTATTTGTATGCTCGCGTGAAGCATTATTTCGTTCATATTTGAATATTTCAAGTTAGTTTTATTTAATGCTTTATACTTGATATTAGAGAAACGGTGTTGAAACTACAATTTTTTAAAAATAATCATTTTACCTAAAAAAATGAAAACAAATGCTCAAATGAAGAGATACTCATTTAATTTAGTGAAGTTTAAAGTTTTTTTTTTTTTTGTTTGAGCCAATAATTTTTTTTACAAGCTTAAAGTTTAAACTAATCTAATAATATCATTTTTGCATCCTAACTCTACTGCTGGTTGCTAACCTAAAATTAAGCATCAAATGACACCACTAATGATGACAGAAACGAGTGATTAGTTCAAGAGGTTCTTAAATAATTGTATTATTAATCGAGTTATGATTTTTATAATTATTTCGTTGTTTTCGAAACTATACTTCTAAATAATGTAATGATTTCTGATTCGACAAATAATATTTAATATTGTTTTGATAGTCATTTTATTGTTATTTTATTTGTTATCTTTTGGTCGTTTCCATTTTATTAGTTTTTAGTTTATATTCATTCAACTATTTGTGGATATTAGAAATATCATGTGTTAGTTTAGGTTCAAGTTGTTAAATGTATATATAAGTTAGTTGTGATCAGTTGTAACGCCACTTGAGGTTAGATTTCTTTTACATTTGGTATTAGTTGATAAATTTTTAGAATTTTTTTTTTCAATGGATTTCCAATTCAATAATTTATATTTGTCTCTCGTTAGAGGAATGTTAGAATCAATTAATAAAATAAATATATTATTTTTTCTCTTTCAAAAGAAAATTGTTTCTTTTATTTTTATTCATTGACAGTTAATAATTTTTGTATTGATCGATTGGCGGACCTAGCTTTCGAAATCGAAGAGGAAATTCATCTACTAGACAACCCACCGGAGGAACTCGTGCCCTTGCTACGTGCGGACCAAATTGAAAAATCTATTTTGAGATGGTAGTAATCGAAATGTAGTCGTTTCATTCTGCACACATATATAATCTTTCTAATATTGTTTAATAAATTAAATATCATTTAAAATTATATAATTTATTTATTGTATTATCTTTTAAAAGATATTTAGAATAAATTATTGATAAAGAGTAAAAGAAATCTATAAAGTGGTGAGAAGAAAAAGTTCTAGAAAGAATTACAGTAAAGATTCAAACCGAATAAAACACAAGCGATGATCTTGACTTAATAGTTGATTATTTGCTTGGCTAGCCATAGAATCCAGAATCAATTCCACTTGCTTCGATATTTTGGCGTTTATTTTCTTTCTAGTACTTTACCATATCTATATATTTTGAAAAAAAAAATATTGAACAAAATTCTTATAAGACTTACATCACCGTATATAATAATACGTTTTAAAAAATATTCTGAAAAAGCCAAAACCCCTCGACTCTCTTATATCTTCATCGTTGCTCTCGAGCTGGGAAAAAATCACGATTCCGGCAATTAAAATTCGCCTGATTCTTGATTATCCAGCTAGTTCTAGTGTTCTACGGTGCCTTAAGAAAAAGTATACATAAACTGAAAAAACTAAAAAATTGGATATTAAAATTACTTTAAATGACGAATGCTGAGAAAAATCGTCGCCGTCGTCATCACCGTTGACATTATCGTCAGCGTCGGCGTCAGCGTAAACCGGCGGAGGATAGAATTGACCACCTAGCCCCGGATAAAAGTCATAGTGAGACATCCCTTGGTTTGTTGAAAATTCAACAAGGTAGGCACCGAATGTACAAGTAGTCAAAAGGTGCATCAATTGTTGAAAAACATAAATGGTAAAATTGTTAAATTAATTCCTATATTTTTAGGGCATTTATAAGATTAGTCATTACGCTTCAACTATAAATACCCTAACTCATTTAGCTTCAAAATCATCCAAAATCATTCTAGCTTTCTCCCAATACTATAGAATTTAGAGAGTTTTCTTGAGAGTTATTTTCTCCTTTTTATCAAGAGAGAATTGTTATTGTTTTCTCCTTGTTAGATCGAGAGAAGTTGTAATTCATATTTTCTCATAGTGAAAATTCTTCTACCGTTGCCCGTGATTTTTACCCTATATTATTTATGAGTTTTCCACGTAAAATTTGTGTCTTATTTATCTTCGTTTTTATTTTCTCAAATTATCAATTGCAATTTTACTCTATCAAATAGCCGTATTCTGCAACAATTGGTATCAGAGCCAGATTTGAGTATGTAATATCTACTTATTATCTTTATAGTTTCCACCAAAAGGTGGATCCTCCAACATAAGAAAGTAAGAATGTATTACCCATTCTTTTAAGGTTCCAGAGAACTATTCACGATAGTGAAATAGTGGGAGCTATCTGTAATAGAAGCTATGGCAACGAAATTTGATATTAAAAAATTCAATGGGAGAAATTTCTCATTGTGGAAATTGAAGATGAAGGTCATCCTAAGGAAAGACGATTGTCTAGCAACTATTAGTGAAAGGCCAGTAGATTTCACAGATTACAACAAATTGATCGAAATGGATGAGAATGTTATGGCAAACTTTCATCTAGCATTAGCAGATGAAGTATTGTCAAGCATCGAGGAGGAGAAAACAACTAAGGATATATAGGATCATCTCACCAAATTGTACGAGGCCACATCGTTGCACAATAAAATTTTCCTTAAGAGGAAAATTATACACCCTCTTGATACCAGAATCTACTTCAGTGACAGAGCACTTAAACACACTGAACACTTTATTTTTTCAGCTTACATCCTTAAGATGTACAATAGGAGAACAAGAACGTGTTGAACTTCTACTTCAAAGTCTACCTGATTCATATGATCAACTTGTCATCAACTTGACAAACAGTAATGTCACCAGTCTAGTCTTCGATGACATTGCAACTGTTGTTCTACAAGAAGAAAATCGGCTCAAGAACAAGGAAGACAAACAAGTAAATTTGTAACAAGTAGAAACGTTGACAACGATGAGAGGGAGATCAACAGAACGTGGCTAAAGCAGCAGTCACAAACATGGTAGATCAAAGTCGAGAAGGAAGAAGAATTTACAGTGCTACAATTGTAGAAAGAATGGTCACTTGAAAAGGATTGCTGGAGTCTAAATAAAAACTACAATCCACAAGGTAATACCACAAACACTTCAGATGATGGAGATGCTCTATGTTGTAAAGCGTCAACCACCATGGAAGGTAGAAAAAGATTTGCAGATATATGACTCATTGATTCAGGAGCAACATATCACATGACCTCAAGAAGAGAATAGTTCCTTCATTATGAACCTATCTCAGGAGGATCTGTGTATAGTTGTAATGATCATACTTTAGAGATCGTAGGCGTTAAAACCATCAAATTAAAGATGTGAGATGGAACAATTAAAGTTGTTCGATGTGCGGCACGTGAAAGGCCTGAAGAAAAATTTATTATCCTACGGATTGTTGGATAATAATGCAAGAAATATTGAAACACGAAAAGGAATCATGAAGGTGTTACGTGGAGTGCTTGTGGTGATGAAAGGCGAAAAGATAGCAGAAAACTTGTACATGCTTAAGGGATAGACTATGCTAGAAGCAGAAGCCTCTGTTGCCTCATGTAGTTTAGATTCTGCAATGCTATGGCATCAGAAATTTGGACACGTCAGAACAAGAAAGTCCTTGTGGAGCAATAGCTACTTCCAGGCTTAACAAATGTATCACTTACTTTGTGTGAGCATTGCATAACAAGTAAGCAGTATCGGTTGAAATTCAACATGTCAAATTCTAGAGACAAAAGTATTCTAGAATTGGTTCATTCTGACGTATGGCAAGCACCAGTTACATCCCTACTCGGAGCAAAATACTTTGTCTCATTTAATGATGACTATTCTAGGAGATGTTGGGTGTACCCTATTAAGAAGAAGTCAGATGTGTTTTCAACTTTCAAAAACTTCAAAGTGCGGGTGGAACTTAATTCTATAAATAAGATCAAGTGTTTCAGAACAGATAATGGAGGAGAATACACAAGTGAAGAATTTAATGACTTTTACAGGAAAGAAGGCATCAAAAGACAGTTCACAGTGGCCAACACTCCTCAACAAAATAGAGTGGCAGAGCGGATGAACAGAACCTTGTTAGAAAGAACAAGAACAATGTTGAGGGTTGCAGACCTAGAAAAATCATTTTGGGCAGAAGCAGTCAATACCGTCTGTTATTTGGTGAATTGAGCTCCATCAACTGTAATAGAGTTGAAGACACCAATGGAGATGTGGACTGGTAAACCAGCTGATTATTCAAACCTCCATGTATTTGGAAGTATTGTGTACGTGATGTACAACTCCCAAGAAATTTCAAAGTTGGATTCAAAATCCAAGAAATGTAAATTCTTGGGGTATCGCTTATGGGATCCCATTGCCCGTAAAGTGATCATCAGCAAGGATGTTATCTTTGTAGAAGATAAACTACAAAGAAAAGAAGACGATGATAGTGCTGAAAAGTTAGAGACTACACAGATACATGTGGAAAATAAGTTTGAACAAGGAGATTCTTCTGAAGCAGAACCAACACATGATAAACAAGAACCAAAGAATTCTGAAGCTCCAACAACTCATCAATCATATCGTGTGAGAAGACGTCCCAATTGACACTCAGATTATGTTATAGAAGGAAATATTGCATACTGCCTTTTAACAGAGGACGGTGAGCCATCAGCATTCCAGGAGGTAATAAATAACTCAGATGCTTCACTTTGGATGATGGCGATGCAAGAATAAATCTAAGCCCTTCACAAAAATAAAACATGGGACCTTGTGCCACTACCAAAAGGAAGGAAGCCAATTGGTAACAAATGAGTCTTCAAAATCAAGCGAAATAGTGACGATCAAGTTGAGAGGTATCGTGCAAGACTGGTGGTCAAAGGATATGCTAAAAAAGAATGTATTGATTTCAATGAAATCTTTTCTCATGTGGTTCGACTAACAACAGTTCGAGTAGTCTTGGCAATATGTGCTACATTGAACTTACATCTAGAGCAGCTAGATGTTAAAACAGCTTTTCTTCATGGAAATCTTGAAGAAGAGATTTATATGCTCCAGCCTGAAGGTTTTGAAGAAAAAGAAAAGAAGAAATTGGTTTGCAGGTTGAACAAATCTCTGTACGATCTAAAGAAGGCATCGAGGTGTTGGTATAAGAGATTTGATTCCTTTATTATGTGCCTTGGATACAACAGACTTAATGCAAACCCTTGTGCTTATTTCAAGAGGTTTGGTGATAACGATTTTGTTATATTGATGTTATATGTGGATGACATGTTGGTTGCAGGACCCAACAAAGATCATATTGAAGAATTGAAGGTACAAGTGGCTAGGGATTTTGAAATGAAGGATTTGGGATCAGCAAACAAGATTCTAGGGATGCAAATTCACCGAGAAAGAAGTAATAGGAAGATTTGTCTTTAACAAAAGAATTACTTGAAGAAGATCTTGTCACGATTCAACATGCAAAATTGTAAGCCAATTTCTACCCCTCTTCCTATTAACTTCAAATTATCCTCCAGTATGAGTCCTAGCAGTGAAGAAGAGATGATAGAGATATCTCGAGTGTTGTATGCTTCGGCAGTGGGAAGTTTAATATTCGTTATGATATGCACTAGACCAGACATTGCACAAGCAGTGGGAGTGGTTAGTCGGTACATGGCGAATCCAAGCCAAGAGCATTTGAATACAGTAAAGAGGATCCTGAGATACATCAAAGGGACCTCAAATATTGCATTATGTTACGGAGGATCAAATTTACTTATCAATGGGTATATTGATTCTGACTATGCAGGAGATTTGGATAAAAATAAATCTACTACAGGATATGTGTTCAAAGTTGCTGGTGGAGCTGTAAGCTAGGTTTCAAAATTGCAGTCAGTTGTGGCTACATCCACAATAGAGGTAGAATATGTAGCAACTACACAAGCCAGTAAAGAAGCAATTTGGTTGAAGATGTTATTGGGGGAGCTTGGGCACAATCAAGAGTATGTCTCTCTGTTTTGTGATAGTCAAAGCGCCTTGCATCTAGCAAGGAATCCATCATTTCATTCAAGGACAAAGCACATATGAGTTTAGTACCATTTCATTCGTGAAAAGGTGGAAGAAGGGATGGTAGATATATAGAAAAACCATACCAAAGACAACATAACAATTTCATGATGAAGGCTATCAACGCTGATAAATTTACTTGGTGTTGATCCTCTTGTGGCCTGTCAGAGACGTAAGCAACATGAGGGTATAAGGTAGAAAGAATGGTGTGAAGATATGATTGTTCCAATCAAATCTTCAAGTGGGAGATTGTTGAAAATTCAACAAGGTAGGCACCGAATGATTGTTGAAAAATCAACAAGGTACGCACCGAATGTGCAAGTAATCAAAAGATACAGCAATTGTTGAAAAACATAAATGGCAAAATTGCTAAATTAGTTCATGTACTTTAGGATATTTAAAGATTAGTCCTTAAGCTTCAACTATAAATACCCTAACCCATTTAGCTTCAAAACTATCCCAAATTATTCTAGTTTTTTCTCAATACTAGAGAATTTAGAGAGTTTTCTTGAGAGTTGTTTTCTCTTTTTATCAAGAGAGAATTGTTATTTTTTCTCCTTGTTAGATCGAGAGAAGTTGTAATTCCTATTTTCTCATAGTGAAATTCTTCTACCCTATTTTCTCATAGTGAAATTCTTCTACCGTTTCCCATGGTTTTTACCCTATATTATTTAGGGGTTTTTCTCGTAAAATTTATGTCTTCTTTATCTTCATTTTTATTTTCTCAAATTATCAGTTGCAATTTTGCTCTATCCGATAGTCGTATTTCACAACATGGTTGATATCCAATATGCTCAAAAATGACAACCAATACATCGCATTATTGCACTCCACTTGTATGGTTGCGCCTTCCCCATCCGACGAAGACGACACATACTGTTCCATCGTCCTCCCCGCATTGTTGTTATCGGAACAACTATTATTAATCGACTTATTCACAAAGTTAGATGCGACCGATTGAATTTTGAGCGAACTAAGCGACATTTCCCCAATAATATCCAGAGGGTTGTCTGGGAAATTGAACTTAGTTTTGTTGCCGCGCAAACAATATTGCGCGGCATCGAACGCCCGAGAGGCTTTTTCCGGCGAGTCATAAGAACCTAACCAGATAAGTTGGCAGCAGTTGGGGAGTCAAATTTCGGACACGCATTTCCCCCATTTACGTAGTCGTACGCCTTTGTACTTGGAAGAAGAAGTAGTGCTCGATTCAACGTGCGTGGGTGATTCGGGTTGCGGCCTCACCATGTATTGAACAAAACGATTTGTTGTTTGGTTCCCGAGAATGTTGCTGGGAAAATGGTTTCTTTTGAATATTTGTGGGAGTTTTGGATAATGAAAATGGCGGCTGATTGAGATAGATATTTATAGGTGAAGGGGGTGATACTGCCTTTTGTTGAAGGATCTAAGCGTGATGAACAGGAGTAAAGAGAGCGAGCATGGAAGTTTTGGTGGGCCAAAAAAATTAAAACAAAGTAAAACGCGGTAGGAACCGTTGGTGAACACCACGTTCGAACATGATCATACTCGAAAGTTAGAACGTACAGATCATAAATTATTTGAGTTTGATTCGATTAAAATTTAGTTAATATTTTGTTTGAATTTTTAATGAGTCACGATTAACTATTTAATATCTAATTCGAAAAGTTCGTGAAGAACTCAAACAAAATGTATTATATTTTTAATTTTTTAAATTAAATTATTAATAATATTAACATTTATGTGTTGTTTTTTAGATGTGGTATAAGGTTTGTAAATGCTTAAAGTTCATTTTCGAGTTCGAGTTTCAATCAAGTTTTTTTAAGTTTGAGTCGAGCTTTATTTCAAATTTGAGTCAAATTTAACAATTTTAAACTCGTAAATTTTCGAGTCAAACTTACTAGAAATTAAATTTTTTTAAATTGAATTGAACTCAACAATACGCGAGTTCGACTTAACTCATTTATAACCTTATATATAAGTTGAAAGTTTTAACCGAATTATTATCTAATGCAGTAACAGTAACTAGTCAAATTGTATTAATATCATATGTCTTACTTAGTATTCATAATTATATTATTTAAGATTTAAAATTTAAAGTTTATAATTTAAATTTCAGAGTTTAGAGTTTAAAATTTAAAATTTAAGATCATTTAATATGTAAGATGATCTATTAAAAAATGTAAGATGACTTTCGAATAGATATATTTGTAAAATTTAATATTTGCACCATATGTGTACCACATAATTTTCTAAACAATTTTTATTAAATTATTGATGAAGATTTATTAATAATTTACTAAATTTAATAATAATTTAAATATAAATAATAAAATGGATAATGGAAAAACTCGTAGTAATAAAAAGCTGAATACATGCACTACATAATTATTTTCCGCGATATAAAATATAGTACAGAAAACTCAAATAAATATTCGTATTAAAAATGTTTTCAAAAATAATATAATAAAATTATGTTTTATCTTCCAAAAGGATTATAATAATGTTAAAAAAAACTGAGTTTGATAGTGATGGTCCATTGCATCCATACAGGTGGGAGCTCTCAAAACTGTGAAGGCATTCTGGAAGGAACATAAAGGGCCATACGAGGATGACATTTTTGTCGGCAGTTGACCTTCTTAAGTTAAAGTCAATCTAATATATAGAGATAGATCAATGAGAGCAAGTGAAGGTAATCGTCTCTATCAATTTAAAATTATTATATATTTTAGATATTTTTATTTATAATTTATTTTCGTGTCTAATTTAAATATTCACCTTTTAATACAAAATCATGTGTTCAATTCTCTCTCTCTATATATAAATATATATATAAATCATCATTATATAACCATTCATCAACGGATGTCATTTTATTTGGATTGAGTAAAAGTGTCGACCTATAATTGTAGAAATAGAAATAATGACATCAAAAATAAAAATATACATAAACAATTTTATAAAGAGAAAATCGCCTTAGTGACCAAAAATGCCTTATAATATACGATTTTAACCAACTTTTTGGATTTGCCAAAATGACCAACAAAATCGCAATGCGATCGCTAATTCGCAACGCGATCTCCATTATCGCAAATTCGCGTTGCATTTCGCGTTGCGATAGTTGGAAATCGCGTTACGATGTCTACAGTATCGTTGCGATTTTCCCAATTCGCAATGCGAATAAGTAAATCGCAACGCGAATTGGGAAAATCGCAATGCGATACTGACTATTGCAATGAGATACTTACTATCGCAATGCGATAATACAAAATCGCAACGAGATACTGACTTTCGCAACGCGATTCTGACTTTCGCAACGCGATAATACATAATCGCAATGCGATTTTCAAAGCGCCATTAGTATCCTGGCCAAGTATTTTATTTTTAAATTCAACACGAATATTAATATATTGGAACACTGAACCGTCCATAGTATATCCCGTAATCGCAACTCATAACCTAAAACCTAAAATCACAACTCAGTCCCATCTCCATCTCTCACTCTCTCACCCATCTCCGACGAAATCCGTCTATCTCCATCTCTCAGAGCCACCCTCACAATTAGAAATGGAAAATCAACCAAATCAACCAACGAGGGTTAGTTTTTTTAATTATTTTCTTTTTGAAATTTTTGCATTATTATTAGGTTTTTCATATTGAAATTGATGATAAGTTTACTGGTAATTTCAATAATAGATTAACCATTTCACTTAGATTGCTTATTATTAACCGAGAATCGCAACGCGAAATGAAAATCGCAACGCGATTTTAGTTTTCGCGTTGCGATTCTCTCGTTGCGATAGTCAAATTCGCGTTGCGATAGTTATTTTCGTGTTGCGATTTTCATTTTCAGTAACTATTCTTCTTCTGCAAATTGAAACTTGAATGAATTGCATTACTTCAACCAAAAAACAAAGACAAATAAGAAATTCACAGTGTTGCAAATTTAAGTTTGAAGAATAAATACTACTCTTTATGTTTATTATTGTTTTTGGTATATCTTCACAGTGTAGTTTTTGGTATATCTAACTTAGTATGTTTATTGTTTTTGTAGAACTTTTATTCGGCTCAATTAACCTTAAGAAATAAAGTCAGCCTGGCCAAAACAATTGCGTCGAAGCTTTCACCTGCACAAAGAAAAATGTTTGAGGATACTTGCTTCGGGCCGCTGAAAGTACAACATCCCGGTGGAGATGCGATGTTGACACACCTATTTCTTCAAACCATGACTAGGGATCTACCAGATACTATACAACGTCGTGATGAAGAGATATGGTTTGATTTTCCACCGGCGTATACGTGTTTTGGGCGGGAGGAGTTTTGCTTAATCACCGGTCTACGCTTCGGACACGATGATATAGGTCGGTACACTAGACATATTACCCGCCCATCATGGTTATCCCGGGTTTTTCCTGAGCTGGAGAGGCCGAATCTACACGTGGAAGACCTGACGATATTATTGAATAAGAAAGATGGTTTTACTCGGATGGATGACATCGACGTTGTCCGAGTATGCCTTCTAATTCTTTTGCATGTCGGCTTTTTAGGCAGAGAGGCCAGACAACCTATTCCAAATGATCTAATCAAATTGGTAGAAGACCTAAATGCGTGGAACCTGTTTCCGTGGGGCTTGTATTTATGGAAAGCTACATGGAATAAGTTATCGTCTGCCTTGGATGATCGAAAAAGTTTGCATGGCGATGGTTCCAAATACACTTTGACAAGCTTTATTTGGGCCTTTAAGGTAAGAATTTTTATATAATGTTTCCAAAATTATAAGTAATTATTTAACAATTACTAATGTTTGTTATTATATTGTTTGTAGATTTGGATATTTGAGGCCATTCCCGCCATGAAGACATATGCAATAAAAACTTCAAATAATATTCCCAGAGCTATTTCCTGGAAGAGGAAACGGACCTTGCAATGGGAAGATTTACAACGGTATACGACAATAAATAATGTAAGTTAACATAAATACTACCATATGTTTATAAACAAGTTATTACTAGTACACGTTTAACTTTGTTTGAGCTTTTATATTGTTAGGAGGCCAACACTCCACAGAGGCTGACACCCACGGAAGCTGAGCTTGCCACTGATTGGTGGCAAGCTAGTAAGCGTTTTTTTGATGGAACGGTTGATGAGCAGCCTCCACTTCGGGCCATCACCTCGCCCAGAGCTATCACCTCACCAGAGCCATCATCTGATCGACCCGGCTATACACCTCCACAACGACAGCCATCACCTATTCTGTCACATCATCGAGCCTCTTCTCCACCATCACCGCAAGATAGGCGACCGGCAAAGATGCCACGACGTTTATCTCCCTGTTCTCCACCTCCACCTCAACGGGATGAGTTAGGGGAGTTACGTGATGAGGTCAATGCCTTGCATGAGGAGGTCGGTACTTTACGCAAAGACGATGGTGCATGGTGTGTTGAGGTGTCTACATTACACGGTGAGGTAGCCGCTCTACGTGAGATGGTAGCATCATTGCAGAATGAGGTTCATACTCTACGCAACGAGGTAAGTTTAAGATTTTTCATACTCGTAATTCATTCGGTTGCTGCTAATACTGCTAAACTGTTTTTAGTATTTGTTTTTTGTTTTGTTTTTGTTTTTGTCTTTTGGTTGAAGTAATGCAATCCATTCAAGTTTCAATTTGCACAAGAAGAATAGTTTACTTTCGCAACACGAAAATGACTATCGCAACGCGGAAATGGCTATCGCAATGCGAAATGAAAATCGCAACGACAAAATCGCAATGCGAAATGAAATCGCAACGACAAAATTGCAACGCGAAATGAAAATCGCAATGCGATTTTCATTTCGCATTGCGATAGCCATTTCCGCGTTGCGATAGTCATTTTCGTGTTGCGATTTTAAGTTTCGTGTTGCGAAAGTAAACTATTCTTCTTCTGGAATGTTATATATGTTGTCCTTTTAAATGTTTATATAAGTGCTTACTTCTGGAATGTTATCTGAGCATTTTGTGAACTATGATAGAATAATGACTTGGGTGAATACAATGCTAGTTTGAAACATATTTGTCTTTGTTTAATATCATGTCTGTTTATTTACTGATTTATGTATTAATTTTTTTAGCGGCCCGATAAGGTGGATGCTTTACGTCGGGTTTTCCTTGCACGACGGAGTTCACGCATCAGACGGCGTGGACGTGCTATTACGTCTCCGTTCACCCCAATGGTGCGAAGACTCCGCAAGAAGAAGCCCGACTCACCGGTCATCCCTCAAGAGTCCCCTCCAATCGTTCAAGAGGCCCCTATCCTCCCTCAAGATTCCCCCCCACCATTCAAGAGGCCACTGTCATCGTTGAAGAGGTTCCTCCCACCATTCCAGAGCCCGATTCACATGGGGTAATATATCGAAGTATTGAGAAACCCCCACCGGTTCCGGACATGATGGATGAGAGTTGGCTCTCGTATGAGTTACCGGCTAGTACCCTTCCGGTATCTGAAGTGGAGAGGAGACAACTACCGGAAACAATTATGGATAATACCCTTTGGGCTAAGACCGCAGTTGATTTTTATCTACATGAGCGGAGCCAAGGGTGTTACACTGACATCAGCAAACTCAACGATGAAATGTTTTTGTTGCTTGATCGGTCTTGGTGGGGTGTGCTATTAGGGGTTGAAGACAGTGGCTATTTGGATGGGGAGGTAAGTCTTATATTTGTCTTATATATGATTTTGATTAATTTGTTTAAAAATTAATGTAATTCACTAATATATGTATTTTTTGTAAAACAGCATATCGATGCGTGGGTGTCACGTCTACTAATAATAAGGAAGCTTAGGAAAAATAAAAAAAATTCGCTATATACAATAATGCTGGCGGCTTTTCACGCAGTTCACTTGAAGAATCAACGAGATGAATCATTTTCGTTGGGCAATGGACAAGCTAAACTTTATCCTGCATGGTGGGAGGTCGATAAGGTTAGTGTTTATTTTAAATTTTTTAAAGGTGTTCATAAATAAGTGCAAATAAATGAATTATTACTTATGATTGCAGGTGTTATCCCTGTTTTGGAACCTCGTCACTGGCTTCTCGTCCAACTTCAGCTCCCATCCCTGAAGATAATAGTGTATGACAGCATGATCAATTACATATCACTGTCTGATTTGAGAGATATTTTCAAGGGATGGAGCTCTCATTTGGCTAAATTCTTGGATGGGATTAATTATTGGACTCATTCTGGACACAAGAAGCCAAAGAAGTTCAATGTCACAGTTGTCAGAGACGAGACCGTGCCACAGCAATCGCCGGGAGCCAGAGAGGATTGTGGTCCTCTCGTATGCCTTTGCTTGGCGCGTTTGACGATGGGAAGCACAGAGTTTTTATCTCCCACCGATAGAGATAGAACTGCAGTAGGCTTGTGGTTTCGGCATTATATGGCTAGAGCAATATATTCGAGACGCTGCCTACCTGCATCCGCGTTATGAAAGTGTCCATTGTTAATTGGTAAGTCAAATGCAAGTTTTTAACATATATACTCCTTTTGGTTTTAAAATGTTTGGTTAAGTACCTAGAATTCAATAATTTGCTGTTGTAGGTTTTAGATGTGTAGGAAGTCTTGTTTGAGCAAATGTTTGGTTTCTGCAGGTTAATCCTTAAGTGAGCTGCGTGAAATGGATGTACGGGGTCACAAAGTTGTTGATTCATTGATTCAATAATTGATGAAGAAAGAATTTATTATTTTTTTGATTGTTTAATTGATTTGTAAAAGATGATTTGTAAATGTTGATTTGTTTAATTGATGTGTACATAATTCTTATTTGTGTTGAAATGTAATAGTTGATTTGTTGATTTTCAATCTGTATTATGTTGAAGGCAAAACAGACTATCGCAACACAAAACTGACTATCGCAACAAGAGAATCGCAATGCGAAATGAAAATCGCAATGCGAAATGAAAATCGCAACGAGAAAATCGCAATGCGATTTTCATTTCGCATTGCGATTTTGTCGTTGCGATAGCCATTTCGCGTTGCGATAGCCATTTTCGCGTTGCGATCGCTATTTTCGCGTTGCGATAGCCATTGTCGCGTTGCGATAGTCAAATGAATGTCTAATAAGTGATAACAACTGAACAGATCATAGTGTTCAAACTCAAGTTACTAATACATGCCTAACTGAAAATGTTAAAAGTGCACACATAAAATACACATAATGCAAGTTTTGTTAACATATATACTCCTTTTTCATTTCGCATTGCGATTCTGTCGTTGCAATTTGCATTTCGAATTGCGATGGTCAAATGATTGCCTTTCGCAACGAGATAATACAGAATCGCAATGCGAGTTTCAAAGTTCGCAACAGGTTTTAGTTTCGCAAGCCAAATTTTTTGTGTATATATCTACGCAGCAGCAACAACTCATAACCTAAATCCCTAAATCGTAACTCATTCCATCTCCATCTATCACTCTCTCCGGCGACATCCGTTCCTATATCCAACGACATCCTTCCCCATCCGGCAACAGGTCTTAGTTTCGCATCTCGTTTGTTTAGTAAATTAATTTACAACCATGAAATCATCTAATGTTGATCATGTTTGGATAGATTTGTGTTTTGGAGGGTCATGGGAGAATGTTCATGGTGTTTTACAATATATGCCTTTACCCATGAATCTTCAACTAAAACTGTCATTAAAGAAGTTAACTTATGAAACTCTAATGTTACGTGTTTCAAAGAAATTGAATTTAGAGCCCCTAAGTGGATTTAGGCTATCTTATCAGAGAAATGGTAAAGTTTATTTGTTAACCGACAATGTAGATGTTGAACGATTCATTGCTTACATTAATATTTCAAGTGATGATGTTACATTGTATGTTGTTGAACCTAGAAGTAGTATTGTTGGGTCAGTAGCGGGTAGTAATCAACTAAGTGGGTCTCAAAACCACAACCTTTCTAATCCAAATCCAAATCAACTTTCAGCACCAAATTTCGGTTTTCGTATTGACCAATTAGACGATGATGAGCCAAGAGAAAAAATTGTGAGTACTAGTCAGTATTCGAAATTTGATCTTGGTCAATACCTGGACTTTGATATTGGTCAATACTCGGATTTTGATGATGTTTCAGAAGAAGAAACAGACCCTGCGTGTAATGATTTTGATATTGGTCAATACCCGAATTTTGATGATGAAACACTTGAGGAAGATGTTGTTGATGATAATGAGGAGGAAGTTACGACTGTGAATGAATGTTGAACATCCATTCTGTAATTCATATAATCCTGAAGAAGAAAATGAAGAAGAAAAAGTCCCCGAAGAAAAGAAAATGCCACGGGAGTATAACTGGAATATGCCAGAATTACTTCAGCTACCGGAAGAAGAGTTGGCAAAGAAAGCAGTTGATTGTTACACAAAAGTTATTCGTATCAAGAAAGATGATTGTTTTGATACAAAGGAAGACTTGAAGATAGCTTTGTATACGAAATGTGTGGAAGATGGCTATCAACTAAAAGTTAACAAATCAAGCAAAGATCATTTCGAAACAAGGTGTATGATTGACAAAAACTGTACGTGGCGTATGATTGCAAAGAGGATAAAAGATTGCGAAATGTTTCAAGTTAGGACTTTTATTGATAACATACATGTTCAAGAACCCAAGTTTTTCCTAACCATAGACAGGCAAACAAAAAGGTTTTGGGTGGTTTTCTGGCTGAGTTAATGTTTTTGAATGGCAGGGTATATCGGGGACATGAAATTATGACTGACATGAATGCTCGGTTCAAGAGTATATCATCTCAAGCTTGGAGAGCCAAATGTTATGCCTTGGAATTGTTGAGGGGGTCGCCAGAAGCATCGTTTGCCCAACTGCCGGCTTATTGTCACAATTTAAAGCTGAAAAATCCTGGGTCGGTAACTCATATCAAAACAGATAGAGATGGATGCTTTGAGTTGTTGTTTATCGCCATTGGTGCTGCGGTTAGTAAATCATATAATTCTGTTGACTCATTTCTGTTAGTTACATGCATTTCACATTTAATGATTATATTCTTGTGTATATTATTTTGTAGATTCGTTCGTTTATTACTTGCATGAGCCCAGTTTATAGTTGACGGAGCACATTGAAAGGTCGATACCTTGGAGTAAAATTATTAGCAGTAGCCATGGATGCTAACAATGGGATATTGCCAATAGCTTACGGGGTTGGCAAATCTGAAACCTCTGATTCATGGACATGGTTTATGGGGCATCTTAGGGATTGCATAGGTCCTATTAGCAATCTGACAATCATATCCGATAGGGCAAACTAATTGACAACGCTGTTAGAAGGTGTTTCCCAGATGCTTTTCATGGACTTTGTGGTGTTCATTTGTATAGAAATCTAAAATCAAGGTCTGCTGGTATAAAAAAAGCACAAATGGACATACTGGAAGGCTGTAAAGGCTTATCGGGAAGTGGATTTCAATAAGCATATAAACTGTTTAAGACGTGTTTTGCCTCAGTGTGCTCAACACTAGAAGATGTCGGGTTTGAAAGATGGTCAAGAGTATATCAACTTGGAGCAAGATATGGTTTCATGACGTCTAATAGTGCAGAATCAATCAACGCTCTAAGTCGTCATTCCCAGAAATTACCCATTACTATGTTAATGGAGTTTTTTCGAGCCTCTATTCAACAGTGGTACTACAGAAAAGAAACCATGCATGTATTATTTCTTTGAATTCGTAATTATCATATTTTACTAAGTATTATTTATTTAAATTTACAGGAACATTGGAACATCGTGTTACACCATGGACTGAAAAAAAGATAACGAAACGTGTTGTGAAGTCAACGTCATGGAGAGTTGAACCATGTTCAAACACTTTGTTTGAATTACTGGATAATAACTTAAATGGGCTTGTCGATCTAAATGCAAGGACGTGTAGTTGTATGAAATGGCAAACATCTGGTTATCCGTGTGGCCATGTTATAAAAGTTGCTCTTCATCTAAACCAAGATGATTCAAGCATATACGCTATGGATTGCTACACTACAGAAGTATATCGACAGACTTATGCCGAGATTGTCTACCCTATTCCACATCCTTCTGAGTGGGATATACCAGATGACTTACAAATAGTTTTGCCACCAGCCATGGACAGAAGGCTATCTGGCCGACCAAAAAGTCACGATCGTATACCGTCTAAGGGTGAAGAGAAGAAGAGATCGACATGTAGTCGGTGCAAGGAAAGTGGTCATACAAGGTTGACATGTGGATCACCAGTGCCATCACAATCATCTTTTCCTCTACCAAAATATGGATCATCATCAAAATCCAAAGCTCATATGGTGTCAAGAAAAAGGCAACAAAATCGCAATCACCTTTAAAATCCCAATCACAACTGGCTTCACCTTTTGGGACTGTTAACTTAGGTGATTTTTAAATGCAAACGTTGTATTATGTAGATTTTATGTGTGAACTTTTAACATTTTCAGTTAGGCATGTATTAGTAACTTGAGTTTGAAAATTGCTATGATCTGTTCAGTTGTTATCACTTAATAGGCAATCATCTTAATGTCTATCGCAACGCGGAAATTACTATCGCAATGCGAAATGAAAATTGCAACGAGAGAATCGCAATGCGAAATGAAAATCGCAACGCTAATTTCGCAATGCGAAATGAAAATCGCAACGAGGGAATCGCAATGCGAAATGAAAATCGCAACGCGAATTTAATTTCGCGTTGCGATTTTCATTTCGCGTTGCGATTCTCATTTCGCATTACGATAGTACTTTTTGCCTTCAACATAATGCAGATTGAAATCAACAAAATCAACCATTACATTTCAATCAATTAAACAAGCACAAATAAGAATTATGTTAACATCAATTAAACAAATCAACTTTTACAAATCACCTTTTACAAATCAATTAAACAATCAAAAAATAAGCAATAATTATTAGAGAAAATAACACTTCTACTATTGAATCAACTTTTGCAGCCATACATCATTTTCACGCAGCTCACTTCTGAGATTAACCTGCATAAACCAAACATTTGCTCAAACAACACTTTCTACACATCTAAAACCTACAAACAGCAAATTATTGAATTCTAGGTACTTAACCAAACATTTTCAAACCACAAGCCTATAAACATACCAATTGTTTATGGATATTTTTATAACGCGGATGCAGGTAGGCAGCGTCTCGTATATATCGATCTAGCCATATAATGTCGAAACCACAAGCCTACAGCTCTATCTATATCGGTGGGAGGTAGATACTTTATACTTCCTGTGATCAAACGGTCCAACGCCAAGCATACGAGAGGACAACAATCCCCTCTGGGTCCTTTCGTTTGTTGTGGTGCGGTCTCGTCTCTGCTAACTGTAATATTGAGCTTCTTTGGCTTCTTGTTTCCAGAACGAGTCCAATAATTTATCGCATCCAAGAATTTAGCCAAATAAGAGCTCCATCCCTTAATAATATCTCTTAAATCAGCCAATGATATGTAATTTATCATGTTGTCATATACTATAGCCTTAAGGGATGGGATCTGAAGCTCGACGAGAAGCCAATGGTTACGTTCCAAAACAGGGATAAACACCTGCAATAATATAATTCATCATTTGCGCACTTATTTATGATACCTTTAAACTCAATCTAAATAAACACCAACCATTCGACCTCCCACATGCAGGATAAAGTTTAGCTTGTCCATTGCCCAACGCAAATGATTCATCTCGTTGATTCTTCAAGTGAACAGCGTTAAAAGACGTCGGCATAATTGTATATCGTGTATTTCTTTTATTTTCCTTAAGTTTCCTAATTATTAGAAGACGTGACACACACGCATCGATATGCTGTTTTACAAAAAAAGACATATTAGTAACTTACATAAATTTACAAAAAAATAATCAAATTAAAATATAAGAAAAATATAAGACTTACCCCTCCATCGAAATAGCCATTGCCTTCGACCCCTAATAATACGCCCCACCAAGACCGATCAAGTAACAAATAGATATCATCATGGAGCTTGCATATGTCAGTGAAACACCCCTAGCTTCGCTCATGTAGATAAAAATCAACTGTGGTCTTAGCCCAAAGGGTGTTATCCAGAATTGTGTCCGGTAGTTGTTCCCTCTCCACTTCAGATACCGGTATGGTACTGGCCGGTAACTCATACGAGAGCCAACTTGAATCCATCATGTCCGACACGTCAGATGGTTCTCAAGAATCCTACATATGACGCCATGTGAATCGGGCTCTTGAATGGTGGGAGGGACCTCTTCAACGATGACAGTGGCCTCTTGAACGGTGGGAGGGGACTCTCGAGGAATGATAGGGGCCTCTTCAATGATAGGAGTGGACTCTTGAGGGATGACAGTGGCCTCTTGAATGGTGGGAGGGGACTCTCGAGGAATGATAGGGGCCTCTTCAACGATAGGAGTGGACTCTTGAGGGATGACAGGCGAGTCGGGCTTCTTCTTGCGGTGTCTTCACTATTGGGGTATACGGAGACTTAATAGCACGTGCACGCCGTCTGATGCGTGAACTCTGTCATGCAGAAAAACCCGACGTAAAGCATCCACCTTATCGGTCCACTAAATAATTAAATACAATATCAGTAAATAAACGGACATGATATTTAAACAGTGAAAACAAAGACAAATATTTTAAAACTTCAACCAAAAGACAAAACAAAGACAAATACTAATTTCACAGTGTTAAAGAATACACAGTTTAGCAGAATTGGCAGCAACCGAATAATTTACTTCAACCAAAAGACAAAACAAAAAGACAATACTAACTTCACAGTGTTAATAAACAGTTTAGCAGTATTGGCAGCAACCGAATAAATTTACTAAGCAATCTAAGTGAAATGGTTAATTTAAGTGAAATTACGAGTAAATTTATCATCAAGTTAAATATGGAAAATCTTAAACTTACCTCGTTGCGTAGAGTATGAACCTCATTCTGCAACGATACTACCATCTCACTTAGAGTGGCAACCTCACGTAAAGTAGACACCCTCCACACGCCATGCACCATCGTTATCGCGTAGAGTACGATCTCCTCACACAAGGCATTGACCTCCACACGCCATGCACCATCGTTATCGCGTAGAGTACCGATCTCCTCACGCAAGGCATTGACTCTCACTTAACTCCCTTGACTCATCCCGTGGAGGTGGAGAACAGGGAGATAGAAGTCGTGGCATCTTTGCCGGTCGCCTATCATGAGGTGATGGTGGAGAAGAGGCGATGATGTGACGGGATAGGTGATGGCTCTCGTTGTAGAGGTATAGTCGGGTCGATCAGGTGATGGCTCTGGGTGGGTGATGGCTCTCGAAGTGGAGGAAGTGGAGGCTGCTCATCATTCGTGCCATCAAGAAAACGCTGACTAGCTTACCACCAATCAGTGGCAAGCTCAGCCTCCGTGGGTGTCAGTCTCATTAATGGAATGTTGGCCTCCTAAAAATATAAAAACTCAAACAAAGTTAAACGTCTACTATTAATAACTTGTTTTATATATGATAGTATTTGTGTTAACTTATTATTTATTGTCGCATATGGTATTAAGTCCCAATCCAACAGACGTTTCCTCTTCCATGAAATAGCCCTGGGAATCATTTGAAGTTTTTATTGCATATCTTCATGGCGGGAAAGGCCTCGAATATCCAAATCTACAAACAATATAATAACAACATTAGTAATTGTTAAATAATTAATTATAATTTTGAAAACATTATATAGAAATTCTTACCTTAAAGGCCCAAACAAAGCCTAACAAAGTGTATTTTGACCCATCGCCCCGTAAACTTTTGCGGTCATCAAAGGCAGACGACAACTTAGTCCAGGTAGCTTTCCATATATACGAACCCCATAGAAATAGATTCCATGCATTTAGGTCCTCTACCAATAATATTAGCTCTTGAGGAATAGGTTGTCTGGCCTCTCTGCCTAAAAAGCCAGCATACAAAAGTAGTAGAAGGCATACTCGGACAACATCGACGTCATTCTCCGAGTAAAACCATCTTTCTTATTAAACAATTCTTCATGTCGTCGACGTGTAAGTTCGGTCTCTATTGACTCATCAGGAAAAACCCTGGATAACCATGATGGGGGTGATATGACGAGTGTACCGGCCTACATCATCGTGTCCGAATCGTATACCAGTGATTAAGAACTCCTTCGCCCAAAAAAAGTATACCGGTGGAAAATGAAACCATATCTCTTCCTCACCACGTTGTATACTGTCGGGTAGATCTCTAGTCATGGTCCGAAGCCACAAATGGGTCAAATTAGCATCTCCACCCGGATGTGTACTCTCAGCCATGGCCCGAAGCAGGTTTCCTCAAACAATTTTCTTTGTGCAGGTGAAAGCTTCGAGGCAATTGTAGTGGCTAGGCTAACTTTATTCCTTAATGTCAATTAAGCCGAAAAAAATTTCTACAAAAACAATAAACATACCAAGTTAGATATACCAAAAACTACTGTAAGATATACCAAAAACAATAAACATAAATAGTAGTTTATTCTTGAAACTAAAATTTGCAAACTGTTTTGTCTTTTGGTTGAAATGAAAATCGCAACGAGATAATGAGAATCGCAACGAGAGAATCGCAACGCGAAATGAGAGAATCGCAACGCAATCGCAATGCGATTTTTGGTTTCGCGTTGCGTTTTTTATTTCGCGTTGCGATTCGTTGCGATAGTTATTTCCGCGTTGCGATTTTCATTCTCGAAACTATTCTTCTTGCATTACTTCAACCAAAAGACAAAACAAAGACAAATACTAACTTCACAGGCTAAACAGTTTAACAGTATTGGCAGCAATCGAATGAATTTAATAAGAAAACTAAGTGAAATGGTTAATCTATTATTGAAATTACCAGTAAACTTATCATCAATCTCAATATGAAAAACCTAAATAATGCAAAAATTTCAAAATAAAAATAAAAAAAACTAACCCTCGGAGGTTGATTTTCCATTTCTGAATGATTGTGAGGGATTTTTGACTGTGAATGGTTGAGGGATTTCGCCGGCGATGGGGACGGAAATTTCGCCGTAGAGTGAGAGATGGAGATGGGACTGAGTGTTGTGATTTTGGGTTTGAGGTTATGAGTTGCGATTACTGTGGACGGTTCAGTTTCCGATTTATTAAGAAAAAATTCGTGTTTGGAATTTGAAAAAACAAATACGCGTTAATACGAATGGCGCTATGTAAATCGCGTTGCGAAAGTCAGAATCGCGTTGCGAAAGTCAGTATCTCGTTGCAATTTTGTATTATCGCATTGCGATAGTAAGTATCGCATTGCGATAGTCAGTATCGCATTGCGATTTTCCCAATTCGCGTTGCGATTTACTTATTCGCATTGCGAATTGGGAAAATCGCAACGACTGTAGACCATCGCAACGCGAAATCGCAACGCGCGAATTTGCGATAATGGAGATCGCGTTGCGAATTAGCGATCGCATTGCGATTTTGTAGGTCATTTTGGCAAATCTGGAAAAAATTGGTTAAAATCGTATATTATAAGGCATTTTTGGTCACTGAGGCGATTTTCTCTTTTATAAATATAATCTATATCTATCGAAGAAGTAGTGAGTAGTGACATATCTTGATAACATAGTTTAAGAAGGCATAATATTAAAAAAAATACATGTAAAATTTGATTAAATAATTATTTTGACCTTACTTTTTTAAAGTATTGTCCCCTTCCGTTAACGATGGATCCGAAGGATGTGGTTTTCGGGTGGGACTTGTCTCTCCGAGCTTTGAGCAGGCGAGGGCCACCAGTGCCGAGCTGGTGGTTACGGGAAGCAGTTATGGGATCCTCCTTAGTGGAGAATAAGGCGGGTGTAGACTCTTCTGGGCAGTTACGTGTGCATGGGAAGTTATCGGAAGGGACGGTTTCTCAATTTCCTTTACGTGTAGAAACGCAACAAGGGGGAGTGGCCCACGTCATCCTCTTAGTGTTCCCGATGGCAAGAAAATGCAACGACTAGCTAGTGAGGTTTCGGCATTTTCATATAACATTGATTCCGTTAACACATGTGAAGTCTCTGAGTTATCGATTGGCTCTGCAGGGCAGGGTATCCGGCTACAATGAAGCTCATTAGCTGGAATGTCTGTGAGTTGGGGACACCACGGGAGATTAACCGTCTCAGGAATTCTCTGAGAGGTAGCAGTCCCCACCTTTTTTTCTTATTGAAACAAAGCTGAATGTGCAACGTATGGAGTGTGTTCGTATGAAATGTGGTTTTTTATTTGGTATTGATGTGGTTGCGAAGGGTTCGAGAGGTGGATTATCGTTAGGATGGAAGCCTGATTGGGTTGTTGAGTTGCAAAGTTATTCCCGGTCTCATATTGACGTCATTATTAGAGAAAGTGTCGAGTTGGTTTGGCGCTTTACAGGTTTCTATGGGAGTCCGGAGGAATGTGGTCGTTCTGACGCTTGGGATCTTTTACACCATCTGGGATCTGACTAATCTTTGTCGTGGCTGGTGGCCGGGGACTTCAATGAGATTGCGTACTCATTTGAAAAGCGATGAGGGCAACTTCGTTCAGAATGTAACATGGCTGGTTTCTAAGACGTTTTGAGTGACCGTGACCTTAGTGATCTGGGTTTCTCTGCGAATTGGTATACGTGGGATCATCGGTTCTTACCGGGGAATAATATCCTTGAACGAATCGATAGAGCAGATGTGAACCCTAGCTGGTGGGCGATGCATCCTGGTTATTCTGTTTCTCACTTATCTCATATAATCTCAAACCATTGTCCGGTGCTCGTAGAGACTGAGCGATATTCTTTCCACATAAATTCTAATCGGGAGGCATTTTTTCGATTTGATGCAAATTGGGTCCATGATGAGGAGGTGGAATAGATAGTTAAGTCTTATTGGGATATTCATGATGAGTCCATTCCTGGAAAACTTCAACTTGTTGGTCAGAAGTTATTGTCTTGGAGTTGAAGCAATAAGAGGTCAACTACAGAACGTAAGCGATATTTACAGACTCGGTTGCGTGAGCTGTCAACAGTTGATCATGAGGAGGATACCTTGTAGGAGTTGATTGATGTTAATTGGGCCTGAATATGGAAGCGGATAAAAAAGAATTATTATGAGAGCAACGATCTCATGCTAATTGGCTTCGATATGGAGACATGAACACCCCATTTTCCATAATTACGCGACTTATCAAAGTAAGAATAACACAGTAGCGGGGATGTTTGATACTTCTGGCACCTAGAGAACGGATCCTGTAGAGTTGATTTCGGTTGCTAACAGATACTTTAAGGAGTTGTTTCAGTCTTCAAACCCAGGTGTTGCGTCTCCCATCTTTAATGAGATTGAGCCACAGGTTACGGATGAAATGAATGAGTCCTTACTCTCGCATTTCCGAGATGAGGAGGTCTGGCATGTGATCAAAGGCATGGCTCCGCTGAAAGCTTCAGGTATGGACGAGTTCCCAGCTGTATTTTATCAGAAGTATTGGCATGTGATCGTTGATGATATAGTTTGAGTGTTAGTGAAAATTAGAAAATTTCATCTTTAGAGCTCAATTTCTAAGCAACTGATCTAAGCCAAATTTGTTTATTCCACCATTTCATTCGTGAAAATTGTATATCGTCACGGAACGTCCTTAATAGACATGCAAACTAAACTGGTTTTGCAATGTCATGCATCGGAGATGCCCCATATTGTCTACTTCCATACTTGTACGAGTGAGATAGCCTTTTCGTTTTCGGGTAAAAGATAGATATTGTTTTTAAAAGGAATTTGATCTCAGATATGTCAAAAGTTATAACCTCATTTCCCAAATGTGCATTTCATTATACTTGATATTCACTGAATTTTCAACAATTCTTTATTACTCAAAGAAATGTTATTTAAAATAAAGGCACGGAACGTCCTTAATAGACATGCAAACTAAACTGGTTTTGCAATGTCATGCATCGGAGATGCCCCATATTGTCTACTTCCATACTTGTACGAGTGAGATAGCCTTTTTCGTTTTCGGGTAAAAGATATGGATATTGTTTTTAAAAGGAATTTGATCTCAGCATATGTCAAAAGTTATAACCTCATTTCCCAAAATGTGCATTTCATTATACTTGATATTCACTGAATTTCAAACAATTCTTTATTACTCAAAGAAATGTTATTTTAAAATAAAGGCTCAAGCATATAAAAGATAAATTCAAACAAGACATTGTTTCATAGGTAACACAATTATGTGGTAATAATGATGATCCCAAGATTCGATGTTCCTTGATTGCGACATTCACTTTTTAGATCCATCTCTAGTTGTACAAACATCCGCTTCGTAAAACTCTAGCTCTTTTCTGTCCATCTTTAGCTGGATCAAAGCTTTAAACTCTGAGCAATCTTGCACATCATGTCCATCCTCATTGTGATAACAGCAATGACTGCTACCTTTGTAATCTGATGTGCTAGGATGCGGCGCAAGAAACCCCGCATTTATCAATTGCCTCCAAACCCAGGCCAGAGGTGACTTCACTTCGAAAACTCTGGTTTTAACCTTCTTACCCTTCTCCTTGGTGATTACACTTTCTTCATGCTTTTGATGATTAGACAGAGTGTTCTGTGCCACTTTGGGTGATCCTGTATTGTTGAAATGAATCATGTTCCTGTTGTGCATTCTTTGGACAATCCTCTTAAAGGCGAGACAGTTTTCAATAGCATGCCCCGGAACACCGCCATGATATTCACAGTGTGAATTTCCATCATATCACCTGGGGTATGGGGGATTTAGAGGTTTCTTTGGATATGGTGACACCACATGTGTGTCAAAAAGCTGTTGATAAAGCTCCTTATATGTCATGAGAATGGGATCGAAATGCTCATTTCCCTTTTCTCTTTGATTCCCTCGAATCTTGTTTAGAAGCATCTAATGGTACAACTGCAGTTGGTTTTGATTTAGAGATCGTAATATTTTTGCTAGTGTTGAAAGCGTTAAGGTTGTTGATCTTTCATTCTTTCTTCTTCATGGAAGGTTTTTTACTCGACTACCCTTTTTGTCTTTTTTTGCTTAATGGTTGTTTCTACCACCTTTGCTTTGACTTCCTCATCAAACTTCGATATGTGGTAATAATCTAGATTATTTTGAGGGTTGGTTACAAAGGCATGTGCTTTTGCGGCAGATGAATTCCCTTGAAGTTCAGGTAAGATTCCAAGTGAAATAACCAACAATAGAGTAGGTGGTACATTCACCCCCTCAGATGCCCCAGCCCCAGGAGCATTCATTGGATTCAGGCCATACAACCTTGCAATAATCCAGTTAACCAATAAGTCTTGGTTCCTAGTGATGGAATCCAAAGTATTTTGTTGATTTTGACTTATTTTTTCTGCCAACTCTTTTTGCAACCTCAACATGTTCTCTTCAAGTTGTGCAATTTTGGCTTCCATTTGTCTTTTCTTTGTACGGGTGTTGTGAGGATAATGTGTGTCCAAAGCTTGTGGAGGTATATTCGGTGTTTGTTCGTTTTTTTGATGAGAAATTTTCTGTTAGTGAATGTAAATAAATGAAGAAAAATAATAAATGCAAAATATGGATAAATGCATGATGCATGAAATGTTTGAGGCATTGATCCGAAAACACGTCTGTTATTATAAATAATCTTTATTGGGACAAAAGTGTTATTTCTTAAGAGACAAAAACATTTTAAAGGTACATCCTGACTAAGTCCTCTAGACCCCGAACAACTTCTAACAGGTTGACTAGTCTTTTGCATTCGCCTGTCACCGGTTGAATACCTTGTCGAACTGCTCCGGCTTTTTTGGCTAAACCGTGCAAATGTTGAGCTGCTTAAATGACTGCATTTCTAGCTTTCACCCTTTCTTGAGATTGTTCCCTAACAGAAACGCCATTGGAGCCCTCCATCGATAGGAACTATCTGAAATTCGTCAACAATGGCCTCCAATTTCAGCTTATCTTGTTATTGTTGTCTTTGAAGGGACTCTTCAGGTCAGTAACATTTTTCTCATCTACCCCCTGCAACCTTTGCCAACCCATTTGTGCTTGGTGTAAACCCGGTCCATTCTGAGTCCTTCACAATGTAGCAGAGTGGTATACTCTTCGATTGTGGGCACTACGTCTTCTTGATTGAATGTGACATATAGTTGCTTTGCAGACTGTCTCCCTTTCCTTATGAGTTTTTTCTGACCATAGTTGAACCTCTGCGTTTTTCACCTCTTGTATTACAACCCCCTTTGTCCATTAATGCAAACCATTTACATTTATCGAACATGTTTTTGTGGATCAACACCTCTTTTGAATGATGTAAATGTTAAAAAATAAAATAAAAGGAAAAAAAGAGTTAGTGAGATAAAAATAATAAATAAAATAATAATGAAAATAAAAAGTCATACCCTACATGATATCTACCCCACATGCTTATTATTCCTGCCCAGACATGATCTCTATCCCGCATGTTAATTTTGAACAAGTCTTACCACATATCTTTCTAGTTCGCATGCTTTGAATAAAAAGTAAAGCAGAAAATAATTCAAGACAGTCTAGGTTTTGAAATGGGCTTGGGGTGGGCTCTAATTCCCTATAGTCTCCCGGTTTAAGTTCTAAAGAAGGATACCCGAGTTTTCCTCGCTGATGCCCCCTTGGGCTTGCCAGACCCTTAGTCTTAAGCCTATTACAAGCTCATGTGGACCAAGTTAAACTCGAGATGATACATTCCCTTATATCTATACGGAGAATAAATTCACACGAAAACGTAAGGTATATGAATCCCGAAGGTTATTTGCTAGGCCTATACAGAGAATAAATTCCCACGAAGGCGTCGCTTTCACCTCCACTTATAAAGGGTTTGGAGCTCAGGTATATAGTCAGAGATGAAAGTTTTAAAAAAATCTGAAATCATTGAAAAAAAACGTCAGTACAAATATTTATTTTAAAAAATTGTCAAAGATAAATAATAAGAATCGAATAAATAAATTAAAATTTAATCTTGTTATTTTCGTTTAAAAAGAAAATCGAAAATTAATTCTGGCCTGACTCACTTGACTGTCCCCAGCGTAGTCGCCAAGCTGTCGCGGCCATCTTTCGGGTGACACCGGAATTGGGCTTCGACTTAAATAAAACATGTTAGAGTCGTCACCGATCATTTAAAAAATATTTAGGTTAATCAGACAACATCTTACCTGATCTGCGTTTTACCATAAATATGTCGGATTCGGGAGTCAGTTACAGTCAATGAATGATTAACACCCTTGAAATGCCCTTTCGGTAACATTTTAATTTGTCGGTTGTCTTAATTGCGAAAATTAAAATTTAAAGACTCGATTCAAATTACTTACCTTTGATCAATTGAAATTATCTCTAAAAAATTGAAAACGTTAGATTATAAAATAAAAGAAATATCGAATAAAAATTAAATTTTTAAAAAATAAATCAAATAAGGAAATATTAAATTTAAAAAATGTTATATAAAAAATGTTAAAAGAAAAAATAAAATAAATGAAGAAAATATTAAATTTTAGAAAATAAAAATATAAAAATATTAAAAGAGAAAATAAAAATAAAACAAAATAGAATAAAATAATAATAAATAAAAGAGAAATATAATAAAATAATAAATAATAATAGTAAAGAAAAAAAAATGAGTTTTTAAAAGTTATTTTTAAAATAAAAGATAATTAGTAAATAAAAGAAAATAATTAAACAAATAAATTAAAAGTAGCCTCACACTTCAGCTTTACCTCAAATTCCTCCGATCATCGAAACAGATATTTACTTCAAAATTCACATCAACTTACAAGGACAATTCTTCGCTACCGACTCGGATTACGTTGTTCAACAAAAACTGATTTCAATCTTAGTTTACTCTTAGCAAACAATTTTGCTAAGTGTGTTCTCGGAAAGTAGAATATGCTTCAATAAGCAAACCCTTACTTTTCACGTTTAGAATTGAACATTCGGCTTAAAAGAAAATTAGCTAAGAATGACCAAAGTCATACTTAGCATAATTGTTGAAAACGAAATTTAAAAGAAAATAAAGAAGTATGCGAAAAATAAAGAGAAAGCTAGAGAGAAGAAGGAGATTTTATTCTTAGATGTGTGTGTTCTTTCTAGGCTCACACTAAGAGGTTATTTATAGTCGTAAAATTCCTAAAAACAAGCTAAAGATAATTCCTAAAATAATATCTTTTATCCTAATTAAAACGCTAAAAACTAAAAATACAAAGATAAAATATAATATTAATATATATACTAAATAAGCCCCGGACGAAAATGAGTGTCGATAGAAAAAATAATGTTTTAGGTAGCGTTTTATCAGATATATTATTAAGCTCGGCAAAGAGCCCAATAATATTTCGGTAGAAATAATAATATTTTAGGTATTTTTTATCGGATATGTTAAAAAAATAATAACAAATTGATAGTGTCTTTCCTTAACCGTATATTAAGATTGCCGTACGGTAGAACTTGCCTAAAAACACTCCATCGTTAATTTTTAGATAAATTCATCAGTGTTAGGGTAACAACATAATACATTAAGGAAGGTTTCTAGTGATGTTGAAAATGAGTGAAAAAAACTAATTTTTAATGGAGATGATGGTGAAGTTAAATTAAAAAATATTTTTTTTTTATTTTCATGTCAACACCAACTACCGCATCATCCTGTTGTCAATAATGTAACAATATCGTGCCTTAATAGAAACATATACTAACCTCTAATTTAAAATTGAAGTAATTGAAATTTTAATACTAAAATTGATATATAATCTAAAATTTAGTGACTGATGATATAGTTTACCCCTGAAATAAAAGTACTAAAACCTTAATTAGACCGGTTTAGAACGTGGATATCGTATTCCACAATACCAAATGGAGCAGGCCTGAACTTGTCGACCCAGCCTGGTTCTTCCCTTTGGGTCCTGAGTCTCATTGGTCTAATTTCATGGGTTAACAATGGCCGACTTGAAATCAACTCGTCCGGAAAGGCCGAGGACGGGAAAGGTTAATTGGAAAGCAAAAGAGAAATGGCTTATTTGTTTATAGGCGTATCGCAGTCATCTCTTCTTCACCTTCACCCAAAGCTTGGACCATTTCAAAGGCTGCAGCTCTTTAACAACTCCGGTCACGCCAGAGTTGCAACGCTTAGCAACCGTCAGCTTCATTCCTAAAGGTTGACTTTGGCTGGCGTGGTATCTTCTGACTCAAAAGCACCCACGGCCGTTACCAACACCGTCGGTTCCGAAAAAGGAGGGATCGACATCGAACTTGATACGGGAAACGGCGGAGGAGACAAGTTTGACGACAGAAGCGGCGGAGGCGGTGGGGATAACAGCGGCGGAGGAGACGATAGTGGGAGTAAAGGAGAAGGGGAGTTTCCGGAAGACGGCGGTGAGAGAAAGATGGCTTTGTCTCTTGGATATGCTGCTCTTGTTGGAGGTAAAATCCTTGACTTCCTTCGTTTCGTGGTGCTGATATTTGGTTTGATTTTTGGGTAATCTAGGCTGAAATTTAAACTTGGTAGTTAAAAAAGAAAAGAATTTGGTGATAAATTTGCTATGATATTTGAGACGGGAATGTGCAGATGTTTCATTTTGATCAAGGGGTCATTATAATGGGCGAGTATTCGATCCACTGGAGTAAAAAAAAGTGAATTAATCGAGTTAAGAAGCATTATTTTATAACTCAGTTTTTTTTATTTGAGTCGAGGTAATAAAATTCGAGTTTTTCGAATTTCTTTTTATATTTAACCCTAAATATTTATAATGTAGCGTATTAATTGATTCTAATTTAAACATATTTCTATTAGTATGACCATATATATATATATATATATATATTTTGGACTTTTTCTTATGTGATATATATTCCTCGTGTAGAGTTGAGGTACTCTATTAGAATTTGAAAATCATTTCATTAATTATTAAAAAATTTGAGTTATTTGAATTACTTGAGTCTTATTTTATGACTCAAAACTTTATTTGAGTTTTAATTTCTGAGTGGAGTAAGTATATAAAATAAATGATTCAAGTTAAGTCAAGTCGAGTCGAATTGAATCAAGATTGAAAAATTTTGTTTTTTCGAGTCGAATCAAGTTTTCTTACCCCTAGTTCTTATTGCTTTTGTTAATGTGTGTGTAGTGGGTGGTGCTATGGGCTACATGAAGAGTGGCAATCAGAAATCGCTTGCTGCGGGAGGATTTTCGGCCGCAGTGCTCTATTATGTTTATACTCAGCTTCCCACAAATCCAGTTTTTGCCTCATCCGTTGGGCTTGGTAAGTCCGTCACTCTTTTTTATGTTGTTGCCATTTTGGTGTTGTGTCTATGTTGCTATTTGGGGAAGAGGATGATGTTTGATTCTATTCGGGGAAGAAAGGAAGAGAGATCCAAAGTTGTTTTCCGCGGTGGACTGGTTGTCTCTCAAGTGGTGAGGTTTGAAGAGATGGGGCTTGCCACTTAGTTTCGAGCTTGTTATGAACGGCGAATTCCAATTTGCCATAAACGCTGAATTTCAATTTGCCCTTTTGTTGTTATTTAGTGTTGAAAGGTGAGAGAGAGGAAGAAGAGATTGTCGTTCCGTTTTATTCTTGTAAGAAAGACACCTCTATGGTTCTTTCCATCAATGGTTTGTGTTTCATTTACCAAGGTAGCACTTAACAAAAAGTACCGTAACCACCTCGAGATAGCATGCACTTGTGTTCAATATGAACCTCAAGAAAAATGAGGTTCTTCTAGTCGCTGACATTGTTAACTTTACTTATAGGGAATAAGGATGTGAATCTTTTAAATTTCTCGTTCGAATGTTAATTATAGACACGAGGCCTTTAATAGGATTTAGTTTCACCTTGTTTAACTCTATTTACATTAATGATATCTGGTTTGAAGGTATATCTGCTGCACTTTTGGGAGTGATGGGTTCCCGTTTCAAGAGGTCGGAAAAGTCTTCCCTGCCGGTGTCGTATCGCTTGTGTCCCTTGTGTTTTGGTATGCAGCTATATATAATGCTTCACTATGTTTTAACATTTTAAGTTGTGAACTGTTTTCTTTAGACCATTGCTTTTGTATTTGGGTGCCTTTTTCTCCTTCATGCCAATAAAAAGTAGTGCAAGTGTTTTCGGCTTTGAAAATTTGAGATTGTGGAACATTATGCTTAATGATATCACAAAGGTATCCATAAGAAATACTCGGCTCAAGTTTGATCGAACAGTATCGTTTAATGATTTTCATGTTGTTTAATTCGTTGTCTCAGAAATAAATTTACTATGATTGGTGTAATTGAAAAAATGTATGAAGATTAACACAATCACCCAAATTAAAGAAACAAAAATCAAAATAATATCGTTTTATAGAAAGAAAAAAAAAACAATGTTGGCAAACATAATTGTTTTAACATATACTTAAATTTTAGCTTATAAATTAATTGAACACATAAAATTAATGCAAAAGGTGAAGATAAGTTAGGTCAAATACTGAATATAAAAAATAGATACAAATTTTATAAATTTAATGATTAGTTTATAGTAATTTGATAATTTTAATGATTAATTTATAATAGTTTGATAAATTTAATAATGATGTTTAACTGTTTGTTGAACTTAAGGATCGTTTTATAATTTGTAAAATTTTAATAACTAAAATGATTATTTCAAAACAGTTGAACGACATGGTGTGATTTAATCAAAATAAAGATTCTTGGGATCATCTGCCCGTCATTAGTGTCTGCTTTGGACGCGAAATTCCAATCAAAACCGAGCATCGACTGGGCTCATCGCAACTAAAAAGCCCAGTAGTCGCTCACGGTCATCTCGATAGATATCATCATCAATTCAATTTCAACTGATCTCGTCGGATCTGCTCATCCAGATCTTCACAAATTTCCTAGTTCCGTCTCCAATTGATTCTCTCACAGAACAAAGCGCGGTAACTTTTATTCTTCATTCTTTGTTTCTCTTATATCCGTTTCTCTATTTGTATTTATGCACTTGTAGATCCTAACTCTGTTCTTCAACGATCTGCTCCAATTTCTATAAAATAATGGCTAACCACTTCATTTTGGCATTGATATTTTCGTTGCAGGCGGAAGAGAAGGAAACTCTGGGACTATCGTGTCGGAAGCGTCGGCTTAGATCGAAATGGCGGCAGGTGGATTTGTGAGCCGGGATTTCGAGTCGATGCTCAAGGAGTGTGCTGGCAGAAAACATCCCGATCTTCAAAAGGCTATTCAAAATTATCTAGGTTAGATCTTTACTTTTTTAGATTTTATTTTGTCGATCTTCATTTCTTTGATTGTTTCTTAGAAATTCTTTTCCTCACCGTTTATCTGGAACTGTGTTTATGATTATAATTTCTTTGTTTTTAATATGTTTTTTTTTCTATTTTCTAGTTTGATTTTTTATTCTTTGCGTCTGAACCGGCCTTCTGAGTTAAAGAAGTTTTAAGTTCGGATTATCCTCTATTGATTTTTCTACTGCATTAGCCGTTGTTTAGATATTTAAGTTTTGCTTCATATTCCCTTGCATTCTACTATATTATCAATTGTAATGTGAATTAAAATGGTATTTAGGGATATAAAGTGGAGTTAATAGTAATTGTAGCGTTTTTCATGCTATAATCTCTTTTGGCATTAGGTTAAGAAGCTATACTTTCTATGGAGTGAATGATGATCGTCTTATTTAAGTTATTACTTTCATATTTTAATGAGAAAATGAGTGAGATTTCTGTTTCATATATGATGGAATTTAGAAGGGATATTGTTAGCGAGATTGTTTTCATATTATAATGCTTGTTCTAGGAGTTAGTCTTTTCTTCTTTTCCACCTGGAAACTATAGGAAGTATGTAATTAAGAGGAAAAAAAGAGGATGATAGAGTAAAGATTTTGACCCTTCAATTCCTAATATGCACTGTCTCCATACATCAAGTAAATATATGGTCACTAGTTTTCTTCAATTTATGAACTTATCTCTGCATGTTATTTCTTGTTTAAATTGCTGTGGATTGGTCATAGCTTTCATCTAATTATTTTGATAATTTTTCTTTTTGCATTTCTTCAGATAGTCCTAAGCAAACAAATCAGCATTCTTCATCCAGTGAGCCAGACCAAGCAGCGCCTCCTACTGGAGATGGAAGGTTTGTATCTTATCACAATCTTATAACCTTCTACTCCGTTCTTTGGTTCCAACTTGATTCATACCTAGTTTTTTATCCCATATATAAACCCTACAAAATTGCCGTTTGATATATATGTTTCTTTGTTCTATTAGTTTACAGTTGTGTGCTATCCATAGGTTAACAACTGAAGTTTTTCCTATCACCATAGTTTCTTTCAAATGCATCCTACCTGGCCTTGTAAAATATGATATTAATTGATGTTACTTGCAGTAATGTTATCATGACTGTAGTTTAACAATTATCAATGGCCTTTAATTTTTCCTTTTGTCTTGTAGTTCCCATGAAACTGAAAATCTAGCTGAAAAAACTGGAACAGAACCTGATGGATCAAGCACAGTTTCAGAAAATGCTGGGGATACTGAGCATGGTAGTAAGCCAACCGGTGCCAGTGGAACTATAATAACTGCCTTAGCAAATGCAGGATACACCTTGGAAGGGGCTGAGGTGGAGCTTGTTTTAAATCCTCTTCGACTGGCGTTTGAGACAAACAACTTAAAGATCCTTGAACCTGCTTTGGATTGTCTTCATGTATGTAGTTTTTTCTTTCTTGATCTAAATACCTGTTATATACTTCTAAAAGGCTACCTAATTTGGTTCTTTGATTTTGGAATTTTTAATGCCTCCATTTTCTACATAGTTGATGATCTGTTATAATTCCTTAAGCACAGAAACTAATTGCCTACAATCATCTGGAGGGAGATCCTGGTTTAGATGGTGGTAAAAATGTACCTCTGTTTACTGACATTCTGAATATGGTTTGCGATTGTGTTGATAATTCTTCACCCGACAGGTGTGTGGCCTTGCGTCTGTTAACCTTATTTTTTAGCCTATACCACTTGTTATGCATTTTTAATTCCGGAAAATGATTTGCAGTACAATTCTGCAAGTGTTGAAGGTACTTCTGACTGCTGTAGCATCCGCAAAGTTCCGAGGTAAATTGTCCAGGATCATGTAGTATTCTCATCTATTTTATTGTATAGCTTCTGAATTGAGTTGTGTTGCAATTTACTTATTAAAAATGCAGTTCATGGTGAACCTTTGCTCGGGGTTATCAAAGTCTGCTACAATATTGCTCTTCACAGGTATTGTTTCTATTTGTTGAATATAGTGATAGTCCAACTCAATAGTTCTCATAAATTGTGGCATGGATGCGCAGCAAGAGCCTGATAAACCAAGCAACATCAAAGGCAATGTTGACACAGATGATTAGCATCGTATTTAGGAGAATGGAGGCTGATCCAGTATGTGTTTTTTAAATCTAACCGTTAACTACTTTTCTTTCCTCTTTTATATCAGGACAAAAGTAGATAATCGTATTTTTTTAATGGAATCTAGGTTTCTACTTCATCTAGTTCATCTGATCATACTGAAGCTGCTTCAGTCGAGAATTCTGCATCAAAAGCTGAAAAAGCTTCCTCAAATGATCAAAATGATGATGAAATGACATTAGGGGATGCACTTAATCAGGTCAAGGATACCACACTTGCATCTGTTGAGGAACTTCAGAACCTTGCTGGTGGTGCTGATATTAAGGTGCATCTTTTTATTTTCCATTAGTTGTTTTGATTAATTTGACTTGGGGAACCCAGGCTTTTATATCATTCTCTAGGTGTTTCCTTTGGTAATGCTTGTTTTTATTTATTTTGTTTATGGTTTTTACAGTGGCACTTAAATGTTTTATAGGGTTTAGAGGCTGCTCTTGACAAAGTTGTGCATGTTGAGGATGGTAAGAAAATCACAAGGTATGTACTAAACATATTTTACCCAAAATTTCAGTTTTGGTTTTCTTTCCTTCCGTATGTTGTTGCTTTCATATCATGATTCTTGAAACTTTTCTTTTAGAGGGATTGATCTTGAGAGTATGAGTCTTGCTAAACGTGATGCATTACTAGTGTTCCGCACTCTTTGCAAGGTAGGTTCTTTTATCATCAATTATTGTTTCCATTTTGAAGTCATTGCTTCCATTCCCTTCATGAAATGTTTTATCTTGCAGATGGGTATGAAGGAAGATACTGATGAGGTCACAACCAAGACACGCATTCTTTCTCTTGAACTTCTGCAGGTTAATTTTATGAATTTATTTTATGCTTTGAAATAAAACTGATTTGTAGGCTTTGAATAAAGAATTCAGTGTTTTCCCAACTATGTGGATTCATATTTATAAATGCGTCATTTTTTTGTTCTGCTGTTGAGGGGATATATTTTCTATTTTCATTCTTTGGGGGAAGCATCTATTTATCCTCATTGTATTCGAGTTTGAATAGATGAGTAGCTTTGACATTGTAGAATGGACTTCATCACTTCATTGGTAGCCCTAAAATAATCTCAGCATAAAATTGTTTTAAAATGCCCAAATTTGTTTATTTTTTAAAGGTAATAACGGAATGATTACTAATGTTGTTACCATATTTGCTGGCCTATGCTATTTCAGGGTTTATTGGAAGGGGTTAACCATTCATTTACAAAGAACTTCCATTTCATTGATTCAGTGAAAGCATATCTCTCATATGCTTTGTTGCGGGCTTCAGTTTCACATTCCCCCGTCATTTTTCAGGTTATCTTGCATTTATGTACTCTCCTGATTTGCGGGAAGAATCTGCTACAATAATTTGCCTGACTATTTATTTCTTTGTGACAGTATGCTTCTGGGATATTTTGCTGTGCTTTTGTTGCGATTCCGAGAGAGTCTTAAAGTATGATTATCAATTTAACTTATTGACAGATCATTAGAGCTAGTTCTTTCAAACATGGTGTTAGTGCTATGATACACACCAGTTCTGCTTAATGCCCGAGTTTTTTTAATCTCTTTCAGGGTGAAATTGGTGTCTTTTTCCCCTTGGTTGTTTTGCGGTCATTGGATGGTTCAGATTTCCCCATTAACCAAAAAATGAGTGTTCTTCGGTACAGTGCCCTTTCTAATTGATTGGACGTTGAAATTACCAGGGCTAATTGATTTAAGTTAAACTGTGTGTTTTTCACGTTCAGCTTTCATTATCTGCCCCCATAGTTTGTGATTTTCTTTAATATTATCTCATCTTCATTTATTTATTTACGTTTTTAGGATGCTTGAGAAAGTTTGCAAAGATCCCCAGATGCTTGTTGATGTTTATGTGAATTATGACTGCGATCTAGAGGCACCAAACTTATTTGAACGCATGGTATGAACTTAGTTACTATTTACATGCCATTTATTTATATGTTTACATGTTCTTCTTGGCTTTTCTTATATAAATGAACCATTTGTCTTATGACACTGTAGGTCATGACTCTGTCTAAAATAGCTCAAGGGGCACAAAGTTCTGACACAAACCCTGTTGCTGCCAACCAGACTACATCAATTAAGGGTTCTGCACTCCAGGTAGGTTAATCTCTTAACAGGCTCTACTAAATCAGCTTGCCAAGTATATAGACTATTATTTGTTTGTATTTCTATGCTTCCATGTCCACCGTTGTTTGATAATGTTGTACTTTTAACTCTTCAGTGCCTTGTCAATGTACTGAAGTCACTGGTTGACTGGGAGAAATCTCGAAGACAGTTGGAAAGGAAGAGGGAAGGTAGCCGGTCTCCTGAAGAAGATCGGACTGGAGAATCTGTTGAGCTAAAAAGCAGGGATGATGTTCCCAGTAACTTTGAGAAGACTAAAGCTCATAAATCTACCATGGAAGCTGCCATTTCTGAGGTAAGTGATTGGTTTTTACACTCAAGGAGCATTGTAGTTTTTTGCAATTTGGATATATGGCAGTTCAACAACCCCCAATTTCTTGGATTGTAATTAGATTCTAAATGATTGTTTCAATTATATGGCAGTTCAACAGGCAACCAGTGAAGGGTATTAGGTACCTGATATCAAATAAATTGGTGGAAACTAATCCTGCCTCAGTTGCTCAATTTCTAAGAAATACTCCCAGCCTGGACAAGGTAGGATCCTTATATGATGCAACTTTTGATTAATTGCTGGAGAAGCGGTCTAATGCTTAGTTTTGTTGCAGGGAATGATCGGTGATTATTTGGGTCAACATGAGGAGTTTCCCCTTGCTGTCATGCATGCTTTTGTCGATTCAATGACATTTGCAGGAATGAAGTTTGATACTGCAATACGAGAATTTCTTAAAGGATTTCGTCTTCCTGGGGAGGCTCAAAAGATAGATCGCATAATGGAAAAGTTTGCAGAAAGGTATGGGGGTATCTATGCTGTGTGCATGAGGCAGTCATTTTTTCTGAAATGTAAACATAAGCTTAACTTTATTAAATTGTATAAACAAACTTAAATGTTCTTCAGTTTAATGATGGTTCTTTAGCCATTCCAGGTAGGTTTTATGCCAAAATTTCGCTGGTAAGGTTATTGTTGGAAGTGTGAATCATTATTGGACAATTTTTTTTTGATAGGAATGAAAGGCCTCGTTAAAAAACCCCCTTCTTGATTAAGGAGCTTGATAATAAGCTCCTTAATCAGCGGAAGGAGGAAAAGAGTGCCTTTAATTTTATTACTAATGGAAAAATTACATAAGATACAACCATTACACCAATAACAGTACATAAAACTTAAAAACATCCCCTAGCATAAAAGCCTTTACAGTACATAAAACTTAAAAACACCCCCTGCCATAAAAACCTTCACAGTAGAATAGAAAACCATAGTTGACTCCGAACAATCAACCTATCCCACTCTTAGCTAGATTGTCTGCCTCCCCATTGCACGCTCTTGGAATTCACCTCATTGAATGTACCTTACTAGTGATGAATGTACCTCACGACAGCCATTGAAAGGAGGAGAAGAGTACATTTTTTTGATAGGAATAACAGACCTCATCACAAACCTCCTCCTTGATTAACAGAGTCTGATAATCAGCTCCTTAATTTAACCACTCAAGTAGCAACCAAAAACCTAAAACTCAAACAATAAATCCCACTGATAATGCCTAACAATCAACCAATTCCCATCTTTGCTAAACTATCAGCCTCCCCATTACACGCCCTTGGAATCCATCTAACTGAGTGCACCCTATCCGAGAAGAGTGATGAAATCTCCTTAACTAAAGGTAAGATAAAAACAGGGGCCAAAGTTGGGCTCAATATCCATTCCACAGCCGACTTGCAGTCACTTTCCACAATCAACCTTCCAACAGTATCATTCACACTTCCATCTGTTGTTTGTTTCATTAGCTTTGGTCAAAAGTCATACAAGTATCATCCTCAAATATTAAAATCTCTACCACATCATGCCAAACCTTTTCTTTAAAAACTTCTGAGTTACATGCCTTTGTTGGTTAATCATTACTTTTGTATGAACAATTGAACTATATTTTTGGTGCTTGGTTTTAAAAGGCGTGCCTCGGGCGCGCCTAGGCTCGAGGCGCAGCAGGGCGATGAAGGTAGCACCCACTTGTATTGGGCGAGGCGATTTACCGGAGGCGCATGCCTACGGGCTTTAGGCGCCGGGCGCAGCGCTTTTGCGCCTTTGGTGGTGGCTGGTACACTGGATAGGGCTTATCTCTTTCGATGGAGTTTTTGATAAAGGAAAGGAAAGAAAGATAGGGGTATTGAAATAATAGAGAAGAAGATGAAAGCAATATTGAAATAGCACAATCAAGTGAATTCTTTACAGTGAATAATGTCCAGGCTAACAGCTATAAAGCACGGATAGATGTGCTGCATTTAACAAGATTAAATGCATTGAATTAGCTGAGGTCAGCTCACATCTTTATATTAAATTGATGCATGTATCCAGCTGTAAGCTAACATTATAGAAGGAGAAGCAGCATTTTGAAAAGAACATAAAAAGAGAGCTAGGTTTAGCAAAAGAGAGCTGGGTTTAGCAAAATAGTCACTCTTCCATTATAGCTATCAATAAATTACAAAATAGTCACTCTTTCATTTACCCAATTAAATTGATGATGTGGCATATTAACAAAAAAAAAAAAACTAATATCTAATTTACTCCTTAAACTATAATTATAAGTAAAATTTTAATTGAACCATAGAGGGATTTCAGTATTAAAAAAATGTTATTCTCTCTAAGAAATTTAAGTTTGAGTAGTTGTGTTTGCACTACAAAGTATTAGTTTGATTTATATTATATAGTACAAACAGTGTGCCTCGCATACGAAAGGCTCGCGCCTGTGCCTTGCCTAGGCTCTAGGGACCTTTTGCGCCTCGGTGCGCCTTGCGCCCTTAAAAACCAAGTTTTGGTGAGATTTTTTTAAGTTAAATTCTTGATGTCCACCTATCTTGTTGACTACATGCCTTTCTGCAGGATCAATGATGCTTAGTTGTCTCATTTTGTGTTTGGCAGGTATTGTGCTGATAATCCAGGTCTTTTCAAGAATGCAGACACTGCATATGTTCTTGCATATGCAGTTATAATGCTGAACACTGATGCCCATAACCCCCTGGTCTGGCCCAAAATGTCAAAGTCAGACTTTATTCGTATGAATGCAACAAATGATCATGAAGAGACTGCCCCTACTGAACTTCTGGTAGAGATATATGATTCAATTGTTAAAGAAGAGATAAAAATGAAAGATGATGTAAGTGGCATTGGGAAAGGTGTCAGGCAAAAGCCCGAGGGAGAAGAGAGAGGTCGTCTTGTTAGTATCCTTAACCTGGCTCTACCTAAACCAAAATCAGCAGTTGATGCCAAGTCTGAAAGTGAAGCAATAATTAAGCAGACACAGGCTATCATAAAAAACAAAGGAGCAAAGAGAATTTTTTACACTGCAGAGAAGATTGAACTTGTGAAGCCCATGGTTGAAGCTGTAGGATGGTCGCTGCTGGCTACCTTCTCTGTTACAATGGAGGAAGGTGAAAATAGGGCGAGGGTTGTTCTTTGTATGGAAGGATTTAAAGCTGGGATACATATCACGTATGTGCTTGGAATGGATACAATGCGTTATGCCTTTTTAACATCTTTGGTCAGGTAAAACTATCTTTTTCTACTTGGAAAAGTTCTTTTTGTTTCTATTATCTGCCAAGGTTTTTTTTACCCCATCCTTCCCATTTTTATCCATTGCTTTTGTTTTACCTTGTCATTGTATTTATTCTGGTCTTAGCTTGTCCTCTATGTTGTCCTGCCCATGCATCAATCATTACTTTGTGTAATTATGCAATTCATATGTCAATCATTGTAATTATCTTAATCCTTGGGCAGTACTTTAGCTTCAATGCTTAGTCTGTGATTTTTGGATGTTAGGTTTACTTTCTTGCATGCCCCAAGGGATATGCGTAGTAAAAATGTGGAAGCATTACGGACACTATTGGGTTTATGCGACTCCGAATCAGACTCTCTTCAGGACACATGGAATGCTGTTCTTGAATGTGTTTCTCGGCTTGAATTTATTACGACAACTCCTGCTATTGCTGCAACTGTCATGCATGGATCAAATCAGATCTCCAGGGATGCTGTTGTGCAGTCACTGAAAGAATTGGCTGGGAAACCTGCTGAACAGGCTTTTATAAATAGTGAAAAATTGCCTAGTCATTCTGTTGTAGAGTTCTTCACTGCTCTCTGTGGTGTATCAGCAGAAGAACTAAGACAAACCCCAGCCCGTGTTTTCAGCTTGCAGAAGCTTGTTGAGATCAGTTATTACAATATTGCTCGTATACGTATGGTATTTCCTTCAGACTTACTACTGCAACATTCTCTTTTTTTTTTTGTTATAATTACATATCAAATTTTATGGCTAGTCATATTCTGAAACTTCTTATGTAGAGTAAGATATGCGTCATCTCAACGGGCTTATCAAAATATTGAGGAGAAACATGTAGGAATAACAAGAGAGGATTCCTTAAAATGATCCGACCATCTTTGAATTCCACGCATCGTTTCTTAGTTCAGAGCTTTTCATTCCTTCTTGAAAGTTCTTTTCTAGGAAAAAAGGTTCATAAATTGCACGACTCATTGTGCCATGCCATGCTCTCTTGAGTAACTGTGGAGAAAATTGTGTAAAAAGTTCAAATAATGCAATTTTTTTTAAAATTTAAAATTTATATGGAAAATTACTCTAATTTACTTAACAGAACATTTTATATTAATTTGATTTTCTTTTACCACATATTAGCACTTTTATACAATAATTAGTTTTGGATGTAAGTTAACCAGACATGAGCTGTTAATGTTGACTTAGTGCGATCTAATTATGGTTTATAAATTGATTTCTATATCGAAAATGATTTTCTTCCTACTAAAATTTATGATTTCTTATATTCTAAAACTTTTAATGTTATGCCTTCCAGGTCTGGGCTAGAATATGGACTGTCCTTGCAGATCATTTCATTTCTGCTGGCAGCCACGCTGATGAGAAAATTGCTATGTATGCTATAGATTCTTTGAGGCAGCTTGGTATGAAGTATTTGGAGCGTGCTGAATTGACCAATTTTACTTTTCAAAATGATATTCTTAAACCTTTTGTCGTTCTCATGCGGAATAGTCGAAGTGGAACTATAAGGAGCCTTATTGTTGACTGCATTGTTCAGGTATGTCTGGATGCTTAGATTTTCTTAACATCTAGCTCTCCTGCTGGGTGATGTTTTTACCACTATCGTCTACATTTTTTTGTTAATATAATTTCAATTTTAAACCTGTCAGTTTTTCTTTCTCACGCGGGAGCCTTGTGCGACTCTGAGACTTACAATGATGTTATTGCAGATGATAAAATCAAAGGTTGGAAGTATAAAATCTGGATGGCGAAGTGTTTTCATGATTTTCACTGCTGCTGCAGATGATGATTTGGAATCAATTGTGGAAAGTGCATTTGAGAATGTGGAACAGGGTAAGGAACTGCCATTTTTCTTTTTTTCTGACTGATCCTTATCTTCGTTTTTCCAATGAATTTAACAGCAGGTTCTTTGCAGTTATACTGGAACACTTTGATCAAGTTGTTGGAGACTGTTTTATGGACTGTGTCAACTGTCTTATTAGGTTTGCCAACAATAAAACTTCCCACCGTATAAGTTTGAAGGCTGTGGCCCTTCTCCGTATATGTGAAGATCGTCTGGCGGAGGTTTGTTTTGTTTTTCATTCTTCAGCTTTTATAACTTGAGCATGTTGTTCTTCCCTCTTGATATCTTCCATTGTAAGACTAAAATAGTCAAAGAGTATGGTCTAAAACTAGCCATGGTTACCAACTCTTCTACCAAGAAGACTTTGTCTATTGTCTTTCTTATGATTGTATGCTTTAATTTTTTTTTATTAAACTTGGAAGTTTTCTACGAACTCTTTTTTCTCTTCTCAGGAGAAAACAAGGTTAATATTAGCTGTTTCATCTCATTGATTATTTAAAACCATGTTTGTGAATTTGCTACTTCTGCTGCGTTCTTTTCTTTTTAATTGACATCTTTGTTAAGTGTTTCTCCTTGTTTTCAATTACAGGGACGTATACCTGGTGGGGCTCTTAAACCAATTAATGCTGATGGTGACACATCATTTGATGTAACTGAGCATTATTGGTTCCCAATGCTGGCTGGTTTGTCTGACCTGACATCAGATTCAAGACCAGAGGTTAGGAGTTGTGCACTTGAAGTTTTGTTTGATTTGCTGAATGAAAGAGGTAGCAAATTCTCAACATCATTTTGGGAGAGCATTTTCCATCGTGTCTTGTTTCCCATGTTTGATCATGTGAGATATTCCGGAAAGGACAGCTTAATTACCTCTGGGGATGTGTTGTTCCGTGAAAGCAGCATTCATTCTCTTCAGTTGCTCTGCAACCTTTTCAACACTTTTTACAAGGTAGATGAGTTTTGTGGTTCTATTAATATTATTATCATTATTCACATGATATAAAATGCAGGGGGTGGGGTTTAGGCTTGTGTGACGGGAAAACATATATCATCAAAATTCCAATGGTCTATATAATCTTGTGTTTGGGCCAAGCTTTCCTGATGATTACTGGTTGCTTGAACTTTCTTGTCTTTTTGTTTCTACAGGAAGTATGTTTTTATGCTGCCAACACTCTTGAGTTTGCTGTTGGACTGTGCTAAAAAGTCAGACCAGACTGTTGTTTCAATTGCTCTTGGGGCGTTGGTTCATCTCATAGAGGTTGGTGGACACCAGTTCAGTGAGAGTGAATGGGATATGTTGTTGAGGAGCATAAGGTATGTATATCTTCAGATTTGAGAATGCATAATTTTTTTACAATTAAATTATTTATTTTGAAGTCTTGTATTTTGTTTACTTCATTGTTATTTCCAGAGATGCATCGTACACAACACAACCGCTTGAGCTACTCAACACATTGGGACTACAGAATCCAATGAACCCCTCGATTTTAAGAGATTTAAAGGTTCATACAGATGGTGAAATTTCTCAGTTTGGTTCTACTGATAATGGGAGGACTTCACCAGTTGCATCTCCGAGCGGCACAAGTAATACTAATGCATCTCTTTCACAAGATCACAATCAAGAATTACAATCTATTCCAGATGGATCTGAAGGTGAGCCACGGAGGATCTTCCCCTTAAAACATACCAAACAGGGAATGTGTATCTTCATCTGTTAATATCATTCAAATACCAGAATTAGTTGCACTTTGCAGAATCATCTTACTTTTTACTAAGTTTAATTGTCTGACTGTATGCTGATGTCTTGTTTTCCTTCATATTATGAGCAAAAGCTTGGTCCATATACTACTGTTCATTCAGCCCAATCTGGACATTTGAATTTGTACATTAGCAAACCTGACAAATTATACATTGTCGTTCTTGTAGGTTTCCCTTCACCATCAGGTAGAGCTCAGAAGTCTGCTGAAGCTGGGACTCTCCAACGAAATCAAACAATAGGTCAAAGAATCATGGGAAATATGATGGATAACATATTTGTTAGAAGTTTTACCTCAAAACCGAAGAGTCCTACATCAGGGACTCCAGTACCATCTTCACCATTGAAGGTAGTAAGTCGTCTTTGGTTGTGCCGTTTGGTGGTTAGCGATTCCTTTCTCTGTGTATTTGAAGTTTTTATATATCTTTTCGATCACAAGAGATGTTCTATTTATGTTTTTCTTCTTCTTTCAAGAAACATTGCACTTTAGAATTTCTTGGTCTGTGATAGCTTCAGTATCTGCTGCTATTCTCTATTGGTTTATGCACTAGCCTTTAAAATGTTTGCTTAATTATTTATTGCACTTATTCTCGGAAACATAAGGAAATGTATTTCTTGCATCAAGATCACTTTTGTTCCGGTTAATGCTATTTTTTTCTTATACGTATAAAGAAGTTAGTTTTGTCAATTCAATGCTGCGGATGTTTTTGTTTAAGGATCAACCGGAAAAGTATGAATGTAATGTGTTATGAATCTATATGCATTCTCCTTTGTTCACTTACCCCTCTCTTGTTGATCCTACATTTCTCTAGGTTCCTGAGTATGCTGATGAGCCCGATGCTAAAGATGAGGAAAGTCCAATGATGACAACTGTTAGGGGAAAATGCATCACTCAAATATTACTTCTTGGTGCTGTTGATAGCATTCAGGTTTGCATGTTTAGACTTTGGGAAGTGGCATCTATGGTATAATTTTTATAATTCTTTTACCAATTAAAGTGCGTCTAAATTGACAGAAAAAATACTGGGATAATTTGAAAGTAACTCAGAAGATTTCCATAATGGACATCGTGTTATCCTTACTAGAGTTTGCCGCTTCGTATAATTCATTTTCTAATCTCAGAACACGCATGCACCATATTCCTGCGGAAAGGTAAGAAAATCAATGTTTTCTAACCTCATCTTTTTGTAATCTTCTTGCTTATTCTGTTAATTATTACTCTTACGGTCAAAGAACCTGGGTTATAACCACTTAATATTGTCGCAGGCCCCCTCCAAATCTTCTTCGTCAGGAGCTAGCAGGAACTTGCATTTATCTGGATGTCTTGCAAAAAGTAACATCGGGACTTAATGACAATAACGGGCAACGTCTAGAACGTAATGGGACTCTCGACACTGAAGAAACAAAATTGGAAGGAATATCAGAAGAGAGGCTGGTGTCTTTCTGTGAACAGATACTCAGGGATGCAGCTGACCTCCAGTCTACAGCTGACCTCCAGTCTACAGCAGGGGAAACTAGCAATGTTGATATTCATCGAGTTCTGGAATTGCGGTCTCCAATCATTATTAAGGTACTATATCAGGAAAAAGAAGAATTAAACGTAAAAAGTGATTTAGTTTTGTTAAATAATTCTTCTATTAGCAGCAGCGGTTATTGAGAATCTCGCTTTGTTTCCTCTCTTTGCAGGTGCTTAGAGGCATGTGCTACATGAACAAGAAGATTTTCAGGAGACACCTGAGGGATTTTTATCCTTTGCTTACAAAACTTGTTTGCTGTGACCAGGTAAAATCTCCCTTTCTCTTTGCCTGTACCTTAGATCTCACAGATTTCCAGTTGCAAGGTTGTATCCAATATGAGAATATGTAAAGACATCATAGGTCATTGAACTATGTTCAAATTATCATTTTGATCACTGAACTTTCAAAAGTTACAAAATGGTCATTAAATTTATTAAACTGTTACAGAAATGGTCACTACAACCTTGTAACATGTGTAAAAGTTCGATTAATTTAATGACCAATTTTTTTAACTTTGGAAGTTCAATGACCAAAATGATCATTTTAGCGTAGTTCAATGACCTCTACTGTACTTCACCCTATAAGTATTGCTTCAAGTTTAGTGACATTTTCTCTTTGCCATCACTGCTGCCCCTTGCTGGGTTAAACTTTCAACGAACTCTAGATTTTTTTTGATAAGTCGTTAAAAACCCCCTTCTTGCTTAATGGAGCCTGTAGGGAAACTCCTTAATCAGCGGAAGGAGAAAAAGAGTGCCTTAAGATTTTATTCATCACAAGAAAATTACATAAGAAATACAACAAAGAAAAACACCCCTTACAGAAACAGAAAACCATAAAACAACCCTAAACAACAACACTGAACTCAGCCTATTCCTGCTTTAGCTAAGGCATCAGCCTCTAAGTTAGCCGTCCTAGCAACCCATCTAAAAATTCCCAGAAAAACTTTAAGCCTATCAACTATGTCTTTAACAATAAAAACATACACATCTTCTAGAAATCTTCTTTATTTGAGTAAATTACACCAAAAGTTATCGAACTGTTATAAAATAATCATTATGATGTTATAATAAGTGTAAAAGTTTGATAAAATTTAATGATCATTTTATAACATATAAATAAAATTTAATGACCATTTTGTAACAATTCGACAAATTTAATGATCATTTTGTTCAGTTATCATTTGAGCATATTCCGGTGAATTATGGTGTGCTTCATCCTTTTTTATTTTTATTTCGTGTTGAATTAGATAAACGAAGCATTAACATCTTATCCTTTAAATTTGTCTCCATAAGCGATTATATCTCTGTCTTCAGATCGGTGTTCGTGGAGCACTCGGTGATCTTTTCAGGATACAGTTGAAAGCTCTGCTACCATGACGAGTTATAAATGTCTGTTTTTTAGCAGCTTTCTGAGGAATGATTTTCAGCGAAGTTGCGAATTCCATTGGATCATAGCCATTGTTGTATTATTGTTATCTGGGTGAAGAGTAAAATTAGATGGTTTAAAAGTGGTATTGTTTTCCTCTTGCATTTGCTTTATTAATTTCGAGGTAGCATAGAATTGAATATGGGGAGGCTGCTTCAGTGATCCTTTTTACATGCAACATTTACAAATAGCGAAATTTTTGTGTTATAGGGACTGAATATATTTGAATTTCACGTGTTTCTCTTATTGATTTCTGCATTTTGTTAAGGAGAAACTACAAATTTCATCACTCAATCTGGTTACTCGGACATTCAATTAGAAATAATATGGTGACATGATTAGCTTTATGCTAATGTGTAAGCCATCTATTGGTTATATATTTCTCATTTTGTTTTCTTTCTTTTTCGCAAAGATTGAACTCTTGAAATTCTTTCTCACGCTTTCAAAATTGTTTACAATGTTCATTATCTTATCCATGGCTTCTCTTTTATTATCAGCATGAATAATTTTGTTGTAGAATTGATAGTCTCTTTTAGAAAATTACAAGCCAAAAATATCCTTTAATGTCAATTTATTTTATAAGTAGGAAAGTGTTTATATTCTAAAGGAAAATGTATGGTATACAAATCTGCATAAGGTGATTTTTTACCGTAAGTGTTCTATGCCGCTGTCCATTATCTCTGTCACGTCAAATGTTTTGTGCCGTTATTTTTTAGTAGTTTTTTCAATCACACAAGAGAGTGGCGAATTTATTTTATTATTATCCATCACTTTTAATTTAGATTCTTTTAATTTTTTTAACTCTTGAAATGTAATCTAAATTCTAGAGAGAAAAAATCTTAATTTATAATCTTCGCCGTTTGATAACTTGAAATTAAAATATATATCTTTCCTTTTTTTAAAAAAATGGTGGGATTTGGAAGGTTAAAAAACTTTTTAAAACTTATAAAATTAAACCTTGAATTTAGATAAAAACATTTTCGATCAATGTTGAAATCAAAGAGGAATTGAAACTAGGATTTTCCTTTATAAGAAAAATAAAGTTTCGGGGTTTTTTTCCTAGTTTTTAGAAAGCAAATGCCCGGATAAATAAAAGCAAACTGATAAAAAAAATATAATTAAAAGATTCGAAGATCAAATTAGTATTTTTGAAGTTTAATGATCAAAACAGAAAGGTGGCCCAAAGTTGAGTAACGAAATTTGGAGCTTAACCGTTTTTTTCTGAACTTTCTGATCGTGGGTGAAAAATGCCCAACGTTTTTTTCTTAACTTTCAGATCGTGGGTGGAAAATGCCCATTAAATTATATGAACCTTGAAACTAAAGAACAGCCTCCTAAAACTTAATAGTTCACTTTCAAATTTGGGTAAATGAGTTAAGTAAATCTTTACCATTAGCAACTACTGCTATACAATGTGATGTGGATTGAATTCGTTGCTCTGCTCTGCTTTCTGATATTAAAAGCATGCTGTTTTCCAAAACTTAAGATTTTGAAAGGTGGCTGGTCTTATCATCAAAAGGAAGAGAAACCGGAACCTCGAATCAAACGGTAGGACGGAGAAGACTGGAGCACCTAGGAGCCTCCACGTATTACCTGATTCACAGCTCCTAACCATGGAAGCTTGCTGTGGTGATAAGAACTGACAAACCCATTCGGGTAAAACCGACTCTTCCACCGTTCCTTTGGTGGAGCAATGCAACAATTTCGGCACCAATAGTTTCCCTTTGTTACTGATGCCAACGGATGCCTGGATGTAATCTTTCATTGATCGTTTAGCAACTCGTTCGTGTTTTCAGGCCTGAAAACCCTCACCTGCAACAGGAAAAGTCTGAAAGTAGAATCTAATCTCCATTGTATTTGTATTGACAGGAGATTTCATTGTTGGTTATTTTGTAACACACTCACAATGAGAATACTAGAAAAAATGGATGAGGGGCGAACGATGAGATCTTACCGCAGGTAAAGAATGCAACTCATAACTCAAAGCAAAATGAAGCAGAGGCTCGGGACGATCAATCATATACTTCTGCAGTTCAACAGAAGCCTTGAATTTCTTAAGCGCCAAAACCACAGCCTGAAAACGATTATAATTTTGAAGTTGTAGATGTCAGAGAATACTGTCAATGAAGACAGCAATACCAAAAAAAAAACCCCAGAAAAGGGAAACAAATCTCCTCTTTTGGATAAAAGAAAAACAAAGTTGGGAGGAGTTAGCAACAGTTGATAAATGGACCAATTATACATACAATTTGTGGTCGGTAAGTGGCCGGATCATCTTTAGAACAGTGCATTCTATGTCAGCCACACTCACTGAGAGTCCTCCAACGGTGTAGGCAGCCTGCACATTATCATGCTGAACCGTTATCACCAGTCCAAAGCAGCATTTAGGGGGAAGGGGAATAACCGGATAAGAAAAATTATGACGGTAAACCTTTTGCTAGTTTGATTTCATCTCTCGGAACTCCATATGCTAAATATGCCTGAGAAATAGAGATGACAGAAAAAAAAATCATACTCTAATTCAACTAAGACCTAAGTAGCATCCATTGATCTATTGAAATCCCGAGTTATTGTATGGTAGAGTGTATGTATATATCGTTTTTATATGCTCGAGAGAGGAAGTAGAATGCATAGATTGAAAAGGTAGAAGCACATTACATGCATAATCAAAGCATTATACAGGTTAATCCAAAATGCTAGTTTCTCACTGTAACTCATTTGAGATGGATCCACCATAGACAACTGCTCAACAAGTAATCCAAGCCTGTGAATGTGGTCGAGGATGACAATTCTGATTGCAGTGAGGGTGATATGCTCTCTATTTCAATGACTCAATTGACGGATGTTTGGATTCTTGATTCTGGATGTTCTTATCATATCACACCAATAGAGAATGGTTTTCGACATACAGGTCGGTTAATTCTAGTTCTGTTTATTTTGGTGATGATCGATGTTGCAATATTGTTGGTATTGGTGAGGTCAGAATTAAGATGTATGATGGCTCTGTTCGGACGTTGAGTGGTGTTCGGCATATCACAGATTTGAAGAAGAATTTGATTTCTTTGGGCACTTTGCACAAGAATGGTTTTATCCCTAAGGCTGATGAGGATAAGGAAACCATTCGGATTGTTAAAGGAGCTTTGACTATGATGAAAGGAAAGATGACTGCAGGGAATATTTACAGATTGTTAGGGAGTACTGTTGTAGGTGGAGTTCATTCTGTTGAGTCCTGTGATGATACGACCAAACTGTGGCATATGCATCTTGCTCATCTTAGTGAACGTGGTATGGCTGAATTACATAAAAGAAATCTGTTCCATGGTGTTAAAATTTGTAAGCTCGACTTTTGCAAATATTGTGTTCTTGGTAAACAGACTAAAGTCGTTTCAAGACTGCGAAGCACACAACTGAAGGGATTCTTGATTATGTGCATTCTGATGTTGGGGGCCTTCCACGACATCGCCTTTGGGTGGATCTAGGTATTATGTTACCTTTATTGACGATTTTTCACGGAAAGTTTGGGTGTATCTTTTGAAACAAAAGTCTGATGTTTTTGAGAAGTTCAAGTTGTGGAAAGTTGAGGTAGAAAACCAAACAGGATAAAAAATCAAGTGTTTGCGGTCTGACAATGGTACGGAGTACACAGATTCACAATTTCTACACTTTTGTAAGGAGTATGGGATTAAGAGGCATTTTACATATGGAAGACACCACAATAGAATGGTGTTGCGGAACGGATGAACATGTTGTTGAATGAAAGAGCCAGATGTTTGCGATTGAATGCGGGGCTTCTCAAACACTTCTGGACTGAGGCTGTTAACATGGCGTGTTATCTTATCAATAGATCGCCAAGGGCATCATTGGCTGGGAAAGTTGTAGAAGAGGTATGGACTGGTCATGATGTTACTTTTGATCACTTACGAATTTTTGGTTTTCCTGCTTATGTATATGTACCTACGATGAGAGATCCAAACTTGATGCAAAATCGAAGGAGTGTATTTTTCTGGGTTACAAGAAAGGTATCAAAGGATTCAAGTTCTGGATCCAGTTGCGAAGAAAATTGTGATCAGTAGAGATGTTTTTGATGAACAACCCATGTTGCAGCAGAAGAAAGACACGACAGTGGTGGATTTCGAGCAGTTTCTAGTTGAGAAAATAGAAACTTCTCAACCGACTTCTGGTGGTTCCGTTACAAATGATTTGTAGGATTACAGTCTCGCGAGAGACAGGGTGAGACGACTAATATAAAGCCTCCGAATAGATTGGGTTTTGAAGACTTGGTCTCTTTTGCACTTACTATTAGCAATAATGATCCAATTACTTTTCATGATGCAATTACTAGTCAGGATAACGATAAGTGGATGACTGTCATGGTTTAGGAGATGGAGTCTTTGAATCACAATCGTAATGGGAGTTAGTTCGCCTTCCTGAGGGTAAGAAGCCGATTGGTTGCAAATGGGTGTATAAGAAGAAACCATCAGTAACAGAAAAAGAAGGGGAGAAGTTCAAGGCTCGTTTAGTAGCAAAGGTTTTTTCACAGCAGAAAGGAGTTGATTATGATGAAATTTTTTCTCCTGTGGTCAGGTACACTTCAATCCGAACAGTACTTGCATTGGTGGCTAGTTGAGATTTGCATTTAGAGCAGATGAATGTAAAAACTGCCTTTTTCCATGGTGATTTAGAGGAGCATATCTACATGCGATAACCTGAAGGTTTCACTCAACCTGGAAACGAGCATTTAGTTTGCAGATTGAATAAATCTTTATATGGGTTGAAGCAGTCTCCGAGACAGTGGTACAAACGGTTGACTCCTATATGATCAAGATTGGGTACAAGCGATGTGAGTATGATTGTTGTGTCTATGTTAAGAGCCTTGATGATGGTTCTTTTATTTTTCAGTTACTGTACGTTGATGATATGTTAATTGCTGAGAAGAACATGTATGATGTTATCGGTTTGAAAACTTTATTGAGTCAAGAATTTGATATGAAAGATTTAGGTGCTGCAAAGAAAATTCTTGGAATAGAAATTTGCAGGGACAGAGACTCAAGGAAACTGTGGCTATCTCAATGGGGTTATGTTGAGAAGATGCTAGAAAGGTTTGCGATGAGCAGCGCAAAACCAGTTAGCACTCCATTGGCGAATCACTTTAAGCTCTCATCAGAACAGTGCCCTAAGACAGATAAGGAAGCTGAAGATATGACAAAGGTTTCGTATTCTAATGTTGTTGGCTGCTTGATGTATGCAATGGTATGTACTTGTCCTGATTTAGCTCCTGTTGTTAGTCAAGTTTGTAAGTACATGTCTAAACTTGGTAAGCAACATTGGGAAGCAGTCAAGTGGATCTTTCGGTACTTAAAGGGTACTGTGGGACATGAAATTGTCTTTGGTAGTCAACGGGATAATCCTTTAGTTGTAGAATATATGGATTCAGACTATACAGGTGACTTGGATAATAGAAGATCTATGACAGGGTATGACTTTACTCTTGGTGGAGGGCCTATTTGTTGGAAGTCTATTGTTCAATATGTTGTGGCACTATCTACAACTGAAGCTGAATACATGGCAGCAGTTGAAGCTGCAAAAGAAGCTTTATGGCTTACTGGTCTAGTGAAGGAGTTGGGTGTTCAGCAAGGTGGAGTTCATTTTCTTTACGACAATCAAAGTACTATTCACTTGGCTAAGAATCAGGTATATCGTGCTAGAACTAAGCATATTGATGTACGTTTTCACAAGATCAGAGAGTTGGTTGCATCTGGAGAGATTTTGTTTAAGAAGGAAATATTGATGAGAATGCCGCTGATATGTTCACCAAGCCAATTACGACAGACAAGTTCAAGCATTGCTTGGAGTTGTTGAATGTTTCGAGTTGTTAAAGAAGTAAGGTAACCCAACCCACATTGAATATCTCCTAAGGGGCAGGATATTCGCCAAGGTGGAGATTTATTAGGTATGACTCATAAATATACCGCTAAAGGGGCAGGATATTTTCTAGGTTTATCTATTATAGATAGAGATGTAACCTAAACTTATGTGACATTGAATAAAACTTCTAGCGCCGCCTAGACACCGAGGACGTAAGCACATTGTTGAACCTCGTTAAAATTCTTGTGTTCTTTCATTTTTCTTTACCCGATTCTTCAACAAGGATATAAAAACGAGTCTAACAATATGACATAAATAGTTGACCTAAATCTTTTTAGAGCCATAGCGGCATATTCAAGTTCTTTCTTCATAACAAACAACCACGAGACTTCAACTGCTTTGGTGTATGCCCTAATGTTACATGTCCAATCAACTTTGTCAGAGACTTCGTATGGATTGTATGCACCACCTCCCAGGGGACTGCTTACTAAGGAAGTTACGATGGGCGAGTCTGTCGACATCGTTTTTTGCCCGGGTGAGGAAAAGACCGATACCGACTCGGCGGTTTTCTCTTTGAAAATCGTTTCGAGATATGAGGAGTCACCACCAATCAGTTAAGGTGCGATTGGAACACCATAAAACCAATGATTTTAATAAAACATTTTATTTTTATCAAAATATAGAATTTTAGGGTATGCGAAAATCCAGAAATCAGGTTCGGGAGTCGGTTAGGCGTGGAAAGGATTAGCACCTCCACAAGCGCCACAAATTGGTACATAGTTGATTACGCTATATTTAAAATAGAAAATTTTGAGATTGATCTTTATTAAATTTAAAAATCATTAGGGATGCAGAGTTTGAAAGGGTATTCGTTTATTGAGACCGATAGCATTCGCTATGGAGCTTAAATACGGGAGATCAGTTATTGTGCCTAATAATTGAACATTGCCTTATTTTTAGAAAACATGATGCGGTTTTGAAAAGGATGTCGACTTATTTAGGGAATTACCAGTAGTCACCCTCTGAGCATGATCGCAGGAGATATACTATTAATTCCTTAATAAGTGAATAGTGCATTAGATTTATAAAAACTATGCGATCAAGTAAAATTTTATTTTTCCCAATTATACTAAAAATAAATTAAGGCTTTTTCTAACTTACGGTGACAAATTATGAAAATTAAAGAACCTAGGGGCTTAAATCTAAAAACGTAGACTCTAATATTAATCCTATTTTATTTTAATCGATTATTGAGTTGAATAACCAAAATGGTCCCTCGAGCTTTTCAGCGAGAGCTACTTCGAATTATCCCTAAATTAAAGAGACTAAATCAAAATCTAGCTAAAATTGGAGGCTCTATTTAACCTATTTAATTATGTCAATATTAAGAGTCTAATCTAAGTTCAGGGACTAAAAAGGTCAAGGTCTAAAAAATCGAGTTCTAAAAGATTTAAAAGCTAGGACCTAAATTAATAATTTCTAAAGTTAGGGGGCTAATTAAAATCTAATTATTACCTAAATTATTACACTAAAATTTTTAGAAAATATTAAGTATTAATTAATTTTAGAATCGAACAATAGATTCAAGTAATCAGGCGTATAATGCAAAAACTCGACTTGAATTGCTCCCAAATTAAACTAAAGTGTCGTCCTAATTTCTAAGTTTGATTTGAATATTAATCTAATTTAAAACTAAATCTAGAAATAAAGCTATAATATATAAAAACAATTAAAAAACTTAAATAAAATAATTAAAACAACAAATAAATAATAAAAAAACAAACAAAAACAACATAAAATAAAATAAATAAAGTAAACCTAAAATATGAGGACCTAATTGCATAAATATAAAATTACTAAACTAAAAGATAATAAACTAAACATATAATAGGGACTAAATTAAAACAAACCAAAATAAAAGGGCTAAATCGAAATAAAATAAAAACGACTAACATGCAAAAAAAGTTAGTAACAAAATCAGAAATAAACAGTGACCAAAATGTAAAAATTAAAATAATAGTAGTTAAATCAGAAACTAACAGTGACTAAATTAAAATAAAACAAAACAAAAATAAAAAATTGCAATAAATTAGAAATGAAAGGTCCAGTGACCAAAATGTAAAAACACAAAAAAGTTTGAGGGACTAAAATAGTGAATTTACCAAAAAATTAAAGCATGCACAACAAAAAGGTAAAACATCAGTTTTGGTCCCTGAAGTGACCAAACTACAAAAACACGCAAAGTTACCGGGGTTTAAAACGCAATTTACCCATGAACTTTGCCTATATATATTAAACATATGTTTTTTTTTCATTTGAACCAAGTTTCAGAAAAAAAGAAGAGAATCCCCTTCTTTCTTGCCAAAATCTGGCCGGTTCACTGTCGTCGCCATTCTCGCCATCCGGTCGCCTTACACGGTGGCCGAAAAACCCAAATCACCTCAAAAATTAAAAAAAAAATCCCCAAACCTAGATCTACCAACCTAAGCCCTCACCTGCGGCTAACAACTTCAAAAACCGACTTAAATCCGAAGGAGAAGGCTACGACTTTTCGGCTCCCCTCCGGACTCTGGCGATGTGTACGACTTGGGTATGATATCTCTACTCCTTTTTACTTTTTTTCATTTTATTTGCTGTTTAGCTGGGATTATTGGGTTCGAAATAATAAAAAAAATAAAAACATATTCGATGCATGTTTTAAAAAATGCCTATATTTTTCCTTCATTCAATTTAAAAAAAATATTACTTGTTATTTTCGGAACTGAAGAAAGAAAAAAGCTTTCTTTTTACCGAGATTAAGAACGAAATAGTAAACACAAATGGAAAAAAATAACTAAATAAGACCCAAAACCGATTCGAAATAAAATCAAAAGGAATACACCTTAGTGTTTGTTTATTGCTTTGAACAAAAATCGTTATAGTGTTTTTTGAAGGATTTTTGAACCCTTGTTACATATTAATTGTTGGGTTTTATACCCATTACACTGAAAATTAAATTATTATTCTCATGTTTTTCTCTTTTTGTTTCTGATGCAGGGTAGTGTGCGTGGGTAACTATTCCTCTGGTTGGTGCAGAGAGGGTTGGCCCTTGGTTGGGTGAAATGGGTGGTGGGTCGGGTCTTGGTCCAGATGGGTTTGGGCTTGAGACCCATTGGAAAATGGTATTCACATATGCCCCTCTTTGCTCATTGTTGTGAAACGGGAATGAAACAAAGATAAAATAGCGCCATTTTTCATCTTGGTCTTCTTGTCACGCTGCAAATTCTTCACAGGGAATGCCAATTCTTCTTGTTCTATGAAATTCATCGAGTCCTTGCTGCAAATGATGTCATCTTGGTTTGTTCTCTTGGCTGAGTCTCCATCTTCAGTTCTTCAAGCTACGAGTTCATCTCATCATGATTTTTCTACTAGAAATATTCGTCCCATTAGTGAGGCGTCGCTAATTCGAAGTGTCGTGAATCGAGCAAAGGAAATGTTGATCACTTAAGTGATGCATAATTTCTTTTAAGAAAAATAATCTCAAGTGAGATAAATCTTCTGTTTTGAGTGAAACTATCTCAAGCGAGATAAAATCTTCTGTTTCGAGTGAAACTATCTCAAGCGAGATAAAATCTTCTATTTCGAGCGAAACAATCTCAAGTGAGATAAAATCTTCTGTTTCAAGCGAAACAATCTCAAGCGAGATAAAAAATTTTGTTTCGATTGAAACTATCTCAAGCGAGATAAAAATATTATGTTTCGAATGAAACTATCTCAAGCGAGATAAAATCTTCTGTTTCGGGGAAACTATCTCAATCGAGATAAAATCTTTTGTTTCGAGGGAAACTATCTCAAGCGAGACAAAATTTTTTGTTTCGAGGGAAACTATTCAAGCGAGACAAAATCTTCTGTTTTGAGTGACACTATCTCAAGTGAGACAAAATCTTTTGTTTTGAAGAAAACTATCTCAAGCGAGACAAAATCTTCTGTTTCGAGAGAAACTATGTCAACCAAGATAAAATCTTCTGTTTTGAGGGAAACTATCTCAAGCGAGATAAAAAAATTTTGTTTCGAGGGAAACTATCTCAAGCGAGATAAAATCTTTATTTTAGGGAAACTATCTCAAGCGAGATAAAATCTTCTGTTTCGAGAGACCTATCTCAAGCGAGACAAAATCCTCTGTTTCGAATAAAACTATCTCAAGCGAGATAAAATCTTCTGTTTCAAAAGAAACTATCTCAAACGAGATAAAATCTTCTGTTTCGAGGGAAACTATTTCAAACGAGACAAAATCTTCTGTTTCGAGGGAAACTATCTCAAACGAGATAAAATCTTCTGTTTCGAGGGAAACTATCTCAAGAGAGATAAAATCTTCTATTTCGAGGGAAACTATCTCAAGAGAGATAAAATCTTATTTAAAACAATCTTGAGTTAAATGAAATGTCTTCTTTCGAGTAAAAACCGTCTCGAGAGAGACAAATCTTGTTCTAAGAAAAACAAACTCAAGTGAGATAAATCATCTGTATTAAATAAGAATGTCTCAAGCGAGACAAAATTTATTTTTAGCGAAAACTATCTCAAGTGAGATAAAATTTGTTTTTAAGAAAACTAATCTCAAGAGAGACGACCCTTTGTTTCGAGAGAAATAATCTCAAAGGCGATCGATAGACTTCTTGCTCCTGTATGTGGAGGAAAGGCCTTCAGAAGATTTGATCATTTACTTCAAGATGTTGAATCTCCAAAGATGCCCCAACATTAATCATTTCTTGCTTCAACACTGATTTTAAGCATAAGCTTTGTGTCTGAGAGCCACATGTCAACCACCAAGATCCACTCCAGAGAGATTGTCTTGTTTTCAAGAGTCTGAAAATATCAAAAAGTTTTGAAAAATGTTTAATCAAAGATTTTGAGAAAATATTGCCCCTTTCTAGGTTTCAATTGAGACAAATCATAAAACAAGAGTTCATTGGATATCAAAGAATTAATTACACTTTTAATACTTAAATAAATTGTAGCTATTTGACAAGTATCAAGATTATTGCTATCTTTGAGAAATGGTTAAGTAAAGAGGGGATAAAATGTCTCAGGTTGTTATTTTTGGTCAAAAGTTTGGTATTCCTATTTCTTTAATGTTCACTGATCTGATGTGGTAACTTGTATGCTTCTCTATTGGAAGTTTTTTCTGGCTCCCAGCTCTTATGATCACACTCGGGTTGTGTGATGCCTTATCAAGGGACAACAACTACATCGTCTTCATATTCGAGCCGCCTTTTCGGTTTTTCAACTCGAATTCTCCTTTAGTTTCAAGACGTTATTCAGAGTTTATGTCTTGAACCCCCCTTTGTTATTTTTTTCTCTATCATGCATTAAATATTTTAGAATACCTTTTTTGTAACTAAAAGATTAATCCTGATGCGCGGGATGAAATTTGAAGATAGTCTCTTCTGTTTAGAAATCTATGTATGATTAAAAGGGACTTTTAAGGTACATAACGTAGGCTATGGTTCATGGTTATGAAAGAAATTGATAAAAAGGCCCAAAATAAGTGTTTAAGGGTTATCGAACCAAGGATCAATTCATTCTGATGCATTCAATCTTGTCTTACTCGATTTGAATCTGCTCATATGAGTGTTATTTTCTCTGGATGCTCCATGACCTTTTGGTGAATTGATTCTGAAATGATTGTGCTTGATCAATCTCATGGTTTGAAGCTTGATGCGTCATTTGAGTCGAGGGACTCTTTGCATGTGCTTCTTGCCTTTTTCTTTGCTTTTTTTTTATTTTTTCTCTTTGTTTTTTCTATGTTTTTTTCTCTTTTCTTTTTCTCTTTTCTTTTTTCTTTGCTTTTCTGTTTTTTTTCTTTGATTTGATCTTCGCACTTTTCATTTGGTTCACATTTTGGTATCTCATTTGGATTGATGGTTGTCACTCATGCGAGCAAATTTCCTCAACCTTGCCCCCCAGTGTGGAGGGTGATCATTGGTTAGGGTTGAATAAGAAGAAAACATAATTTAGGCTCAAAGGGGACACAAGGATATATTTTTTCCTTTTGCGAAGGGATAAAGAAAGAAAGCCATTCATCAATTCATACACAGAAGTCCTTGCATAAGAGGTATCCCCAGGGGGATTGATTTTCAGGATTCATTTTATTCACATGAAAACAATGTAATTAATTCATGATAAAATTATTTTGAATTAATTTTTTCTACTTATTGCTTCCAGCATGCCTCAATTGTACAAGCTCAATTTTAGAAAATTGATGCGAGATGTCCCACGTTGTCTTCTCAGAAGAAGGTTTACGTTCAAGTGAACATCTTGTACTCAATGTCTTTAGGTTTTATTGGTAAAAATGTTGGTTTCGCGTCTAAGAAGACGATAATTTGACTTTATTGGCTCAAAGAAAGGTAAGAGTATGATTTTTGTCTTGAAAAAGATAAAAGTAATGTTTCAAAGTCTCAAAAAGATTGAATGTCAAATTTTGGTTCTTTGGTAATGACCATGAATTATTTAGGGTAAAGAATTAAGAGATTTTATTTTTGGGGTTTTAGACAGGATAAGAAAGGTCTAATCTTGCCATATGTCAAAAATCTATAATTCTTGAAGAATTAAGAGAATTCGTAATTCATTTGATATTCAAAGAACTAAAGATTAAAACTCGTTTAATTATTCAACCTTAGAAGGTAGCATAAGTTCAATCATTAAAAGATTAATCAAATATGAAAGACAGAACAAAAACGATTTCAAACGAAACAATGCTCTCAGTGCAAATGGTAGATGCATTGCCTCTATCATTCTTCGATTATCTATGCCTATGAATACATCAGGTTCTGGATCTTGCGCTTAAGTGCCCCACAATTCTCAATTAGGTGCCTTGATCTTCAGATGGAGCTAACATCACGTCCATAGCTTTCAATTATTTTTTGGTACTAAAGGTGTGACTTCATCTTATCTAAAAAAATTTATTACAAAACTCTCCGTGAGTTACTCTCAGAATCCATGATTAGTGCACATGTTGAGATACAATATATATACCATGTAATGCACAATGTGTATATATTTATGCGAAGATGCACATGAAAATACAAAGATGTAAAAATGGGAGTGCAAAATGCGAGATGCAAAAAGGAATTAATCTCAAAATAACTGTTCCTAGAAAAATTCTTGAAAAACCGACAATGTCTCGGTACACTGGGGAAGTGAAGATCTGGTCCATCTGTAAGTTGCCTAGCTCCTGCGAGCATCTGGGTACTGCATCATATTCAAAGCTTCTACCTCGTCTCCTACTTTCAGAAGTCTTTTGAGTGGTTCGTGATCTTCAACTGTTGGCTTCGGCGTCGAATTGTCTCGAGTCCAACTTGTTACCTCAGCAGGCAGATGTCTGATCATCTCCTTAGTAGGTAGACTCCCTCTCGATGCTACTCGATCTACGTAGAGCATCTTTGAATTTCTACCGATCCCAGCGAAAGGCATTGTTGTGGCATTGTTTTTCAAGAACCTTCTAAATGATAAGTTTTTTAGGGATCAATACCTTTGAATGATATGTCATGTTTATGAAAAAATGCAATAAGAACAGACAAAAGGAAACCAATGTTAGTAGAAACAAGACAGAAAGAATCAAGTTAGTTGAAATAATTAGTCAAAGAAATATAATATTAGAAAAAATAATTAAATATGACTCACAACTGAGACTGAAAAGCAAAACATACAAAGAAAATTGACAGTCCTAACCGCATGCGTTCTAGTTCTCCTAGGCTATCCACATGGCTCTAGCGGGGTAGGCTTACTAAATTCTCTATCTGAGGCTGGGTTCTAGCAAATGGTTCCCAAGCCATCTTTACAACCTGCTAAGGTTGCCCCCGATTCTGGCCCATTGTAGACTTGCGAATCGGTTTCATCTTAAGGGATTACACCACTAAAAGCGTACATCAAATCTGATATTCGGATAGGCAACTTAGGGTGCTTTCCAGAGATACTTTATCAGACCCACACAAGGAAGTCCAATGCTCCTCGTAAGGTGTGACATTTCTCTCTACATAGGTAAATCGGGTTAGAGCTCGGGTTTAGAGCTATGATATGCAACATTCCTAAATATTCACCGATGTTTAAGCATTAGCAGAGAGAAATCTGTTTTTTCTTTTTGAAATAACATAATGAACTATAAATTAAATAAGATCGAACTCGTAATTTACAAATTAATAAATATAGGGTAACCAACTCGTGGCTCGACTATCAATTTGTTTAAAAAATAAAAGTCCTCAACAGAGTCGCCAAGTTGTCGACACTGTTTTTCGCCTGAGAGGGGAAAAGGCCGATACCGACTTAGGGGTTTTCTCTTTGAAAATCGTTTCGAAATATGAGGAGTCGCCAGTTAAGGTGCAATTGGAACACCATAAAAATCGGGTGATTTTAATAAAATATTTTATTTTTATCAAAATAATGAGTTTTGGGGTCTACAAAAATCTAGAAATCAATTCGAGAGTCGGTTACGCGTGGGGAAGGATTAGCACCCCCACAAGCGCCTAAAAATTGGTATCTAGTTGATAACCCTATATTTAAAATAAAAATTTTTGAGTTTGATCTTTTTTTAATTTAAAAATCATTAGGGATGCAGAGATTGAAAGAGTATTCGTTTATTGAGACCGATAGCATTCTCCCCCGAGCGTAAATGCGGGAGATAAGCTATTGTGCCTAATAACCGAACATTGTCTTATTTTTAGAAAATATGATGCGGTTTTGAAATGTATGTCAACTTATTTAGGGAATTACCAGTAGTCACCCCTGAGCATGATCGCTAGAGATATACTATTAATTCCTTAATAAGTGAATAGTGCCTTAGATTTATAAAAACTATGCGATCAAGCAAAATTTTATTTATCCTAATTATACAAAAAATAAATTAAGACTTTTTCTAACTTACGGTGACAAATTATGAAAATTAAAGAACCTAGGGGCTTAAATCTAAAACATAGACCCTAAAATTAATCCTATTTTATTTTAATCGATTATTAAGTCGAATAACCGAAATGGTCCCTCGAGCTTTTAAGCGAGAGCCACTTCGAATTATCCCTAAATTAAAGAGACTAAATCAAAATCTAGCTAAAAATGGAGGCTCTATTTAACCTATTTAATTATGTTAATATGAAGAGTCTAATCTAAGTTCAGGGACTAAAAAGGTCAAGGTCTAAAATACCGAGTTCTAAAAGATTTAAAAGTTAGGACCTAAATTAATAATTTCTAAAGTTAGGGGCTAATTAAAATCTAATTATTACCTAAATTATTACACTAAAACTTTTAGAAAATATTAATTATTAGTTAATTTTAGAATCGAACAATCGATTCGAGTAATCGGGCATAAATGCGAAAACTCGACTTGAATTGCTCCCTAATTAAACTAAAGTATTGTCCTAATTTCTAAGTTTGATTTGAATATTAATCTAATTTAAAACTAAATCTAGAAATAAAACTATAATATATAAAAACAATTAATAAACTTAAATAAAATAATTAAAACAACAAATAAATAATAAAAAAAATACAACATAAAATAAATAAAATAAACCTAAAATATGAGGACTTAATTGCGTAAATATAAAATTACTAAACTAAAAGATAATAAACTAAACATGCAATAGGACTAAATTAAAACAAACCAAAATATAAGGGCTAAATCAAAATAAAATAAAATAGAAACGACTAACATGCAAAAAATAAAAATTAGTAACTAAATCAGAAATAAACAGTGACCAAAATGCAAAAAATAAAATAACAGTAGCTAAATTAGAAACTAACAGTGACTAAATTAAAATAAAACAAAACAGAAATAAAAATTACAATAAATTAGAAAAGAAATGTCCAGTGACCAAAATATAAAAAAACAGTAAAGTTTGAGGGAATAAAATAGTAAATTTATCAAAAAATTAAAACATGCACATTAAAAAGGTAAAATATCAGTTTTGGTCCCCGAAGGATCGAACTATAAAAACACGAAAAAGTTACAAGGGTTTAAAACACAATTTACCCCTGAACTTTGCCTATATATATTAATCATATGTTTTTTTTTTATTTAAACCAACTTTCAGAAGAAAAAAATGAGAGAGAATCCCCTTCTCTCTCGCCCAAATCCGGCCGGCCGCCTTACATGGTGGCCAGAAAACCAAATCGCCTAAAAAATTCAAAAAAAAATCCCCAAGCCCATATCTACCAAACTAAGCCCACACTTGGGGTTAACAACGCCGAAATCCAACTTAAATCCGAAAGAGAAGGCCACGCTTTTGACTCCCCTCTGGATTCCGACGACGTGTACGACTTGGGTATGATCTCTCTACCCCTTTTTACTTTTTTTTTCGTTTTATTTGCTGGCTAGCTAGGATTATTGGATTTGAAATAAAAAAATAAATAAAAACATATTCGATGCACGTTTTAAAAAAGGCCTCTGTTTTTCCTTCATTCGATTTAAAAAAAATATTGCTTGTTATTTTTGGAACTGAAGAAAGAAAAACAAAAAAACTTTCTTTTTTACCGAGATTAAGAACGAAACAGTAAACACGAATGGAAAAAATAACTAAATAAGATCCAAAAACGATTCGAAATAAAATCAAAAGGAATAACCCTGTTTATTGCTTTGAACAAAAATGGTTATAGTATTTTTTTTGAAGGATTTTTCAGACCCTTATTACAGATTAATTGTTGGGTTTTAAAACCCATTACACCGGAAATGAAATGATTACTCTTTTGTTTATTTCTCTTTGTTTCTAATGCAGGGTAGCGCGTGGGTAACTATTCTTTTGGTTGGTACAGATAGGGGTGGCCCTCGGTTGGGTGAAACGGTCGGTGGGTCGGGTCTTTGTCCGGGTCGGGTTTGGGCTTGAGACCCATTGGAAAATGGTGCTCACATAGTCCAAGGAAGATGCCAAAAAATGGGCAAGGGGGCAGTGAGGTGAAGCAGAAGACGCTGACGAAGAAGAGAGCTTGGATGAATCTGCTAAGAAAATGAAAATATCTCTCAAACGCAGGACCATTTCTTCCGATAGCTGATTGGGGTGATTCCAAAGGTTCTCCACGATATAGTTGTTATCTACTAAAGCCTCTGGCAAAAGCATATCATCCGTGTTTTCTTCTGCTTCCTCTTCATTGCAAATCCTGGCAATCTGAGACAAATAGATTGTTAGTCGGCTCTTGCTTTACCTCTGTCGAATAAAAGAAATAATAGGATATAGGTGACAGTACTGGTTCGGTTAAGTAACCCAGAAAGGTATCAAAAAGTGATGTTGAGTGACACGGCAAATGCTTCAAATGGTACTCAGAAAGATGTCGCTCGTTCCTCTCCTGACTAAGTTGATATTGTAAATAAACAAATTCCTGCTCGAGCTTTGATACAGTAATCTCGAGAACAGCCATGCTATCTAAAAGCTCCTGTGCCTGAAAGCCGAATTTAGGAGATTAAGAGAAGAACATAAAAATAGAAGAGAAATCCCACACAGGGAAACTGACCTTATCCGGAAGCTTTCCCAGAGAAGACGAACCACAGTGTTCGACGGCACTTGCTAGAGCTAAGTGCAAATGGGTCTCTTCCTGCAACTGCTGCTGCAACTTTTTAACCTGTAGTACCAAGCGGCAGCATGTTGCATGAAAAAGAGATATAAAATTTTCAAAACATGTACGCCATGATCATGGCACATTTAACCATTGATTAGAACTACTGTTATTCTCTATATATCGTATTTCTTCTCCTCAACCAAGTCTAATTTGATGCTAATACTTCTTGGCTTCCTCGTGGAATAAATCAAATTATCTTGCCTCGGGTGTTAGTAAAAAGAGCCAAGGAAAATGCTCGAGAATACACCAATCATTGCATATCCCATGTTTCCTAATACACGTCTCTGACAAGCACAAATCGAAGAAATCGGAAATGTCAAAAGGAAAATGAACTTCACAACAATGACTGGAGTTTTTATGTATCAAAGAACAATGTAGAATACATCATTTAAGTTCAAATAACTAAAAAACAGACATGAATCCAAAACATAACATGCAATCTGCATAAACTGATTCCGAAATCGAAAGGGAATATTTAGAGAGACAAATAGGATCATCTTACTTCTTCCTCAAGCTGGTATCTATAATTACACATCTGGGGCTTAGCAGCATCCTGGTAAAAACGATGATTTCAGAATCCAAAACTCAGTCAAAAGTAACAAATTCCATGAACAAATCATTAGTGTTGGAACCGTCTTTCGGGTGGGCCGGAATCGGGCTTCGACTTAGGAAAATGAATTAAGAGTCGCCACCGATCTTTTATTTTAAAACAAATGGATAGATCGGATACCTTATTTCTTACCTGATCTGCGTCTTACCAGTGATATGTTGGATTCGGGAATCGGTTACAGTCAAGAAGGGTTAGCACACTTGAACTGTCCTTTCGGTACTACGTAATTTCCAGTTGTCATTAAGTAAGAAAATTGTAAGTTTAAATTTAAAGGTAAAAATACGATCCAAGTTGCTTACCTTTGATTGATTGAAAATGTACCCTTTAAAAGTCAAAATATGTATTAGATAGGGAAGAAACGAAAATAAATAATAAAGGAAGTAAAAACGAAAAAAATAATGAAAAAATACGAAAAACAATATTAAAAAATAATAAAAATAAAAATAACAATAATAAAAAATAGTAATATAATATAAATAAATAGAAAACTAAAAAATAAAGAGATATAGAAAATTAAAATAGAAAATATAATTAAATACGTATATATATATATATATAATATAGATGATAAAATATATATAGTAATAAAACGTAATATATAAGAAAAATAAAAAAATAATAAAAAAATATAAGGAATAATAATAATATTAACATTTAAAAAATAATAATGGTTAAAGTAATAAATAAATAAATAGGAATAAATAAATAAAAATAGTAAAATAATCGTATGGGGCCAAATCGAAAGAAAAACGAATCAGGGGGCCAATTTCAAAACAAATAGGGAATTAAAACTGATTTAGGGCTAAAATGGAGGCTTAAAAACAGTCGGGGGGCCAAATAATAATTACCCCATTTTGTTTTGAAAACACGCTGGTCAGGCGATCGGGGCGGGTCGACACGCTGATCCTATTCCGGGAAAGCGGGTCGCTATAAAAGCCATTGATTTGGCTTAATTTGTCATTTCCTCTTCCAAAACCGAGAGAGCCCCCCCTTGTTCATGTTTTCCTCTCACATGTTCATCATCTGGGATGAACGCTGCCGTGGGGTTCATGTGAACCCAGAAATCGACCATCGCGCCGCCTCGCCTGCCATCGGTGGCAAATTTAATTTTTGATTTTTAGAAACCTTTTTTCTTCCTTTCTTAAAAAAACCAAAACAAGTTTGTTCAAACCGAGCCTCGGGGCTAGATCTAAAACGAAAAGTTTCGAAAGACCCCCTTATTTCATTGGCGTTTTAGGTACTCAAATCGGAAAAAGCAAGCATGCATGAATGATGAAGCCAATAAGGTAAAAATTTCCACCTTTTTATTTCCTTCAAAAACGTTACAAATGCACCGAGTGGTTCGGTCTTCCTCTGGTATGTTTCATGTGTTATTTTCAAGTATATTTGTGCGTAAAATTCATGCCTAATGGGTTTGATTACATCAACATTTATAGTATAAATCTATGCTATTTTTAGACTTATTTTGAGTCCTAATAGAACTCTAATACCCTTGTTTGTTGGTGATGGATGAGTCATGCGAGATCCTTGCGCCTGAGAACTCGGGCTGTTGTTGATGCCGTGAAAACCGGTGGCGTGGGGTTGACTCCATGCGGCGTAGAGAAGAGCAGGGAGCATGCATCGCTGGTGAGAAGCTGCTAGGGTTTGGGAACCCTAGCTGATTGTGTTGGGTCTAGGTATTGGGTCCGCGTGGTGGGCTGCACTCCAGCAGATCTTGGGCTTCAACAGATTGTACTTGGGCCTGTACAAAAGAAATAAAATGTAAATAAACACATATATATATATATATATATATATATATATATATAATATATTATATATATATATATATATATATATATATATATATATATATGTTATAATTTGTGTGGGCGAAATTAAGTGTCGTCAGCTGCCCCTCTTTGCTTATTATCATGTAACGAAAATAGAGCAAAGATTATAAGACACAAATTTCGTCCATATCGAATGTCCTCTGTCGTAGAGTTGAAATATGATATGAAGACTGATTTGTAAATTTGGATTGAATCCCAAAATGACTCCCTCGTTGTGAGATTGAGTTGAAACTGGAAAATTCTAAGCACGAAATCCTTCGTCGCGAAGTTGAAATCGAACTCAGAGTATTAGGAAGTAGTTCCTGGACTCCACCACGTGGTTGATGCGGCATCGAGCTGAATAGAATCGAACTCATCAGTTTTGATAGATAACCCTTCTTGCCTTGAGCTATGCTGTAAATTTGATTTGCCTCTGATTTAAATGACATGATTCAGATGATGCTTCAAGAGAAGTTATCTCAAAAGAGACAAAATTCGTTTCAAGGGAAACGATCTCAAAGATTTTGTTGTTTCATGAGAAACGGTCTCAAGGTTAACAAAATTTTATTTTAAGGGAAATAAATTCAAAGATTTTGTGTTTCAAGAGAAACTGTCTCGAGAGAGACGAAATTTGTTTAAAGGAAAACAGATTAAAAGATTTTGTTTCAAGGGAAACTTTCTTAATAGAGGCAAAATTTGTTTCAAGGGAAATAGATTCAAAGATTTTGTTTCATGGGAAACTGTCTCAAGAGAGAAAAATTTTAAGAGAAAATGTCTCAAGAGATACAAAATTTGTTTTAAAAGAAACTGTCTCAAGGGAAACGAAATTTGTTTTAAAAGAAACTGTCTCAAGGGAGATGAAATTTGTTTCAAGGAAAACAAATTCAAAGATTTTGTTTCAAGGGAAACTGTCTCAAGAGAGACAAAATTTTGTTTCAAGTTGGGTCAATCTTTTTGTGAAGTTAAAATCGTGTATGGCCCCTCCGTCGTGAAGTTGCGTTGTTTCGAGGCCAATATCCTTCGCTGTGAAGTTGAAATTGACTCTGAAACTGGGAAGTTTGTTGACAGGCACTCCTTCTTTGAGTTTGATATCTTTCGTCGTGAAGTTGAAATCCAATCTAGAGATGGATGCTGCTTGTGTGCACGATTCCTTTCGTCGTGAAGTTGAAACCGCGGGTGGTGAAAGACAAATTACCAAAAAGAAGAAAGGAATAGTGTTTTATTAAAAAAATTAATGGGATAAAGACTTAATTTTTTTAAGTAGGATTTGGAGTTCAAATTGTGACGATTGTAAATAAAATTAATTAAATTAAAAAGATTACTTTCTACATAACTTAATTTAAATTACTCGACAATAAATTTAAAGTCAGTAATTATTTTTTTTAAAAAGGATTGTGATAAAAACAATATATGGTGTGAAGTTCATAAATGTTAAAAATTTATTTAAATGAGAATGATGTGTTAGGGCACTTGGTCTAGTATGATTCTTGCTTTGCTTTGAGTGAGAGGTCCCAATATCTATCCTCGGAACGCTCCGTTTTTAACTTATTCCGTTTCTTTTTTTAATCACGAAATTTGTATTTTACGGGAAAATATAGTAATTTGATAATAGCCGAACCGTCAAGCAAGAGCTTTTCTGTGAAAATAGATCATAAACATGCAAGCATTTTACAGATGATCGAATCCCAAAAGTTACCACTGCAAATTGGATTAATTAGTATGGGATTGTTCGAATATTTAAAAATATAATATCAATAAATATTTGATAAGAAAAAATTATTAGAATTGATTCGACGCAATTAATCACGTAACTTATAGAAAAATATAGTTTTTTTCTTATATTTTTTACTCATGTGATAATGTAGATTATAATATAAAAATAATCCTATCCCAAGAGTGATATACATGAAAAATATAATTATTTTAATCTTGTGATATAAACAGAATATTGCTCTGGATAAAAAATAATTTCAGTAAGCTAAACTATGTTAATATTGTATTTATCTATTACTAGTAAAAAATCAAATTGAATTGATTTTATAAGTATTTTAGTTATTGTTGTAATCGATATTATAATTCGAGTCGAAACAATTTTGTAAACAATGGTCTCTAATATGAATTATTTTTACTTTAATCATGTAATTATTACATGTCTAATGTCATTTCAATTTATTTATACAAAGAAATTCTATTTGATTCATTGGATTTAAGAGTATTTCTTTTCGAATTCAAATAGTAGAGAGGCCAAGAAAAAAGTAGATAATTTATCTCAAATTTTCAAATAATAAGATGATAAAGATTATAGAATAGAAAAAGATAAAAAAAAATTAATTTTTTCTCAGTTTTAAGAAAAATAAAACTAAAAAAATGAGAGAAAAATATTATTTTTATTGATGGTTGATAAGAGTCGAACGATAATAGAAAATAACTCCTATCACCAGAAAGAGAAAGGTTGAAATTTTAGGAAAGTTCTATAAATAAAAAGTGTCTCAACACAATATTTTGGTGGTGACGTTAGAAACTTAGGATTTGTTTGGTAATACTTTCAAAAAACACTTATAGCTAAAAAGTCCGTTTGATTGTAAAATCAATGTCAAACGGGAAAAAATGGAAAAACTACGATGGAAAAGTGGTTTCAAACCAACCACAAAGTTAGGATTTCTAATTTTTTTTATTTTCAACTTTGCGTTTGAAATCAAATTATAATTTTAACCTTGCTAATGCATGAACTACACTCAATTATGTAATTATATTTTATTTTAATAATTCAATACTAACACCCCTAAAAATAATTTATTACTTTTAATAAATTATTTTAATTATTTAAAAATAAATAAAATTCATGATTTATATATTAAAATATTAATAATGAGTTATATAAAATATATTTACTTGTATCTTTTATATTTTTACTCTAGTAATGGATATAATTCATATATAATAATATTTTTTGATTTTTATAGTTTAAATTAATATGATTTATATATAAGTGTAAATATAATTTAAATTTAAATTTTTAATTTACAACATAATCTATAATTCACATTTTATCTTTTCAAATTCATTTTTTAACAGCAAATCTAAACAATTAAATTTTAAATTATATTTTTATACAACACTAGGAGCAGCTCGTGAAGAACTAGCTCCCGGGTTTGCTTACCAGGTCGAAAAACCCAAAGACCGGTTTCCTCGTCTTGTTTCCAATCCGCTTTCTTCAATGAGGTGAGACTGATTTGATTTTGGAGAGGGATAGGATTGTCGAGAGAGACGTTTAGACCAAGTTTGATAAAAAGGTTACTAAGAAGACATCCATAAATCAATGTTTCGACATGTTTTGAAGGAACAATGTTTATGATGTCCACTAGTTGACTATAATGTGGGGCAGATTTATTTTGATCTTATTCTTAATACAATGCATCCACCAAAAATCCCTAGTACGAAGAGTGGAGTACCTACCTCCGGATGGTCTAAACCACCAAGAGGTCATCAAATTAAGAAAACGATCGTGATGAGATCGCAGAGTACTAACACTAGAGTTTGGAACATAGTGATATTCCATATTTTCATTCTCATTATATAACCCATCATCATCTAACCCAAAATGGAAAGTTATAGTCTCGGGGTCTATATTAATATATTGGCCTAAAAGATAGGATCTAATGGCTATAGTCCCATATTGAGTTTGGTTTTGAATGCATACTGCATTGGAGTAGAAGATGCAGACTAACTATTGATAGAAGATAGGTTTGAGGTGAAAAAATTTATCAAACTTCCAAGTTTTAAGAATCGAAAGGTATTCGAAGTAAATATCAATCATGGCTTGAAGAGAAGGAATACGCTCTTCCCGGATTCTATATGATTGGAAAGAATTTCTGTACCTAGAGTACAATTCGTCTCTACGACATTCAGAATATTAAAACAAGATCCTAATAGGCTATTAGGTGGAGGAGAAATGGGATTAGGAGGTTGGTTTGAACGAGAACGACTCGATGAAGTTCTAGGGTGTTTGGGATTAGACATGGTGTAGGAATCGAAAAAAGGAATATAACCTGCAAATTGAAACACATGTATGCAATATAATCAATCCCAAAACTCAATTGAGTCCTCAATAATTCAAGGTTCTCTAAACCGAATCCTAATGGACATGGTTTTTGAAAACTATTTGAAAATAATGTTTGTAAAATCATAATATGTATAGTTTTCATGAAAACAACATAATTAAATCAGAAACATCAAATTTAAAAATTAAATTCAGATTTTCATTTTTTTTATTTCAAAATTCAAAAATTCATTGAAAATTTGTGAGTTTTTGATGAAATTAGTTGTAAAATCTAGTTTCTAATCATAAAACAATCAATGTCCGATATAATGTTCATCTGGAACTAATTAAAACTAGTCCTAAGATCAAAAATCAATAAAATAGAGGTTTTTGAAATATTACCTTGAAAATTTCGGATTGATGAGAATGAGATGTTGTTTTGCACGATTTGATGATAAGAGTAGGATTAAGAGTTGAAAATCTCAAACATTCCGATCAAAAACCAAGGATTTGGAGCAATTTTGATAGTTAGGAGAGAGAGAGGAGCGGCGTCCAAGAGAGGGTTTTAAGAGAGTTTTGAGAAAATGAGGAAGAAATAGGGTTTTTATCCAAAAACCCGATGGATGCATCGATGCATGGCCTTATGCATCGATGCACATTCAAGGCGTGCATCGGTGCACCTTCATGGTGAATCGATGCATGTTAAAAATCCGTTTTAAACACTCAAAATGCTAAATTAATTGGCTCTAGTGGTATTAGTAACTCATATATTGAAAATTAATCATGTTCAATCAATCAAATTAATCCTTAAACTACATTTGAACATAAAATTAATTTTCATCAAGCAACATAAACTCCCCCTAACTAATAGCAAAGAATGCAATAAAAAATTATTATTATAAGCATTTTTCATTTATTCTTTAAAAGTACTAAAATTATTTTTAAACACTAAGTGAAGATAGGCCAGTTAAACCTAATTCTCTCCTAAGTGTCCAAAAATTTTCCTTGTCTAAAGGCTTTGTAAAGATATCCGCTAATTGGTGCAAAGTATCAACGAATTCTAGAACTATATCTTCCTTAGCGACATGGTCTCTAATGAAGTGATGTCTAATTTCAATATGCTTAGTTCTAGAGTGTTGGATGGGATTTTTAGTGAGACAAATAGCACTAGTATTGTCACACTTGATAGGAATGGTACCTACTTCAATTCCATAATCAAAAAGTTGTTGTTTCATCCATAAAACTTGTGCACAACAACTACTAGCTGAAATGTATTCTGCTTCAGTGGTAGATAATGCCACACAATTTTGTTTCTTTGAAAACCAAGAAATCAACATATTTCCAAGGAATTGGCAAGTATCGGAGGTGATTTTCCTATCTAATTTGCATCCTCCATAATCCCCATCAGAGAAGGCATACAAGCTAAAGCTAAAGTCTCTAGGATACCAAAGTTCTAAACTAGGAGTGTCCTTAAGGTATCTAAAGATCCTTTTAACAGCTAGTAAATGTGATTCCTTAGGGCATGATTAAAATCTAGCACATAAGCAAACACTAAACATAATGTCCGGTCTACTTACAGTTAGATAAAGCAAAGAACCAATCATTGACCTGTATAATTTAACATCCACACATTACCTCCTTCATCTATGTCAAGCTTTGTTGATGAGCTCATTGGAGTGTCATGCGGTTTCCCATTTTCCAGTCCAAACTTCTTGATCATGTCTTTGACGTACTTAGCTTGATTGATGAAGATGCCATCTTTTCTTTGCTTGATTTGGAGTCCCAAGAAAAATGAGAGCTCCCCCATCATGCTCATCTCGAATTCACTTTGCATTAGCATTGAAAATTCTTGGCAAAGAACATCATTAGTAGAACCAAATATTATATCATCAACATAAATTTGAACTACTAATAAATCTTTACCTTTATTCTTTAAAAACAATGTAGTGTCAACCTTCCCTTTTGAAAAACCTTTGTCAATTAAAAAGTTTGATAATCTTTCATACCAAGCTCTAGGAGCTTGTTATAAAGCGCTTTTTCAATTTAAGAACATGATTTGGAAATTTTAAATCTTCAAAACCTGGAGGTTGTTCCACATACACTTCTTCCTTTATAAAACCATTTAAAAATGCACTTTTAACATCCATTTGGTATAATTTAAATTCATGATTACATGCAAATGCTAATAACATTCTAATTGCTTCCATCCTAGCTACGGGAGCGTATGTTTCATCATAGTCTATGCCCTCTTCTTGAGTATACCCTTGAGCAACAAGTCTAGCATTGTTTCTCACTATATTACCACTTTCATCAAGCTTATTCCTAAATACCCATCTAGTACCTAAAGTAGATTTATTACTAGGCCTTTCAACTAATGTCCATACTTTACTTCTCTCAAATTGATTTAACTCTTCTTGCATAGCCATAATCCAATGTTCATCATTTAATGCTTCTTTAATATTCTTAGGCTCTATGCATGAGATAAATGCAACATAATTACAAATATTTCTAAGAGAAGATCGAGTTGTTACCCCTTTGGATGGATCACCTATAATCTCACCATCCTTGACATAGTTATATTCCCTTGGGAAAGATACTTCCCTTTCTTCAATGGTTGGATTCTCGAGAGGATCTTGAGTTTCCTCATCTTTCATTTTTTCCTTTGATGATGGTTCTGCAACGTCATGTCCAATGTCATTTGTATTTATAACACCTACACCATCATTCAAATAAGAATCCTTCCTTGGAAGGAGATTATCATCGAAAACAACATGTATAGACTCTTCTACAACCAAAGTTCTTTTATTAAATACTCGATAAGCTTTAGAATTTAAGAAATATCCCAGAAAAATTCCTTAATCACTTTTAGCATTAAATTTGCCTAGATTGTCTTTACCGTTGTTTAAAACAAAACATTTACGTCCAAAATGATGAAAATAGCTAATGTTAGGCTTTTTTTCTTAAAAAGTTCATATGGAGTTTTCTTTAAAATAGGCCTAATCATTACTCGATTAATAACATAACAAGCGGTATTTGTTGCCTTCGCCCAAAAATATTTTGGCAAATTATTTTCACAAAGCATGGTTCTAGCCATTTCTTCTAAAGTTCGATTTTTCCTCTCAACAACTCCATTTTGTTAAGGGGTTCTAGGTGCTGAAAAATTATGGCTAATGCCATTTGAATTACAAAATTTAGTAAATCCAAGATTTTCAATCAGTTCCATGATCACTCCTAACACTAATTATAGAGTAACCTTTTTCGTTTTGGATTACTTTTGAAAACGTGATAAATTTTTCTAACGCTTCATCTTTAGTACTTAAGAATAGAACCCAAGTATATCTAGAATAGTCATCTACCAAGACAAATGCATATTGTTTTCCACCCAAGCTAGTAGTTCTAGATGGCCCAAAAAGATCTAAGTGGATCAATTGTAATACTCTACTAGTTGATACATCATTAATGGATTTAAAAGAAACTCGCTTCTGTTTTCCTTTTGCATAAGCATCACAAATTTTATCATTATCAAATTTTAGTTTAGGCAACCTCGAACTAAATCACCTTGAATTAGCCGTTGCAAAACGCTCATCCTGGCATGTCTTAGTCTCCTGTGCCATAACTAACTATCATGCTCATCCTTAGCAACTAGGCATAAATTAGTCATATCAATAGAGTCTAAATGCACCATGTAAATGTTTCCTATTCTATGACCAACAAGCATAATCCGATTAGATGCAATGTCAATGACTTTACAACTATTAGTTTCAAATATGACATTGAATCCCTTATCACATAATTGACTAATACTCAAAAGATTATGCTTTAACCCATTCACATATAAAACATTTTTAATTTGTATGGAAGAGGTATTACCTATTGTACCTATACCTTTAATGTGACCTTTTGAATTATAACCAAAAGTCACTTCTCCTCTATTTTTGGCGTTAAGCTCTATGAACCGGCTTTTGTCCCCGGTCATGTGTCTTGAGCATCCACTATCAAGGTATCATGAGTTTGAATTTGTTTCACATGCCTTGTAGCAATGCTCCTTTTCCTACAAATATAGATTAATTTCTAATTTTTGGTACCCAAATTCTTTTGGGTCCATATTTATTAGTTTCCAAAATCCTAGTCCCCTTAGGTATCTATTTTTGTAGGATATCCTTATCTTTAGTAGTAATGAGTCCTTTAGGAACCCATATACTTCTGACGATTTTTCCATTAGAGGTTCTTTGGGGACCTCTATGATTTTAGTTTTTAAAACTTTTTCTAACAAAGTTGGATTTTGAATTTTCTCCATTTTCAAAACGTTTTGTTCTAACTTTATCAAAAGAAGTTTTAAGATCATCAATTTTCTTTTGATGATCATCATTGACCTTTGAAAGTAAATTTTGCAAATCCAAAATTTTCTTTTCAAACTCTTCTAGTTTGATTTGCAAATCTTTGATTTTACTTTCAAAATCATTGTTGGTCTTGGATATGAGCTTATTTTCATTTTTCAATTTTGACACATCATTTTTATATTTTAAAAACAATTTCTCATAATCCGAAGCCAACCCATTATATTCTCTAATAACTCATCATAAGATAAATCATCTAATTCGGATGAGTTAGAGGTTACCTTAGAATCTTCCCCGAATGCCATCAAGCACAAGTTTGCTACTTCTTGTTCCTCTTCATCGGAACCTTCTTCATCGCTCCATGTAGCCACATGAGCGTTGTGCTTATTCCTTTCTCTTCAATTGTGGGCAATCATACTTGGCATGCCTCGACTTTTTGAATTCATAGAAAATGATAGGGTCATTCTCTTTTGGTTCATTTTTTAGACCTCCATTTCATTTGAATTTTGTTCCTCGGTAAGGTCTCATCATTTTTCTGAACCGTTTGGCAAACAATTCTATTTCCTTATCATCGTCATCTTCATCCGAATCACTCTCATCTTTTGTGGATTTAAGAGCAACTCCAGTGTTTTTCTTCTTCTCCATCTCCTTTGGTATCTCATCAATCTTATCAAGGTCCACCTCATCTTCAAGCATCATTTCATGAGTGAGGAGGGAACCAATTAGCTCTTCAAGAGTTAAGGATTTTAGGCTCTTAGCCTCGATGATTGATGTCTTCTTGGATTGCTACGATTTTGGAAGTGAGTAAACTAACTTTCTCACAAACTTTTCATTTGGAATGATTTTTCCATATGATTTGAGACCATTGACAATCGTTGAGAATCTATCCGTCATAGCTTTGATATATTCATTTGGTTTCATACTGAAATTTTCATAGCTATCTGTTAGAAGACTAATTTTAGATTCTTTTACCTCGTCGATGCCTTCATGAGTGACTTGTAGTTTATCCCATATTTCTTTGGCAGTTGTACAAGATAAAACTCTTCCATATTCAGCTGGTCCAAGAGCACAAAATATGATATGGATGGCTTTGGAGTTGAGCTGGAACATTCTTGTCTCTCCTTCACTCCACAATCTTGGATGGGTGAGAGGCTTGATATATCTATCTTCTGCAACATTCCATGCTCCCATGTCAATTTCTTGAATGAAATACATCATCATATTCTTCCAATAGGCATAGTTAGCTCTATTGAAGAAATGAGGCTTGTTGACGGGCATCGAATCGAGACCGGAGTCGACATTTGAAGTAGAGGCCATTGATGACTTGATAATCGATGTAACTCTTCCCGAATCGACTCAAGAGGCAATTAAACCTTCAAATGAGTGAGGCTCTGATACCAATTGTTGAGTTAATCGATCGATGGAATTGGCCAAGAGGGGGTGAATTGGGAATTAAAATTTTGGTGGAAGCTTTTGCAGAAAATTGAAAAGATTTGCACAGTGATTTAGAGTGGTTCGACTTTCTCAACCAAAGTCTACGTCCACTACCTTAGCTATCCACACTAAGGATTTTCCAACAAATTTACTAATTTGTTCTTTCTTTTGAGGCCAAAGAGATAACCTTACAACACCCTCAAGAATATACCTCAATTCTTGAGAACACTCTTTCTTAAAGAGAAGATTACAAATTTGCAAACTTACAAGGAAATCCTCACAAGGTAGATTGTTTGCACAATTCTAGAACAGAGAAAAGAACACTCAAAAATGAATATAATTGAGTGCAAGTAGTGTTCTTGAAAGAAAAATGAATACTGAATGAAAAATAGGCTTGAAATGCTCAAACTTGAGGTTTGATGCTTTCTTTTTTATTCTCTCTTGATTATTGTTTCGTGTGTTTTCTTGTTGTTGATCAATGGATTCTAAGCTTGTTTAAATACACCTTCAAATGATTCTGAACGTTGGGGATGATTAGTGGAGTCAATAGAGCCGTTTAAGTGTGAAAACAATTAATACAATCAATTGGGAGCGTCAGTGCATACCCAAGGTGCATCGATGCATCAAGTGTAAAATTCAAATATTTTGACCATTGGACCCTTAGTGCATCGGTGCACTAAGAGTGCACCGATGCATGAAATGCATTCGATGTTTCAAAATAGCCAGAGTGCATCGATGCATGGCTGGTGCATCGATGCATCAAATGCATTCGATGTTTTCATAAAACTCTGAGTGCATCGATGCATAGTATGTGCATCGATGCATGAAATGCATTCGATGTTCAATTTATTCCATGGTGCATCGATGCATGGATTGGTGCATCGGTGCATCACTTTGAAAATTTGATTTTAGGCTTGATTTTGGTTCAAAATACTTTGTGAAAATTGTTTCAAAAATATATTAAGTATAAAACACAATTTTACACATTTAGTAAGGTTTGAAATTGATCTTGAAGACTTGGAGTAATAATTTGATATTCGAGTAATTAAATCGAATATACTTAGAAAATCATTTGTAAAATCTTAAAATTCATTTATACTTAATTTGTTATATCGAAACATGAAAATGTTTTCCACATAACATTCTTTGAATTTTTGGATGAAACATAATAATATTTAATTACTTCCTACCGAGAAGAATCGATCTCGCATACCTTGTAGTAATCGATTCTTACTCCAATATAAATAAAGAAATATTATAATTCCATTCTAAATTTCACTATCAATTTCAAAATAATTTTAAGAGTGAAAATGATAATATCTAATTATTTCCAATCAAGAATAAATGACCTTTTGTGCATTAAAACAATAATTTATTACCCTAATTGAAATGAATGGATATTACTATTTCTCCTTAAAATTACACAGTGATTCGAATGAAAAAAAATAATATCTAATGATTTCCGATCGAGAATAAATTACCTCTAATACCTTAAAGCAGTCATTTATCACTCACACCAAAAAGAAAAGACATTACTATTCTCAATGTCGATTCGAATGTTATTGTTTTGAAAATTTATCACATGCAAAATAAAGAGAATTAAAAGCGTAACAAACAAGGAATTAATTATTTGCTTTACCTATATTTAATGAGAATAAGGATGTTAAATTATTTAAATCTCTCGAGACGAAATCTTAGATTTGATCTAATAGTATTTTTCTCGATGAATTTAATTAAAAGAACATGATCTTTTTCCTGATCCCTGAATTTTAAAATGAAATCGATTTAATTCGTGTCACTAAATGAGATAGACTTTCATTTTAAAATTATCGAAAGTAAATTTCTTATACGTTAAGACAATCACTTTACGACAATATTAAAATGATCGAGTATTACCCATAGTCAATTTATTTTGATTAGAGACAAGGGATGCTTATGAGGGTATCATGCGAAATTAATTAGGACTAAAATGAATTAACATGCAAACAACATGCAACAAAAAAATAAAAATTAAAATAGGACTAAATCATAGATAATCAACCATCATGCCAAAATTATGATAAAATAAAGTATACAAGGGACTAAAATGAACATTTACAATATTAAATACTAAAATTACAAGGAATGAAAAATAAATAAAACATGGGGCTAAATTAAAATAAATTAAAACTACTTGGATGAATTAAAATAAATAAAAAAACATTCAGGTTTGAAATACCAACATGTAAAAATACAGGGGCTATTTCATAAATATTCCATTTATTTTGCCTAAAATAAACATTTGAATAAAAAAGGTAAAATTACAATATCAGTCCCTAAATATTTTTAAAAAATTAAACAGTCACTATACAGATTGAAATGCAAAAATGCTAAACATGCAAGGACTAAACTGAAAATAACCCTAAAATATAAATCATGCATAAAAGAGGGTAAATTACAAAAAAAATCCCTACAGGGACTAACATGTAGAAATAGGACTAAACTAGGGGACTAAATTGTGATTAAACCAAAAATTGTAAAGCATGAATATAAATGGGAAAATAATAAACCAGGTCCCTTCAGTGACATCTTTGCAAAAACACGGTAAAGTTCAGGGACCTAAACATAATTTCCCTAAAATTTGCCTATAAATAGCATTAAAACCTTTTTGATTTCATTTTGAAATCGAGTTTTAAAAAAAATCCTTTTTTCCTGTCGCCCTACTCCGCCCTCAGCTGCAGTTCGACCACCATTCTGACCGCTGTACACGGTGGCCAGATTTCCCAAAAATGACCCAAATCACTCAAAACCTCCCGATCTATCTCTAAGCCTATATCTCCCTCTAAGCCTATATCTAGAGCTAAAACTCCCTAAAAATGACCCTAGTCGAACCTAAAACAACCCCAACCGTTCGGCTTCCAACCTCCTCGCGAGATCTGGCCGCCGCGAAGATAAAATCGTCACCTCCTATTCTAACTCCCCCAGATAAACTATTTTACCTTCTGTTTTTTTCTTTACATGCAAAGCTTTGTTTTGTTTTGCTAATTTTTTTCATTCGAACACCCAAAAAAACACAGCAAAAAATACCTTTCGAAAGTTCTCTTTTTTTTTTTGCTTTTATTCGACACTGAAAAACTCAGAGGGAAGGACCCTTGTTACATTTTTGTTTTGGGTTATATAAGCTCGATTTTACAGGTGCTTCTTTTTTTTTTCTAATATAAAATCATTACAAAAAATGATTTTTGAGTGGCATGTGAGTTTGGTGTTTCTCTGTGTTGATCTATTTTGTGGTTGCTTGTTGACTATTCTGGGATTTCTGACACTTGCATGGCTTCAGATTGGCAGTAGCGGCGGTGGTCGGGGACTAGTCGAAACGGAGGTGGTTGATGAGGGTTATGGAAACCCTAAATAGGGACGCTTATAGACCATTGGATCTCTATCTGATCTAACGACTAGATACTAAGCAACGCTGCCGGAGATGAGATGAAGAAAACCTAGCGGGTTTGGACCCCATTTGGGCCAAGTCTGATTGGGAGACTTGTTGGGCTTCGAGTTTGGGTCAGATGACCCTTTGTAATTGGGCCCAACTTGGGTTGTTGTACTTGGATCTGAAAAGTAAAATAATAATAATAATAATATACTAATAGCGACAATATCGAATGGGATGAAAAACGAGTGTCAACAACTATTTTTTAAAATAAGAATACATATTAAAACATTAATTTTTTTTAGTTGTTGAAATGGTGATCCATGTATACTTCGCACATTTAATTTTTTTTTATGATTTAGCTATATATATTATATAATTTTATATTATTTATTAGAGTTAATTCAATCACTTGTCTTCAAAGTATGACCTTTATTTTAAATTAGCCCCTAAAATTTTAAATATTCTAATTTCATCCCTAAACTATGATTATCATTCTAAATTAGTCCTCAAATTTTTGAACATTTTAATTTCATCCTGTAATCACCATTTTTCTTATTTATTTTGCAACCGACTAATCCCAAACCCTTACAAAATAAGACCCAGACTCTTTAACAACATAAAACCTAAACAAAACCCGACCCGGGGCCCAACTAAGACCCGACCCGGGTCTAACTAGCCACCCCTCTCCCCCAACTGAATACCACCATTTTCTGCCCAGCCAAAGGCCACCGCTCCTTGCCCCAATCTCGACAGCCCCACTCCACGCCAAGCTACACTCTATACTCCAGCAACAAACAACAAGGAAGCAACAAAACAACATCATTTCATTTTCTGTAAAAATGGGTATAAAACCCGAATGAAAAAATAATATAAGGACTCTCGATTCTTGATAGACCCAGAAGCAATAAACAAGGTTTTTTCTTTTTTTTTCTAAATATTCGAATAGCCTTTTTTTCTCTGTGTTTTTTTTCTTTTCTCGTGTTTTTGTTTTCGGATAAAATCTTAGTAGAGCAAACTGTTTTTTATTTCGAATAATATTAAAATATATCGAATAACATAAATAGTTCTTTTATTTCAAACATAATCAACCAATCAACCCATTTTACAGTAAAAATACAAAAAAAAATAAAAGAGTATTAGATCGAAACTTACATGGGTATGTCGGATGAGTCGCTAGAGCCCGGGAAAGCCAAATGGTATTGGCCATTTTCATTGCAATGGAGGTTGTTTCTTGCGAAACGAGCCCAGATCTGCGACGAGGAGCCCGAGATGAGCCTCCCCATAAATTTTGGTTGCCAACGGCCACCAGAGATGACCGACGACGATTGGCTTTTAGAGAGAGGAGAGCTTCTCTCTCCACTTTTTTTTAAAAAAAGAATAAAATGAAATTATAAAAAACAAAAAAAGTTTGTATTTATAAACAAATTTTAGGGAAAATCGCATTTTAGGTTCCCAAACTATCTCGTATTTTTACAAAATGGTCATTTGTAGGGACACTTTTCATAATTTTCCCATTTTTGTGTGTGCTTTGTAACCTTTAGTATATTTACTTTTTAGGTCCCCAAACTTTGCCATGTTTTTGCAAAATAGTCACTGTTAGGGACCATTTTCATAATTTTCCCATTTACATGTATGTTTTGTATTTTTTGGTAAAATCTCATTCCAGACCCCCTATATTTGTCGTGTTTTTATATTTAGGTCACTGAACCTTTTGTTTCTAATTTATTGCAATTTTATCATTAGTTTTTATTTTATTTTAATTTAGTCACCTATTTTGTTGTTATTTATTTAAAATTAGTCACTGATTTTTGTTTTGTTTCATTTTAGTTACTAATTAGTTCTCTCTTTATTCTATTTATGAATCTGATGCTATGGTTTTTAATTTTTGCATTTTGGTCATTATTTATTTCCTATTTAACTACTAACTTTTTATTTTCTTGCATTTTAGCAACTGTTATTTTATTTTATGTAATTTAGTCATGATTTATTTTTGATTTAGCTACTTTTTTATTTTTTACATTTTAGTCCTTTATATTCATTAATTATTTTTTATTTTGGCCTTCAATTTTAAATTCCTTTTAACTTAGTCCTTGTTAGATTATTTTTCTTTTAAATTAAACCCTTTTTGATTTTTATTTTAATATGTTAGTCCCCATCTAGATTACTTTTATTTTAGATTTAGTCCTTAAATTAGGAGAATTCTTAATTTGGTCCTCGCTTTTGCTCGAGGTTCCAATTTAATTATTCGAATATTAAAATTAATTTAGGTTAATATTATAGCCCCTATTTTTAGATTAAATTTCAAACTTATCTTTTAATTTAGGGAATAATTCGAGGTGGCCCTCGCTTAAATGCTCGAGGAATCATCTCAGTTACTCGATTCAATAACTGATTTAAAATCAAATAGGGTAAATATTAGAGTCTACATTTAGGTTTAGTCCCCTAGGTCCCTTAATTTTCATATTTTGACACTTTAAGTTAGGAAAAGCCTTAATCTATCCTTAGTTTAATTAGGATTAATAAAAATTTGTTTGATTACATTTTATTTTTAAACATAAGACAATGTTTACTTATTAGCGAATTAATGGTATATCTCCTGCAAGTATGCTCGGGGGGAGACTACTGTGATTCTCGAAATAGGTCGACATCCTTTTCAAAACCGCATCATGATTTTTTAAAAATTAAGGCAATGTCCTATCATTAGACACAATAGTTGATCTCCCGCCTTTATGCTAGGGGGCGAATTCTATCGATCTTAATAAACAGATACCCTTTTCAATTTTTTGCATTCGTAATGATTTTCAAATTAGATTGAACTCAAAATTTCCAATTTTAAATATAGGGTAATCAACTAGGTACCACTTTTTGGGCGCTTGTGGGGTGCTAATCCTTCCTCATGCGTAACTGACTCCCGAACCTGATTTTTTGATTTTTTACAAACCCTAAAACTCAATATTTTGATAAAAATAAAATGTTTTATTAAAATCACCCGGTTTTTATGGTGTCTCAATCGCACCCCTTAAATGATTGGTGGTGACTCCTCACATTTCGAAATCCTTTTCAAAGAGAAAACCCCCGAGTCGGTATCGGTCTTTCCCCTGCCCAGACGAAAAACGATGTCGGCACATCCCAAACTATGACATTCATTCTAAATTAATCCCTAAACTTTTTGAACATTTCAATTTCATCCCAAAATATATGTATATACTAATCACATCGCTTGTTAATAAAATCTTTAGACTAAGTTATGCTATTATATATTTGGAAAAAAATAAAATACTATGGTTAAAATTAATTACATATTTGGATGAATTTGGGGATGAAATTGAAATATTCCAAAGTTTGTGGACCAATTCAGAAAAAAGGGTCATAGTTTAGGGATTAAAGTAGAATGTTTAAAATTTTAAGGATTGATTTATAAGTAGTCTTAATTTGATAATGAAATTGAAATATTTAAAAGTTTAATACCTAATTTAAAATGTAGATTATAGTTTAGGGCATATGATGCAATTAACTCTATTAATTATAATCGGGTCGGGTCGGATCAATTATTTTTCACCTTAAATCTAGCCTCGACCTTCCTCGTCCCGTTCCAAATGTAAAAAAACAAGCAAAACAAAAGACATTCCTACCGAATTAGATCGGATAGAGACTTATCAGATTTAAGCATTTAGAACCATCCTAACAAAATAGAGGTAGTTATCACATTTACATTAACTGTCACGTTTCATTTAATAAAATCTAATATTTTAGTAAAAACTTTCGTCAAAAAACGATTTGACATTTTCTTAAAAATATTAAGAATTAAATTTAACTAAAAAATGAATATTATTCTGAGAAAAATTTAAAAACTAAATTCATAATCACAATACAAATTAATATCTATAAAAAATAATTCATTTGATAATAAATATTTATTTCTTTGCATATGTATTTTAAATTTGAAATTTCAAAAGATAATAATAATTTTTAATCAGTGAATTTAAACATAATATTTCAATATTTATTATCAAAAAATTAAAAATATTTAAAATATATATCGTCACTTTAATCAAATTAATTTAATAAAATATAATAATTTCTATCATAATAAGATAGGAATATACTTATTAAAAATTCTGATAATTATACTCTGAACCGATCAATACGTATCTTTAATTCTGACCCGGTTTTGCAAAGGTCAATTCTAAAAATCTTTCTGATAGATCAGTAATGAATTATGAAACACACATTCTTTTCATGTCGGAAAGCGACACCGTTCGGTTGCTTCAAAAAAAGGAAGATGAGAGAACAAAACCCAATGAGAAGAGAGAAGAAGAAAAGGCATGTGAGTGTTGTCGGTGAATGAAGAGTACCTCTGGTAAAAGCGGAGAGGTGCATATGATAAACATCTTCGTCTTCCTCCTTACTACACTAACTCTTCTCTAACTCAGTGACTCAGTCTTCATTTGGTGGAGTCATTGTGTCAACAGTGCAATAAGAAGAAAATGTGTCCACTGGTTACGGAATTCAACTGATTTTTTTTTCATCTTGGGGCGTTATGATGCTTTGTTTAAAGCCTGAAGCTTTGGATGAAGACTATCATCTGGTGGTAACAGTGGTGGTTTATTCTACCAATCAACTGGTGTGTGTATTTTGTTTCTTCTTCTTCTTCTCTTTTATTTCAAAGCTTCTTGTAATGGTAAATGCAATATGGTTTGATGGTTTTGTAGGGGAAGTTTCATTAATAGATATTTGCAATGGAAAAGTAGTAGGGTTTGAATAAGTAATTTTCAGTTGGGGATGAGTCTTGTTCTGAGTTGGAGGTAATTTTCCAGATTGCTAATTGACGACACTTAATTTCGCCCGCACAAATTATAACATATATATATATATATATATATATATATATATAATAATATTATATGATATAAATTATAATATATATATATATATGTGTTTATTTACTTTTTATTTCTTTTGTACATGCCCAAGTACAATCTGCTGAAGCCCAAGATCTGCTGGAGTGCAGCCCACCACGCGGACCCAATACCTAGACCCAACACGGATCTGCTAGGGTTCCCAAACCCTAACAGCTTCTCACCAGCGCCGCATGCTCCCTGCTCTTCTCTACGCCGCATGGAGTCAACCCCACGCCACCGGTTTTCACAGCATCAACAACAGCCCGAGTTCTCAGGCGCAAGGATCTCACATGACTCATCCATCACCAACAAACAAGGGTATTAGAGTTCTATTAGGACTCAAAATAAGTCTAAAAATAGCATAGATTTAGACTATAAATGTTGATGTAATCAAACCCATTAGGCACGGATTTTACGCACAAATATACTTAAAATAACACACGAAACATATCAGAGGAAGATCGAACCACTCGGTGCATTTGTAACGTTTTTGAAGGAAACAAAAAGGTAGAAATTTTTACCTTATTGGCTTCATCATTCATGCATGCTTGCTTTTTCCGATTTGAGTACCTAAAACGCCAATGAAATAAGGGGGTCTTTCGAAACTTTTCGTTTTAGATCTAGCCCCGAGGCTCAGTTTGAACAAACTTGTTTTGGTTTTTTTAAGAAAGGAAGAAAAAAGGTTTCTAAAAATCAAAAAAAAAATTGCCCTCGATGACTGTGGCGGCGCGATGGTCGATTTCTGGGTTCACATGAACCCCACGAACAGCGTTCATCCCAGATGATGAACATGTGAAAGGAAAACATGAACAAGGGGGGCTCTGTCGGTTTTGGAAGAGGAAATGAGAAATTAAGCCAAATCAATGGCTTTTATAGCGACTCGCTTACCCGGATTAGGATCCGCGCGTTGACCCGCCCCAATCGCCTGACTCGCGTGTTTTCAAAATAAAATGGGGTAATTATTGTTTGGCCCGCCGACTATTTTTAAACCCTTCATTTTAGCCCTAAATCAGTTTTAATTCCATGTTTGTTTTGAAATTGGCCCCCTGATTCGTTTTTCTTACGATTTGGTCCCATACGATTATTTTACTATTTTTATTTATTTATTCCTATTTATTTATTTATTAGTTTAACCATTATTAATTTTTAAATGTTAATATTATTATTATTATTCCTTATATTTTTTATTATTTATTTATTTTTCTTATATATTACGTTTTATTACTATATATATTTTATCATTATTATTATATATATATACATATATAATTATATTTTCTATTTTTATTTTTATTTTCTATATCTCTTTATTTTTTAGTTTTCTATTTATTTATATTATATTACTATTTTATTATTGTTATTATTTGTTATTATTATTATTTTTTCGTATTTTTTCATTATTTTATTCGTTTTTACTTCTTTTATTATTTATTTTCATTTCTTCCCTATCTAATACATCTTTTGACTTTTAAAGGGTACATTTTCAATCAATCAGAGGTAAGCAACTTGGATCGCATTTTTACCTTTAAATTTAAACTTACAATTTTCTTACTTAATGACAATTGGAAATTACGTAGTACCGAAAGGGCAGTTCAAGGGTGATAACCCTTCCATGACTGTAACCGACTCCCGAATTCGACATATCACTGGTAAGACGCAGAGCAGGTAAGAAATAAAGTATCTGATCTACCCATTTGTTTTAAAATAAAAGATCGGTGGTGACTCATAATCCATTTTCCAAAGTCGAAGCCCGATTCCGGGCCCACCCGAAAGACGGTTCCGACAGCGTGGCGACTCCGCTAGGGACAGATAAGTGAGTCAGGCTAAGGTAATTTCCAATTGTCTTTTTAACGAAAAAGGTAAGTTTGAATTTCAAGGTAACCTTTCGATCCTTATTGCGTACTTTTGATTATATTTCTCGAGTAAATAGTTGTACTAACCATTTTCTAATGATTTTAGCCCCTAAAGATTTTTCATCTAAGGCTCTAAATTTGAGCTCCAAACCTATTTTAAATGGGGGTGAAAACGACGACTTCGTGTGAATTTATTCACCGTATGGGCCTAGCAAGTAGCCTTCGGATTCATATACCTTATGTCTTCATGTGAATTTATTCTCTATATGGGCATAAGAGAATGTGTCCTCCCGAGTTTAACTTGGTCCACACAAGCCTGTGATGGGTTTAGGACAAAGGGTCTGGCAAGCCCAAGGGGGCACCGGTAAGGAGAACTCGGGTACCGTTTTTTAGAACCTAAATGGGAGACCGTGGAGAATTAGAGCCCACCACAAAGCCTCATTTCAAACCCTAGGCTACCTTGTTTTTATTTCCTGCTTTATTTTCTGTTCAAAGCATGTGAACTAGAAATGTATGTTGTTAGGACTAGTTCAAAATTAACATGCGGGATAGAAATCATGTCCGGGTAGGAATGATAAGCATGTGGGGTAGGACTTTTTTTTCGTGATCATTTTTTTATATTTATCTCACTAACTCTTTTCATTTTTATTCTCTTTTATTTTATTTTCATCTTTTGCGTCATTATTCAAAGAGGTGTTGATCCACCAAAAATGTGTTTGTTAAACCTAAATAATTTGCATTAATGGACAAAGGGGTTGTAATACAAAAGGAGAAAAACACAAAGGTCCGGCTATGCTCAGGGAGACAATCTGCAAGACAATTTAACTAAGAAGACATGGTACCCGCAATCGAAGCTATTCCACTTTGCTGCATTATAAAGGTCAGAATGAACCGGGTTTACACCAAGTGCAACAAAAATTAACTTTGGGTTAGCAGAGGTCGCAGGGGCAAGATGAAGGTTATTTATCTGGGGAGTCCCTCCAAAGACAATAATGGCAAAAGGATAACTGAAATTGGAGACCATTGCTGATGAATTCAAGAAACAGACAAATGAACTTCACATAGTTCCTATCAGTTAGGGGCTCTGATGACATATTCATGCTCAACAAAAGATAAATGCCCGAGATGCAGTCATTCAAGACTTCTTGGGCCAATACAAAAAACAACTCAATATTTGCACGGTTCATCCAGAGAAGCCATAGCAGTTCGACAGGTTATTCAACCGGTGAAAGACGAACGCAGAAGACTAGTCAGCATGCCAGAAGATGTCATGATATTGTTGGTCTCTGAAAAGATAAAACACTTTTGTCCCCAATAAGGATTATTCATAATAACAAACACATTTTTTGGATCAATGCCTCGAACATTTCATGCATCATGCATTCTTGCGTATTATACATTATTTTTATTTTCTTTCTCGTTTTTTCATTTCTAACACGAGATGTCTCATAAAGGGAACAAACAAGCTTTGAACGCAAATTAAAAATTACCTGAAGTGTGATTGAAGATCCACAACGATGAATGAGATACTAGCGCGTGTTAGTAAGATCGAGAAAATTCAAGAGCAACTCATGAAAACCCAACGAGAGATGATTGATCAAACAAGAAGATTTCAAGATGAATCCAGAGAAAAGATGACCAAGTTGATGGATATGATAAATGTTGTGATCCATGTAGAGAAGCCACTAGTGGATCCAATGAATGCTGGTGCTGAAACTGAAATGATAATGATCGGAAGACCTGTTAAAGAGCCAGATATTTCAAGTCTGCCCCAAAAACCAAATGTGGTTATAGAAGGTTCCCCTAGGCTAACCATGGAAAATGAGCTTTCCCTTGTGAGAGATAAGTTTCACTCAAAGAAGAGGGTCACAGAATATGACCGAATGTTTACAAGAAAGCCAAAGGATCAACCTCTCATAATTAGAGGTTCTACCCCTTTACAATCATCAAGACAGACACTCAAGTTTTATCTATGAAGTCATTACCCAGTAGTCTCTCGTCATAGGGACTAAATGAGAGGAAAAACAAAGTGCAGGGTTTTCAATTCCCTCCCTTCCACTTTTCAGTTGAAAAATTACGTTCAGAAATGCTCTCAGCCGGATGAATTACATTGGGATATATCCAGCCATAGTGGCCCCCGAATGAGAAATAGACCTACAAGGAGATTTCTTGGGTGAACAAGGATGGAACCTCAACTTGTTCAGCTAAGGTTCCTGGAAACCTTGAGGATCCTTTAGAATAAGCAATCCAGAAGTGCAAGGTAGAGATGAAGGTCCAAAACTCGAAAGTTGTCAATTTAACGGAGAACGCCTGCGAAGAACATCTACATGAGGGCTTTCGTGAATGTAATCTGGGACTGGCCTACGGGTTTGAGATGGATGGGGCAGTTGTAGCCAAGAAGACACCCAAACAGCTTAAACGAAGGATTTCTACGCAAAACCTAAGGCGCAGGAGGATCAGAAAAGAAATCCAAGTAAAGGAGCTCCCATGAATGTGGTCTGAGATTGGCCCCTGGGTTTAAGAATCAGTGGAACAGACGTAGTTTCAGCACCTATATCAGATTTCCTGAAAGCAAGAGGGATTCTAGGTAGCTTAGGAGGCTTGATGAATATTATGCCAATCACAACTGCGATATGTGTTCGGGATCCAACCAAAACTATCACCACCGAGGAAAGTGTTTTGGATCTAAATTTGGGCCTAATTTCCAGTAACCAGGAAAGGAAATACTGATAAATCACGAAGAAGTGGGATTTTCCCTAGAAAATGACCCGGAGGAGGTAGAAATTGATGTGTCTAAGGGTACATCAAAAAGACCCCCGGCCAGTGAGGAATGGGGAGCCAGCGCATATGAAAACCCTAATCCAACAAGATATGTAAATGAATTTATGTTGAATATTGAACCAAATTTACAACTTGAAATTCCTTGAATATCATCTGAATTAAAAGCTTTTTAATAATTGAGGTTGTAAATCTTTGACAAATAAAGATTGAACCCTGCAAAACAAAGACCCCTTGGTCCTAATTTAAAAGATACATTAGACTACATGTTCTTCTCTTACAGGGACCGAACTAGTTTTCCCTTCTCATGAAGAGTCCATCAAAGGTTTGGTATTCAGGTATGTGTTAGGAGCGAACAGAATGGGGTAACTAGCACATGAGATTGCAAAACTAAATGGTTTATACTTTTTTTAAAGACGTTCAATGATGATCATGATCTTCTCAGATGGAATGGTCAAGTAGGTGAATCTAGTTTAGGTCAGTTCTTGGGAATTGAACTCTAACGATGAGATTTTGTGACCTTCAAAAACACCTAGACTATAACAGGTTCTTCTTAACAAACTTGAGAAATTAGACCCGTATACCCATATTATAATATTATTTATATACAATACAGCTTGAGTTGTCCCTCTAGAGCAATTGATTAAACGCCCGGCTTTATGGATAATATTCAGCTAGCCTGATAAAGGTGATTATACTATACAATAAAGCCTGAGTTGTCCCTCTAAGGCAATTGGTTAAACGCCCTGGCTTTATGGATAAGATTTAGCTAACCTGATAAAGGTATTTAAATTGAGTTGTCCCTCTAGAGCAATTGGTAAAACGCCTCGGCTTTATGGATCCAGCTAGCCATTTAATGGCAAATCTAAATAAGGAGTTTCGGTAAAAATAGACTAAGGGAGTTAAGGAACACCTGTTATAATCAAGTACACACGAGCACTCAAGAATCTCATTTTTAGACCAATATTTCTGCACTACCTTTGTTAGAGGAGCTTACAAAACTTGAACAAATGAAAGATTTCAGAGAACTGAAATAGAAGTATTCTGAAAGGTCTAGCCATTGATTATGCTAGTTGTGTCACTTTGTTCGCCTCCGATCAAATCAAGAAAAAGGGTATGCCATGATCTTCACGATGACTGAATCGATGAAACAAACCTTAATAACCCACCTCTAAACTAACTTTTTGATCTTGATATTTGTCAAAAGTTTGCAGCTATCAAAGATTAAAAGAGCATTTGATTCTTTTGATATCCAATGAACTCGGTTTTATGATTTGCTTCAATTGTGAAACCTAGAAGAAGGAAATATTTTTCAAAACTCCTTTTCATATTTTTCAAAATTTTGAAAAGTCAAAGGAAGAAAAGCATTTTCAAACAAGATAAGTTCTCTGGAAGCATGTCTTGGAATTCAACAGATATCCCTCCGAAGCTCAAGATTAAAGCTAGGGCAAATGAAGCCATTTTTGGGGGCAAAATTTGATAATTGTCTCAGGTTGAGGTTTGCGAGAGTACACCCCAGTGGAAATGAAGACAAACTAAGAGAATAAAGACTACTCACACAATTATTCCCTTCACTGATCAACATTCTGAACATCAGATTTAAGCATGACAACCAAGGATTGAGATTTCCATCCAAACCCTAAAATAACATATTTTGCATATATATTTTAGGCGTACCTAAGAGCATTGCATCCATAACATCGTATATATGCATATCTTTGTAGGTTTTATCTAGAGCCAATTTCAACTTCGTAGTGAAGGATATTGGACTCGAAAGGACATAATTTGCTCGAAAGTAGATTTCAACTTCATGACGAAGGATATCTAGCTCGAAGACCAAACTTCACAATAAAAGGGGTCAGCCACGGTTCCAACTTCACGGCGAAGGGAATCGTGTCCACCCGCAACATACACTACTTGATTTCAACTTCACGGCGAAGGATATTCAAGTCAAGGCTCAACTTCACGACGAAGGGGCCATCATATTTGTGCTTGTTTAATTGATTAAAATGTAATGGTCGATTTTGTTGATTTCAATATGCATTATGTTGAAGGCAAAAATGACTATCGCAATGCGAAATGAAAATCGCAACGAGAGAATCGCAATGCGAAATTAAAATTGCAACGACAAAATCGCAACGCGAAACTAAATTCGCGTTGCGATTTTCATTTCGCATTACGATTCCGTCGTTGCGATTTTCATTTTACATTGCGATTCTCTCATTGCGATTCTAATTTCGCATTGCGATAATCATTTCCGCGTTGCGATTTTCATTTCGCATTGCGATTCTCTCGTTGCGATAGTAATTTCCGCGTTGCGATAGACATTAAGATGATTGCGAACGTCATTTCCGTGTTGCGATAGTCAAATGAATGCCTAATAAGTGATAACAACTGAACAAATCATAGCAATTTTCAAACTCAAGTTACTAATACATGCCTAACTGAAAATATTAAAAGTTCACACATAAAATCCACATAATACAACGTTTGCATTTAAAAATCACCTAAGTTAACAGTCCCAAAAGGTGAAGCCGGTTGTGATTGGGATTTTAAAGATGATTTTGATTTTGATTGCCTTTTGCTTGACACCATATGAGCTTTAGATTTTGATGAGGATCCATATTTTGGTAGAGGAAAAGATGATTGTGATGGCACTGGTGATCCACATGTCAACCTTGTATGACCACTTTCCTTGCACCGACTACATGTCGATCTCTTCTTCTCTTCACCCTTAGACGGTATACGATCGTGACTTTTTGGTCGGCCAGGTAGCCTTTTGTCCATGGCTGGTGGCAAAACTGTTTGTAAGTCATCTGGTATGTCCCACTCAGAAGGATGTGGAATAGGGTAGACAATCTCGCCATAAGTCTGTCGATATACTTCTGTAGTGTAGCAATCCATAGCGTATGCGCTTGAATCATCTTGGTTTAGATGAAGAGAAACTTTTATAACATGGCCACATGGATAACCAGATGTTTTCCATTTCATACAACTACACGTCTTTGCATTTAGATCGACAAGCCCATTTAAGTTATTATCTAGTACTTCAAACAAAGTGTTTGAACATGGTTCAACTCTCCATGACATTGACTTCACAACACTTTTCGTTATCTTTTTTTCTGTCCATGGTGTAACACGATGTTCTAATGTTCCTGTAAATTTAAATAAATAATACTTAGTAAAATATATGATAAGTTACGAATTTAAAGAAATAATACCTGCATGGTTTCTTTTTTGTAGTACCACTGTTGAATAGAGGCTCGAAAAAACTCCATTAACATAGTAATGGGTAATTTCCGGGAATGACGACTTAGAGCGTTAATTGATTCTGCACTATTAGACGTCATGAAACCATATCTTGCTCCAAGTTGATGTACTCTTGACCATCTTTCAAACCCGACATCTTCTAGTGTTTGAGCACACTGAGGCAAAACACGTCTTAAACAGTTTATATGCTTATTAAAATCCACTTCCCGATAAGCTTTTACAGCCTTCCAGTATATCCATTTGTGATTTTTTATACCAGTAGACCTTGATTTTAGATTTCTATACAAATGAACACCACAAAGTCCATGAAAAGCATATGGGAAACACCTTCTAACACGTTGTCAATTGAGTTTGCCCTATCGGATATGATTGTCATATTGCTAATAGGACCTATGCAATCCCTAAGATGCCCCATAAACCATGTCCATGAATCAGAGATTTCAGATTTGCCAACCCCGTAAGCTATTGGCAGTATCCCACTGTTAGCATCCATGGCTACTGCTAATAAGTTTACTCCAAAGTATTGACCTTTTAAATGTGCTCCGTCAACTATAATAACTGGGCGCATGCAATTAATAAACGAACGAATTTACAAAATCATATACACAAGAAATATAATCATTTAAATGTGAAATGCATGTAACTAACAAAAATGAGTCAACAAAATTATATTGATTTACTAACCGCAACACCAATGGCAATAAACAGCAACTCAAAGCGTCCATCTCTATCTGTTTTGATATGAGTTACCGACCCAGGATTTTTCAGCTTTAAATTGTGACAATAAGCCGGCAGTTGGGCAAACGATGCTTCTGGCGACCCCCTCAATAATTCCAAGGCATAACATTTGGCTCTCCAAGCTTGAGAATATGAGATACTAATCTTGACCGAGAATTCATGTCAGTCATAATTCATGTCCCTATACCCTACCATTCAAAAACATTAACTCAGCCAGAAAACCAACCCAACACCTTTTTGTTTGCATGTCTATGGTGAGGAAAAACTTGGGTTCTTGAACATGTATGTTTATCAATAAAAGTCCTAAATTGAAACATTTCGCAATCTTTTATCCTCTTTGCAATCATACGCCACATACAGTTTTTGTCAATCATACACCTTGTTTCGAAACGATTTGCTTGATTTGTTAACTTTTAGTGATAGCCATCTTCCACACATTTCATATACAAAGCTATCTTCAAGTCTTCCTTGTATCAAAACAATCATCTTATTGATACGAATAATTTTTGTGTAACAATCAACTGCTATCTTTACCAACTCTTCTTCCGGTATCTGAAGTAATTCTGGCATATTCCAGTATATACCGTGGTTTTTCTTTGGGGACTTTCTTTGGGGATTTCTTCTTCTTCTTTTTCTTCTTCAGTGTTATATGAATTACAGAATGAATGTTCAATGTTCATTTACAGTCGTAACTTCCTCCTCATTATCATCAACAACATCTTCCTCGGCAACGGCTGTTTCATCATCAAAATTTGGGTATTGATCAATATCAAAATCATTACACGCAAGGTCTGTTTCTTCTTCTGAAAAATCATCACAATCCGAGTATTGACCAAGATCAAAGTCCGGGTATTGACCAAGATCAAATTTCGAATACTGACTAGTACTCACAATTTTTTCTGTGGCTCATCATCGTCTAACTGGTCATACGAAAACCGGAATTTGGTGCTGAAAGTTGATTGGGATTTGGATTAGGGAAAGGTTGTGGGTTTTGAGATTGTGTTTGAAGTCCGGGTATTGACCAAGATCAAATTTCGAATACTGACTAGTACTCACAATTTTTTCTGTTGGCTCATCATCGTCTAACTGGTCAATACGAAAACCGGAATTTGGTGCTGAAAGTTGATTGGGATTTGGATTAGGGAAAGGTTGTGGGTTTTGAGATTGTGTTTGGTATTGGAAATGTGGTGAAACAATATTTGCTTGGTGATGAAATTGTGGTGGAACCATTAAATTTTGAGCACCATAAACTGGGGTTGAAAAACTTAGTTGATTACTACCCGCTACTGACCCAACTTCACTACTTCTAGGTTCAACAACATACAATGTAACATCATCATTTGAAACACTAATGTAAGCAATGAATCGTTCAACATCTTCATTGTCGGTTAACAAATAAACTTTACCATTTCTCTGATAAGATAGCCTAAATCCACTTAGGGACTCTAAATTCAATTTATTTGCAACACATAACATTAGAGTTTCATAAGTTAACTTTTTTAATGACAGTTTTAGTTAAAGATTCATGGGTAAAGGCATATATTGTAAAACACCATGAACATTCTCCCATGACCCTCCAAAACACAAATCTATCCAAACATGATCAACATTAGATGATTTCATTATTGTAAATTAATTTACTAAACAAACGAGCTGCGAAACTAAAACCTGTTGCCGGATGGGGAAGGATGTCGTTGGATATAGGAACGGATGTCGCCGGAGAGAGGTATAGATGGAGATGGAATGAGTTGCGATTTAAGGATTTAGGTTATGAGTTGCTGCTGCGTAGTTATATACCCAAACATTTGTGTTGCGAAATTAAAACCTGTTGCGAATTCAGAAATCGAGTTGCGAATTTGAAATTAAGTATTGCGATAGTCAGAATCTCATTGCGATTTACAGATTCGCATTGCGATTTACGTATTCGCATTGCGATTTACGTATTCACATTGCGATTTACGGATACACATTGCGATTTACGTATTCTCGTTGCGATTTACAGATACGTGTTGCGATTTACGTATTGTCGTTGCGATTTTACGTATTGTCGTTGCGATTTACGGATATGCGTTGCGATTTTACGGATACTCGTTGCGATAGTCAGAATCGCGTTGCGATTTATATGTTCGCGTTGCGATTTTCATATTCACGTTGCGATTCTGGAAAATCGCAATGCGAATTTGTACTATCGCATTGCGATTCTTCATAATCGCGTTACGATTCTGGGAACTGATTTGCGATTCTGGAGATCGCGTTGCGATTTTTATTTCGCGTTGCGATTTTTATTTCGCATTGCGATTTTGTTGGTCATTTTGGCAAATCCAAAAAAAGTTGGTTAAAATCGTATATTATAAGGCATTTTTGGTTACTGAGGTTATTTTCTCATTTTTTTTGAAAATACAAAAACAAATCTAAAATATATAGGAATTTGAAATTTTAGGGGTATTATCCCCACCCCTCCTCTCTCAGTCCATTCCTAAGCACACATGACTACCATATCACTCTTTTATTTATGATTTAACACCCAAGTGATCAAAATAAAAGCAAAGCATAAGTTGAATGGGTAAAATGATTTTTTTTTTAAATTTTAGTGACTAAAATAAAAGTGAGAAGAAAGTTGAATGATCAAATTTATAATTTATTATATATATGTAAGATTCTAAGATTTTTTTTAATAGTATAAGATAATTACAAAAAATTGTATTTGAAGATGACAATAAATTTTTCTTTCATACCCATATTATTTAATATTTTTTATATAAATTTGTATGTTATTATTTCATTCGAATTATTTATCTGTCAGTAATTTATCTTTTATTATATTTCATTACATAACGTACAAAGTTGTTTTTATGAATAAAATAATGTGTCTCAACGAAAGGAATCCGATACCTAAATAGGTTATACAGGGTTGGTAACGCGCGGCACCAATCCCTTATGCCTGAAATTGATGTAATTGGCTTAACATGACACTTGACATTGAACTTTATTGCTGATGTGTATGCAGTAAGACCACACACTAGACACATTATGAACTAAAGGAACCTACTTCAACATGGAATCCCCATTTTCTTGCCTTTAATTGATGTTTTGGTTGGTGGAGAAAACTCCAAGGTATTAGGCAACTCTAAGTTTTTAAAAGGTTTAGTAAATTGGCTCGATGAGATAAAATATTAGGGCTTTCAAACTAAGATTAGAAGTTCGAATCTTACATTATTAAGTTGGGAAGATAAAGGATGAAAAGTTGACCCCAAATTCGACAGGTTATGATCATACTAGATCCTATAATATTTTTTTAAATAATAAGTTGTGGTTTAGAATTTACGATTTAAAATGAAAAATATTTGACCCAACATAAGAATAATAGTATAATCTATTTTTATATATTTAGGAATAATCGTTATAATACCTCACATCTCTCTATTTTTCCAATTAGATCATTATTTTATCTAATAAAAATGAGTAGATAATTATATGTGTGTGTTATTGAGTCGGGTCTGATACGAGTTTACTTAAAAAAATCGAATCAAATTTCAGATCAAGTGAAGTTTCATAAATCTAGGTCGGGTCGATGACTAGTGGATGAGTGTTATACCTGGTTGAGTTCTAGTGAGCCAAAAACTTGATCTGACTCGATCCATGACTATTCCTAGGAAGGATTGTTTTGATAATATATCTATATAGTAATTGGTCTAAATTAATCAACTAATGAATCGAATATCAGTGAATATAAAAAAGTATGTAGTAGTGGAATTAAATGCTTAGCTAATTCTTACATTGATTAATTCTCTGGTAAGTTTTGAGGTTGAAACATAGAACCGATAGTCAACTAAAAATGAACCTCTAATGCAATTTTACTTCATAGTGAAGAAATCCGTTTGCATATATAGAGTTGTAAGACAAAAGCATTGTCTCATTAGTAAACGTTGAGCATATCTTTTGTTGCTGTCATCATGTCATCCGATAGCAATCCGTCTTATGTTATTTTAATTCGAGTGCGAGAATCTCAAATTTTAGGTTATATTTAAAATGGGTATCTTTTGATTTAGTTAAATTTTAAATTTAAAAAAAAAATGAAGAGTAGTAACAACATAAAACGAATCCGAGAGGTGGTATTTTTTCTAGTTGATTTATAGGTTGCACCTTAAAGGGGCCGGCTGATTGTTCCTTAAGAAATCTTACAGAGCATTGTTATTTAGGGGTTGGTACAAAACAGTACAAAACTAGAACTGTTGTAAGTATTGTACCTTATTATCTAAACTGCAAACCTTATTCTTCACGACGGCTACTTGATTGTTTGTTTCTTTATCAACGCATGCAATTCGGACAAATCTTTTACTCTATAACAGGAATGTTAACGTGTCGAGTTAGGTTATATTTCGATTAATCTTATTTGATCAGTTAAGTATACATTTTTTATCTGAATTTAATTCAAGTTTAGAGAGGTTTTACCTGACTTGAGATTTGGCTCAAATTTTAAGGAAAAATTTACATCTGATATGATTGGATTTGACTCAACACAAATATAAAAATTATTATTTCTATTCGATAAAATAAGGACCTAGTTATAAAAAATATAGAGGAGAATATTATAATAATTACCCTAAATATATTGAAAAAAATTATACTATTATCTCGGATGTCGTCAAAGATTTTTTTATCCTAAATTCGACTTGAACCAAATCTAACTTTTTTTTTTGTATATATTAAAAACGATCTTATAAAATCAAGTCAAACAGGTAAAATTTGGGTGAGATTTCAATCCCTACTCTATTACAGTTAAGTATAACAGATTAGTCTGTCATTAATGTGAGCAAAAACAATTATTGGTCTATCATTAGATGCATATTTAAGAGCAAAAAGATTAAGAACATGACAATACATACATACATATATATTAGGTTGGTAGTATTTTGATACTATAAATGATTTGGTAATTAGGTTTTTTTTTGTCAGGGGTAGTATATTGTTCTGATTAATAAATTAAAAAATTTATAAAATGGTCATTAAATTTATCAAATTGTTATAAAATAATCATTAAATTTTATTACACTATTACAAAATAATCATTAAATTTATATAAAAAAGCAATTATTATAACATTGCAATGACCATTTTGTAACTTTAAAAGTTCAGTGATCAAACGATAATTTGAGCATAATTCCATGACCTCTTACATACTTTATCCTACTATTTTTAGGACTAAAATATTACAAAACAATCATTAAAATTTTAAATTGTTATAAAATAATTATTTAAATTTATCAACTGTTACTATTATAATTTAGGTATAAATACAACAAAATACTCCTAACGTTTAATATTATTGTCAAATTTATCTCTACTATTTTTTTAAAACATTTTATACCCTAACGTTTAATCTTGGGTCAAAAAACACCCTCGTTGGATGAAAATCGTTAGTCAACTTACAGTTAACACCTAAAGCTGACGTGACATCTCCAAGTCATAGTAGATGATGACGTAACAATGACACACCATATTTTTTAAGAAAAAATATTATTATTAATATTTATATTTAATTATTTATAAACACACAGAGATTGACACATGTCACTCTCCTATTGGTGTTAATTTAAAGGAAGTATTAATAGAAGGGGATCAAACTTGGGTAAAGAGCATGGAATAAGGTGACTCGTACCACAACACCAAACTATTTACTTTGTTATATAATGAAACACACTTTATTTAATATATAATTATATTTGAATTTAATTAAAATAATTAAATAGTATTTCAACGTCATCTCCATTTCTCTTCTTCAACAAAGGCTACGTCGTTGCTATTTTCTCGCTTCTCCTCTTCCGCTACTCTCCCTCTTCTCCCGGACTCAACGGAACAACCCTTCTCGTAAAAGACCTTTCTTGATCGAACGAACTCTCCAGCATCATCCCTTTTCTCTCCTTCTGTGAACCGGGTAGTTTCGAATGACTCACCTTAGGTGGTTTCCTCCGAGGCCGCTGTGGCATTTTGTATATGTGGCACTACCACGACATTTATAGTGCCATGTAAGTCTGCCATGTCATTTCAAGGCGTTGGCCGTGAGTTGATTAATGGTTTCCATCCACAGAAGAGCTTTTTTACCAAAAATGAAATGCCGAGAGCTAAAATGTTCCCAAAAAAGGAATAAGGGTAAAAATGACAATGTTGCCAAACATTAGGGGTATTTTCTTGAACTATGCGTATAATTTAAGAATCAAAAGAACAAATTTGTCAAACTAAGGGCATAGGAGAATAATTTTACCATTTTATTAATTAAAAATAGTACAATTTAAAGGATCAAGTGAATAATTTCATCAATTTAGGGATATTATGACCCCTTCTACCCTCAATGTTGATTTTGAATAATAAAAAATATATCCAAATTAAACCCACATATAATAAGACTAAAATACTATAACCATTTTTGAATAAATTCTCATAACTATGAATTTGTAATTCTGTTCAAAAACTCTCAACCATTTGACAATGAATGCTCATAACTATGAATTTGTAGTGCTCTAACTCTGGACCTCATGGAATAACAAAAATTCTTCAACCACTAAAGTTTCTTGATTCGTAAAAAAAATACACAATCTTATATGAGAGTTATATGTATACACTTTAATTTTTTACCAGGAACCAAGATTGAATTGTAACATTTTTTGATGAAAAGTGTGAAACAAAACAGGGGACACTAACAAATTAGTCTAGCTTCCACCATGCATAGCCTGTTACATGCAACAATCAATATTAAGTACCCCTACAATACTTAAGGAAGGGATTGGGAGCACCTGAATTCCAGCACGTAAACTCCAAGCTAATTTGGCCAAAAAATCAGTTGTCTTATTATCCTCTTGAGATATGTAACGAAAAGCAAAGTCTCATTCTCTATTTAGTAACTCATAAATGTGTGGAACGAGGGAAGAAACTCCATGAAACCTTGTATCTCTATCAATGATTATGGGAGCCTCCTTGCTATCTATATCAACTATTAGCTTTTTTATATCCAAATCTCACGCCATGTGCAGGCATTCATAAATACCCCATAAGTCCGCATCATGTAACGCCCCATACCCAATCCAGGAGTCCGAGTTAGATACCTAAGCATACATTAAGTTCCAATTGTGTTGGACGGATCAGAATCCACATTATGCACTTGCGGAAGCAAACAAATTAAAATCTCTTACTATTTTTGAGACACAATGTTCAATTTAACTAACATGCAATTGAATCTCAATTAAACATGCAAGCATTAAATTTAAACATTTAGGGGTATTTTGGTCATTTCACATAGTATAATATCTCAACAAGTTAAATCAACCAATTATGGTACCAAATGTTAAACTTGTCATAAGGAACCAACACATAAAATTTCATACCAGCCAGACATCAAACAATCACTCAATTGATCATACAAGATTAGGAACCTAAACATAAATATGCAAAACTCATGTACCAAACAGTAACATACCATTGAGAGTTCCATTATGTAATTAAGTGTGTTTAAGAAGTGATCCCTTAAATATCATCAAATTTCCAATTTAAAAGTTTAAGTAATTAAACAAATCAATTTTTAGGTTAAATTGAACTCATATAATCATTCATTGGTCAAATTAGAATTTAAGAACACTTCAGACCTTTAATGAATGCAATTTCACCTTTTTTATCGAGAAAAATTATGAAGGGATCAATCCTTTCTTGAAAGGGTTCGATCATTTTTCAAGGGGGATAGATCATTCTGAACAGGGATTGATCCATTGCAAAAAATAAACTTGGGATCGATCCTTTATCCTAAGTGATCAATCATTTTTTCTGAAAAATTACAAATTTATCAAGAACATGCATATTTGGTCAACTATCACCCACATAAAAGTAATCATGGACTAGGAACATGCTTGCACACTATTGAACCACTTCATACATGTCAAAACAAAGATATATCATGCTTTATAACACAAGTTAACACATTAATCAAGGATTTGACACCAAAAGTCAACAAATGTATAAAAGTTCATTTCAAGCACAAGTCACCTAATCATTTTTGTCATGTAAGGTCGTTTCATGAAACCTAAGAATCTAACATGTTTATTTTACTATGTCACGCTTGCCTACGCAGTCCAAACAGTTTTTAAGGCCTAAATCAACATTTGAGTATTCACATACTTTAGTTAAACAAGTTATTGCATAACATTCTCAAATCAACACATTATACCATCATTAATCTTCAAGTAAAAAGCAAGTGTTACAAGTCTAGTTCATACATCAAAAGTCATCAATACCACATATATGCCTAGGTCCCAAACGTCACCCACAATGCCATACTTAGCTTTCCGAAAACACATACACTTCATTGAACCTTTACCTCACTTGATCACTCCTGATGCCAAGCCTCTTGCCTCCGCTCGATTCCATTTGTAATACCCCAAATATCAGGTCAGTGAATTTATTAAAATGATTTAAAATTTGAGGATTTATTTGAATAAATGATCAAAGATGAGAAAATGACTTGAAATAGTGTTTGAGACTAAGTTGTAACAATAAATGAATAAAGAGGGCATTTTGGTCCTTTAAAGGGAAATGAATTTAATATTCATTTTAATAAGGTATTAAAGTATGGAAAAAAGGGAAAAAGGAAAAACCTAAGTTATTTTCTCTTTATTTCCCGTGGAAGAGCTCTCCTCCAAAGCCAAAGGCAAAGTTCCATAGGACAAGTTTTTTCCTTTCTTTTTGGTTTGTTTTTGAAATATTGAGCATCATAGAGGTTTAAGGAAGGATGAAATAAGATTAAAACTAAGAGATGGATGAAATAATTGAGATTTAAGAAAATGAGTTTTTGAATGATATGTTAGAATATGAGTTTTTATTGATGTTTACTAGTATATTTGACTTGTCAAAGAAGTAAATAAGAGATTAGAAGCATTGGTTAGGATTAAGAACATGTTAGAAAAAGTGGTATGATTCTTAGATGGAAATGTTCTTGGAAGATTTTAGATGTTTTAATAAGCTAAATGAAGGAAAGTTAGTATAGATAAGTAAAGAAGAATTTAATAGTATTATTGGGAGTAAACATAAGGAAAATTGACCAAATTTGGGTAAGAATCGAGCTAAAAAATGAAAAATCTAAGTAAGGGTATCGGTACTGATAGAACAATACCAATACTATAGGCTTAAAATTAGAAGAATCATTGAATAGTATCAATACTGATGCAATTGGTATCGATACTGAGAGAAGGTATCGATACTATGGAGAAGGTATCGATACCATTAATTATAGAATAAAGAAATGGTATCGATATTGTAAGAGAGTATTGGTACCACAATATAGAAGTATCGATACCATGATAGGGGTACCGATACTATTGAGACAAAAATTATAAGATAAGCTGAAATTGTTATAGAAATTTAAATATTAGTACTTGTGAATATTATTAAAGTATAAATGTTAGGGAATATACTAACATTTAGTTTTATATATGTCTTTAATGGATACTTATGTAGATCGTAATCAAACTTTGAGTCCAGCAAAACGAAAGGCAAAAATAAAGTAACTGAGTAGTCAGATTTGCGTTTTGGATATAATAGTGAGGTAAGCCGAGTGTGTGCATTTATTATGTACTTATATGTTAGATAGTTATAGATGCATGTTGCTTAATATATGTATGGTGATTACCAAATGACACTATGAGTGCAAAATTAAGAAATTCATAATGAGTTTATGAATTTCCTTATGGGAACTTTGTGGGCAAAAGCTAAGAAATTTATAATGAGTTTATGAATTTTCGTATGGACACTTTGTGTGAAAAAGCTAAGAAATTCATAATGAGTTTATGAATTTCGTAGGGCACTTTGTGTGTAAAACTAAGAAATTCGTAATAAGTTTATGAATTTTGTATGGGCAATTTGTGTGAAAAAGCTAATAAATTCATAACAAGTTTATGAATTTCCGTATGAGAACTTTGTGTGCAAAACTAAGAAATTCATAACAAGTTTATGAATTTTCGTATAGACACTTTGTGTGCAAAAGCTAAAAAATTTATAATGAGTTTATGAATTTCCGTATGGGAACTTTATGTGCAAAAGCTAAGAATTCATAATGAGTTTATGAATTTCCGTATAGGCACTTTGTGTGCAAAAGCTAAGAAATTCATAATGAGTTTATGAATTTCCGTATGAGCACTTTGTGTGCAAATGATAAGAAATTCATAATGAGTTTATGAATTTCCATATGGGCACTTTGTGTGCAAATGCTAAGAAATTCATAATGAGTTTATGAATTTCTGTATGGGCACTTTGTATGCAAAACTAAGAAATTCATAATAAGTTTATGAATTTCCGTATGGGCACTTTTTGGTGCAAAAGCTAAGAAATTTATAATAAGTCTATGAATTTCCATATGGCACTTTGTGTGCAAAACTAATAAATTCATTATTAGCTTATGAATTTCTATAATGGTAGTGGGTGTGCAACCCACGTAAATTATAATAAGTTTGTGAATTGCCGTATTGGCACTATGTTTGCAAACTATAGAGTTTATAATGAATTGAAAGAGTTAACTAGTATTATGAATAATAATTAGAGTAGAAACTTTTCTAAAATAAAAGGCTAATGCCTAACTGTGCATTTGGCAGAAATGTGCCAATAATGCAAGTTAGAAGAAATGTTAAATGCCTTTAGGATAAAAGAATAATGCCTAATGGTGCAATTTAGCAGAAAGTTCTCACTAATACAAATTAGATGAAGAACAGTGCATAATTGGCATGAAAGGATGCCACAAATGAAAATACGTATCGGTATATTAATGATATATAAAGTGTCACTCATGATAATTATAAAGGATAAAGGACCATTTGGCACTTTGGTGCAATACATGTTCAATACATTCTCATTTAACGTACATAGAACAAATAAAGAATAATTCAGAAAAATATACAGAAGGATAGGTATGCTAGGACCACTAAGAATGATTTCAATGATTGTATGAAAGAAAAATCTGGTTTAACTGAGAAGGATTTTATCTGATCATTATGGAGTATGTGATTTAGTTCGTTATTAAATAGTCATGAGATACTTATGGATAAATTGCATATTCTTTACAACATTATGCCTCACTAATTATATACTTAATGTGTGTTGATTTCAAGCGTAGGTAACAACAAAGACTAATCGGGTACTGGGAGCAGGAGCAGCTATCATCAATCTAAGGTTGACTCTCATCAGTAACAGTAGGACAATCATGTTATTTTGAAAAATGACTGTCATGTAATCGAAATTAAGACAAATTTCCCTAGAATGTATTTAAAGCGATAACTTTGGAAAATAGGTTTCAACAACTGTTTTCTTGTTGTATAAAAATGGTTTTAGTTTTAAATTTCAAGACAAAAAATTTAAGGGTTTCCAAATGAAAAACTGTTTTAAAAGTGATATGACATCTATATCTCGTGTACGGAAAGGTATATGATAGATGAGTGTTATATTTATTGGTATCAGAGCTATATGTTTAGCTGATTCTTGGCCGAAATCAAGTTTAATTGAATTGAGAAAAAGGATTACATGCCATTAAGATTGTCAAAGTTAATGATATGGTGTCAATTAGAGTGTGATTGATGTCACTACTTATTAACTAAAGTGTTATTATTATATGTCCTAATAGATGTCAGAAACTAAGGACAAATGTAATAAAGTAGATGATATTGAAATGAAGGTCGAGATAAAAATTGACCCAAGAGAAGTTGAATCAGATGGGATCTAGAGGAGATTTCCCAATCTAGAGATGATTCCGAGGATTATTAATGTAAGCTTCAATAATTGAGGAAATGGGTAAGCGGTAAATACATTGACTACTAAAAGTTTATAGAAAGAAGAGTTATTAGTGGATCAAATGATTATATGTTTGTTAAGAATAAATGTTAAGTTTTATGGACCTAATAGAGTTATTTGTGGAAGATAATTTGTGAAAAATTATTTTCTACCCATTTCCTACTTCAATAAATTATTATTTAAAATCGAGATTAATTTTGAAAACTTGGAAAATTGTCAAGTTCGTAATGATAGGAAAAAGAGTAAATTTCTTTATTAGTGTAATTTTTAGCATTAACTACTATGAAATTATTCCTACAAAGTTGTCAAGACTTCTTATTAAATGAGGTGGATAATTAGACTTTCATAGTTGAGATAGAAAATGTTTCAACTGCACGAGAATATTTTATATGGATTCGGAAAAGTTACACGGATTACCTCAAGAAGGAAATGAAAGGTTTTAAAATAAAAGTATTCTATTTAACTTAATCTCGAGTGAGATGATAACGGTAAACCCTAACGGGTCATAGTACAAGTGTGAGTTGGACAATTAGAAAATATTTAATAAAGATTCACGGGGTTATGTTTTTGATGGATCTGATGGAATTGTCATTTGATGAGTTAAAATCATATTGAGTATAAGTTGTTTGTCTCCAGAATCGATTAATTCAAAAAAGATGTAGAGGGTATGAAAATTTTAGTTTTTTAAGAGAAAGTAAAATCATTGCTCAAGGGGATATCGATAATGATGGTGAAAAAAATTATGTCAGAAAGATATATATATATATATAGTTTTTGTGGTTAAAAATGATAGATACTCAATTAATTGAAGTAGAATTGTCAGATAATTTCACAAAATTGGGAATTTATAGATGTCTTTTTAGATAAATTTATTGAGTTACCTCCAGATCGTGAGGTGTAATTCAAGGTTGATGGTTATTAAGGTATTGAACATGTTTCTATGATTTAGTATCAATTGATTTAAGTGAGTCAATAGAATTAAGGGCTCGATTATAAGAGTTGATTGATTAAAGTTTTATCAGCCCGAGTATTTCATCTTGGGAAGTAATTGTGTTATTAGCAAAAAGAAAGATAAATCTATGTGGTTATGCATAGATTTTTGACAGTTAAATAAGAGTCTTTGAGAGAAGAACTTCTATGCTAAACTATTCCAATGTGAAATTCTTGTTAGTAGGGATGACTTTCTTTGACCAAGTTGTTTTAGTATAAGGTATAAGAGATCCTAAGAAAACTTATGTTGTAGTAATTGGAAACTCCCAAAGAATGATTCAGAAGTTCAGATTTCTTTGAGGGCTTGCTGGTTACTATCGAAGGTTAGTGAAAAATATTTTGACATTAGGCTTGCTGCTAACCAAGTTTTTAAAGAAATATAGGTCTTTTGTAGAACGAAAAAAGGTCAAGAGATTTTTGAAAGGCTAAAGAGGATGGTAATAGAGACATCAGTGTTTATACATCTTAAGTTGGGTATGGATTATGTGGTTTTACTGATGCATCTATCAACAATTTAGAAAGTGTGCTTATGCAAAAAGGTAAGGTTGTGGCATATGACTCAATAAAGTTAAGGACTCATAAGAGGAATTATCTATGCATGATTTAGAGTCGGCAATAGTTGAGTTGTCTTAAAAGATTTGACATTATTATTTGTATAGTGAGCGGTGCTATAGTGGTGCTAATTACAAAAACCTAAAATATTAGTGGAATTGAAGAGAGTAAACCCGAGCCAGAAAAGTGGACAACCTTTAAAGGTTTATGAAGTGATCATTGATTATCTTCCAAGAAAGGACAATGTTGTTGTAGAGGTACTTGCTCAGAACCTTTTTCAATTTTGCGACCTATAAATGTGCAATTAGCGTTGAATGAAAATGGCACTGTGGAATGAATTAAAGATGACACCGATGTTTTAGTAGAGCTAATAATAGAATTACAAAGGAAAGATGAAAAAAATTTGATAAGAATTTTATAAGTAGAAAATGAAGAGATTAAGGACTTTTGAGATTAGGTTCGATGGATGTTCGTATTATCGTGGAAGATTTTGTATTCCCGACAATTAAGAATTTAGAAAGATATTCTTGTTGGTCCATTAAGTCCATTGACTATGCATTCAGGTGGAAACAAGAGGTACCAAAATTTAAAGAGTCGATTGGGTGGCCTAGTTTGAAGAGCCATAAGAATATTTTAGCAAAATGTCTGACGTACTATAGAGAAAAAGATGAACATTAAGTATTTTCTAAATTGTTTCAATCAATCTCGAATCATGAATGAAAGAAATGGATTATAAAATGAAAGTTACCCAAGATAATTTTTTTAGATCGCTTCCGATTGACAAAAGTCTTATACGAATCTAAAGAGAAAAGTGATTGAATAGCAATAAGGTGATAACTTTTTTTTCTTCTGAAAGTATCACTTTGGAAGGAAGTATTGCGGCTTGGACTGAGTCCGAGAATTATTGAACCTTATTAGATTTTATCAGTTAGCTTTTGTTTATCGAAAGAGATAAGACCTATAATGTTTTTCATGTGTCGTTGCTTATTAATTACCGATCAATCCATATCATGTTCTTACATTAGGGAAAATAGAGATTCGATCAGATTTGATTTATGAAAAAGAACCAATATGGATTTGGACTCGAGAAATCAAGAAACTGCATAACAAAACAATTTCTCTAGTTGAAGTGTTATGGTAAAAGCATAAAGTCTTTAAATTCGAGGACGAATTTTCTTAACGGGGAGAATTGTAATACCCCAAATATCAGGTCAGTGACTTTATTGAAAAGATTTAAAATTTGAGGATTTATTTGAATAAATGATAAAAGATGAGAAAATGATTTGAAATAGTGTTTGAGACTAAGTTGTAACAATAGATGAATAAAAGGGCATTTTGGTTCTTTAAAGGGAAATGAATTTAATATTCATTTTAATAAGGTATTAAAGTATGGAAAAAAGGGAAAAAGGGGAAAAACCTAAGTTATTTTCTCTCCTTTCCCGTGGAAGAGCTCTCCTCCATAGCCAAAGGTAAAGTTCCATATGACAAGTTTTTCCTTTCTTTTGGTTTGTTTTTGAAATATTGAGCATCATAGAGGTTTAAGGAGGATGAAATAAGATTAAAACTAAGAGATGGATGAAATAATTGAGATTTAAGAAAATGGGATTTTGAGTGATATGTTAGAATATGTGTTTATTGATGTTTAATAGTATATTTGACTTGTCAAAGAAGTAAACAAGAGATTAGAAGCATTGGTTGGGATTAAGAACATGTTAGAAAAAGTGGTATGATTCTTAGATGGAAATATTCTTGGAAGATTTTAGATGTTTTAATAAGCTAAATGAAGGAAAGTTAGCATGGATAAGTAAAGAAAAATTTAGTAGTATTGTTGGGAGTAAACATAAGGAAAATTGACCAAATTTGGGCAAAAATCGGGCTACAAAATGAAAATATGGGTAAGGGTATCGGTACTGATAGAACAGTACCGATACTATAGGCTTAAAATTGGAAGAATCAACTGAACAACATCGATAGTGATGCAATTGGTATCGATACTAAGAGGGGGTATCGATACTGTGGAGAAGGTATCGATACCATCAATTACAGAATGCATAAATGGTATTATACTGTATGAAAGTAACGGTACCATGGTATAGAAGTATCGATACCGTGGTAGGGGTACTGATACTATTGAGACATAAATTATAAGATAAGCTGAAATTGTTATAGAAATTTAAATATTAGTACTTGTGAATATTATTAAAGTATAAATTTTAGGGAATATACTAACATTTAGTATGATATATGTCTTTAATGGATACTTATGTAGATCGTAGTCAAACTTTCGAGTCGAGCAAAACGAAAGGCAAAGATAAAGTAACTGAGTAGTCAGATTTGCGTTTTGGATATAATAGCGAGGCAAGCCGAGTGAGTGCATTTATTATGTACTTATATATTATGATAGTTATAGTGCATGTTGCTTAATATATGTATGGTGATTACCAAATGGCACTATGAGTAAAAAATTAAGAAATTCATAATGAGTTTATGAATTTTCGTATAGACACTTTGTGGGCAAAAGCTAAGAAATTCATAATGAGTTTATGAATTTCCGTATGGGAACTTTGTGTGCAAAAGAAAAGAAATTCATAATGAGTTAATGAATTTCCTTATGGGCACTTTGTGTGCAAAATTAAGAAATTCATAATAAGTTTATGAATTTCCGTATGGGCACTTTGTGTACAAAAGCTAAGAAATTCAAAATGAGTTTATGAATTTCCGTATGGGCACTTTGTGTGCAAAACTAAGAAATTCATAATAAGTTTATGAATTTCCGTATGGTCACTTTGTGTGTAAAAGGTAAAAATTCATAACGAGTTTATGAATTTTCGTATGGGCATTTTGTGTGCAAAACTAAGAAATTCATAATAAGTTTATGAATTTCCGTATGGCACTTTGTGTGCAAAAGCTAAGAAATTCATAATAAGTCTTTGAATTTCCTTATGGCAATTTGTGTGCAAAAGCTAAGAAATTCATAATAAGTTTATGAATTTCCTTATTGGTAGTGGGTGTGCAACCCACTTAAATTATAATAAGTTTGTGAATTACCGTATTGGAACTACGTGTGCAAACTATAAAGTTTATAATGAACTGAAAGATTTAATTGGTATTATGAATAATTATTAGAGTAGAAAATGTTCTAAAATAAAAGACTAATGTTTAACTGTGCATTTGGAAGAAAGGTGCCAATAATGTAAGTTAGAAGAAAGATAAATACCTTTAGGATAAAAGACTAATGCCTAATGGTGCAATTTGGCAGAAAGTTGCAACTAATACAAGTTAGATGAAGAACAATGCATAATTGACATGAAAGGATGCCACAAATGAAAAATACGTATCAATATATTAATGGTATATAAAGTGTCACTCATGATAATTATAATAGATAAAAGACCATTTGGCACTTTTGTGCAATACATGTACAATACTTTCTCATTTAACGTACATAGAACAAATAAAGAATAATTGGGAAAAATATACAGAAGGATAGGTATGTTGGGACTACTAAGATTGATTTCGATGCTTGTATGAAAGAAAAATCTGGTTTAACTGAGAAGGATTTTATTTGATCATTATGGAGTATGTGATTTAGTTTGTTATTAAATAGTCATGAGATACTTATGTATAAATTGAAGATTATTTACAATATTATGTCTCACTAAGTATATACTTAACGTGTGTTGATTTCACACGTAGGTAACAACAAAGACTAGTCGGGTATTGGGAGCAGAAGAAACTATCATTAATCTGTGGTTGACTCTCATCAGTAACAGTAGGACAATCATGTTTTTTTTGAAAAATTACTGGCATGTAATCGAAATTAAGAAAAATTGCTTTAGAATATATTTAAAGTGATAACTTTGAAAAATAGGTTTCAACGACTGTTTTCTTGTTGTATAAAAATGTTTTTAGTTTTAAATTTCAAGATAAAATTTTTAAGGGTTTCCAAATGAAAAATTATTTTAAAAGTGATGTGACATCTATATCTCGTTACGGAAAGGTATACGGGAGATGGGTGTTACACCATTGCTCTAAAAAGTGTTAATGACGAGTGTGTGAGTTATTAAAGCTCATTGAATGAAAATCATTCAAAGACAATGCACATAGTCAAGATGAAGCATGACCCTATATGCACATGTTTAATATGCCCTTACCTCGTCGCACAAGTAACATCATGACATGCTTAAATGATCAATTACATACTCTAAATGCACATAATTTCTAGAATTTACCAATGTTACATAATTACTTAAGTCATGGCATTCACAAGCACTCACGCACAATTACTTTCCTTAGCAAGACAGACACAAAACACATAAACCCCAAACCTAACTAAATATAACCTAAACCCCATTTAAAATTAAAGTCAAACCAAATCCATAACCAAGCCCGAACCCTAAACCAATTAAAACCCCTAAACTTAACCTGGGCTTACCGGATCCGACCCGACCCAAGTCTGACCCAGCTGGGCAGCCGCCTACTACAACCAATCAAAACTTACCATTTTCCCCCCAACGAGCATCCACCCGCTTATGCCCAAACCAAGTGCCACCCTTCTCAGCAACACTCTCGAAAAAGCCATCAAGCACTCCAACAACACACTCCAAGCCACCCTTCAAAAAATGAAGCAAGAAAAAAGCAAGCAATGATTTTATTTTCAGAGGATAATGGGTATATAACCCAAAACCATTAATCTATAACGGGATTAAAAAAAACCCCCAAAATACTCTGTAAAATTCTATTCTCAAGTAAGAACAAGAGACTTCAAAGGTTATCTATCCTTTACTGTTTTTTATTTTTTATTTGAATACCTCGTTCTCTATTGACATGTTCATTTCGATTCTAGTAGTTAAATATTTTTTTCTCTGCTCGATTAAAGCCCATATTGTACCCTATTTTCTAAAAAGTCAGTGATAATTTTTCTAAGACCAAACCTTGCATGTTTAAATAAGAAATAAATATAGTTTTTTAAAATTCTTTACGAATATAATGACACCAAAACATCTAACAAGCAACAAAAGAATATAAAAAATAAAAAAAGAGGGAATCGAGCCATACCTGAGTCGTTGGAGGGTCGCTAGAATCTGGGTAGCCGAATGGTGTAGGGTCATTTTTGGGTAGTATGGGGTCGATTTCGCATTTTAGGTCCTAAGATAGGCTTTAGGGGGTTAGATCTAGCTTTGGCGGTCAGAGCTGGCTAGGGGTGGCCGATCTATTGCTGGCCGGGGGAAGGGTAGAGGAAATAATCTCTTTTTTTTTTTGGTTTGGTTATAATGAATGAAAAAGACAAAAATGTTGACATTTATAGGCTAATTTAAGGGTCTAATTGCGTTAAGGCCCCCTGAAACTTTTCCTTCTTTTTGCAGTTTGGTCCTTGTAGAACCAAAACTGATATTTTACCTTTATGCCTTGCATGCTTTATTTTTTTGGTTTATTCACGTTTTAGTCCACCAGGTTTTAGCATGTTTTTACATTTTAGTCCAGTAGGGTCCAAATATTTAATTTTCCCTTTTAATTGCTTATTTTTATTTATTTTGGTGAAATTTATTTTTAGTCCATTTAAGTTTGTTGTGTTTTTGCATTTTAGTCATGTGTAATGACTATTTTTTTAAAAATGTATGTGGATTGATTCTATAATTTTACCTTTTTATTTAAAGATAACTTTTTAGGTTTAATAAAAATAAAAAATTACTCTTTGGTCCCTGTATATTAAGCGTGTTTTGTATTTTAGTCACTAATCTGTTTAGTTTTATTTTATTTTGAATTAGACTTTAATTTTTATTTTGTTTTAATTTAACCCCTTTTTCATGTTTAATTTATTCCCTTTTAGTTTAGTAATTTTAAATTTGTGCAATTAGGTTTCATATTTAGATTTATTTTATTTTTTTATTTTGTGCTGTGTTGTTTTTATTTTATTTATTATTTTATTTTTATTTAAGTTTATTAAATGTTTCATTTTTTCATAATGTAGATTCTTAGATTTAATTTTAACATTTGAATCAAGTTTAGCATTTAGGATGACACCTCTAGTTTAATTAGGGAGCAATTCGAGTTTAGTTTTCGCATAAGATACCGATTACTCAAATCGATTCCTCGATTCTAAAATTAATTAATAATTAATATATTCTAAAAAACTTTAAGTTTAATAATTTAGATAATAATTAGGTTTTTAATTAACCCCTAAGTTTAGAAATTATCAATCTAGGTCCTTAGACTTCCAAATCTTTTAGAAACCGATATTTTTAGAACTTGACCTTTTTAGTCCCCGAACTTCGATTAGTGTTTTAATTATATCATAATTAAATAGGTTAAATAGAGCCTCCACTTTTAGATAGATTTCAATGTATTCCCCCTAATTTAGGGATTAATCTGAGTCGACCCTCGCATAAATGCTCAAGGGACCACCTCAGTTATTCGATTCAATAATCGGTTTCAAAGTCAAATAGGATTAATATTAGATCCTACACTTCTAGGTTTGAGCCTTTAGGTCCTTTAACTTCCATAATTTGACACTTTAAGCTAAAACAATTTAATTTACTTTTAGTTTAATTAGGATAAATAAAATTTGTTTGATCGTATTTTAACCCTAAGATAATGTTCACTTATTATGGAATTAATAGTATATCTCCCACAATCATGCTCAGGGGGTGACTACTGGTGATTCTCAAAATAAGTCAACATCCTTTTCAAAACCGCATAATGATTTTTAAAATTAAGGCAATGTCTGGTTATTAGGGACAATAGCTGATCTCCCGCGTTTATGCTAGGGGGCGAATGCTATTAGCCTTAATAAACGAATACTCTTTTCAACATTTTGCATCTATAATGATTTTTAAATTAAATAAAGATCGAACTCAAAATTTCTGATTTTATATATAGCATAGCCAACTAGGAACCAATTTTTGGGTGTTTGTGGGGGTGTTAATCCTTCCCCACGCTTAACTAACTCCCAAACTGATTTTTGGATTTTGCAGACCTCGAAACTTGGTATTTTTATAAAAATAAAATGTTTTATTAAAATCACCCAGTTTTTACGTTGTCCCAATCACACCTTAAATGATTGGTGGTGACTCCTCAAATTTTGAAATTCTTTTCAAAAAGAAAACCCTCAAGTCAGTATCAGTCTTTCCCTGCACGAGTGAAAAATGGTGTCGACAGCTTGGCGACTCTGTTGGGGACTTTTTTTAAAAAAGAAATTGAGAATTGAGCCATTAGTTGGTTACCCTATATTTATGATTTTGGAAATTACAAGTTCAATTTTATTTAATTTACAGTTCATTATGTTATTTCAAAAGAAAATAGATTTTTTCTCTGGTTAATGCTTACACTTATGTGAAATTATTTAAGGTTGTTGCATATCATAGCTCCAAACCCCCGCTCTAACTCGGATTATCTAAGTAGGGAGAAACGTCACACCTTGCGAGGAACATTGGGCTTCCTTGTGTGGGTCTGACAAAGTATCTCTGGGAAACATCCTAAGTTGCCTAACTGGATATATGATCCGAGGTACGCTTTTAGTGGTGTGATCCCCTAAGCTGAACCTGATTCATAAGTCTATAATGGGCCATAATCGGGGTCAACCTTAGCATATTGTAAAAATTTCTCAGGAACCTTTGTTAGATCCCCACCACATGTAGAGAATTTAGTAAACCTACCCCACTAGAGCTATGTTGATAACCAAGGAGAACTAGAGTGCATGCGGTTAGGATTTTAATTTTCTTTGGTGTGTTTTACATCCGATTCTTTATTTTTGCTAATTATTCTTTTAGTTTTATGAATTATTCTAATGTTACTAACTTTTCGCTTTATTTTCTGATTGCATGTATCATTTTCATTTTCATGTCATATCATTGCATGGAAGATATTGATTCCCAGATTACTTAGTTACTATAAAAAGAGCTTAAGGCAGCAATGTCTTTCGATGGAACTGAGAATGCGATAAATGTTCAGACTTTTTCTGAGTATGGGACAAACACGATTTGGGGACAACATTACCGCTCCCGAAGAGTTAGTTTTGCCAGAAAAAGTAATTGTCAGCATTAGGCAAGTGCATTGGTATGAGTTATCGAGGATTTGAGCCAGTTGGGATGATAATTAAAAGATACTATTCAGAGAGGTATACAGTGACATCATCGAGTTGTTGAGAGTACCAATAGATGCAGTGGTGGTTTGAGCCTTGGCTGAGTGTTGGATCGACTTACCGATGCTTCACTTTAGGTAAAGTGGACCTGACCACTACCCTGGAAGAATATACAATTCTGCTGAACATCCTAAAAGTTAGGAGGCATTCTCTTTACAGCAAGGTAATCCGACCTAAGGGGTTCACGACCAAGATGATCACACTGACGAGAAATACTAAGGAATGGGTTGAAGAGTACATTCACGATGAGGGGATCTCTTGGCTGAAGAGTTTGATTTACGAGCAGATGCTATCAAAGAGGATGAGAGATCACTTCGCGCTCACAGTATATGGCTTGGTAGTTTTTCTAAGGAAAGAGGATCATTTTGACTTGGCCTTAATCGATTTTGTTGATGTCATTTCCAGAAAGACTAATCTCCCACCGGCCATCATAGTGGAAATATTTTTTTCACTGAATCAGTGTAGACGATTGGGGGGAGGTCAGTTCAATGGTTGTGCATCGTTTTTACTATTTTAGCGGTGGAGTCACTGCTGGATAGTCGAGAAACGTTAGGCTCGAAGGTATCAGTCATATTTATCTCCTCTAGTGGACTTCCTCGACAAGTGCTAAATCTCGGAGCATCGCAAGAGGAAAGACTGGGTTGAGGCCCTACGGAACATAAAAGACACCGAGATAGTATGGAAAGCTTACTAGTTGCCTAAAGAGGATATATTGTATAGGTACAACAATGATAGCTTTGTGAGGTTGCATGTATTATGGGGAGTGGTTGGTTATACTCTATTAGTAGCGCTTTGGCAGTTCAGTAATCGATAATTCATACCTTCTACCCACGGTCTGAAGGAAGTAGAGTTTTCGTTCTTTACCCGAGTTACCGAAAGCGTATATCAAAGATCTATACAGCATGGAAAAACCTTACTTTATGAGTTTCAAGAAGATATAACCTACATTTACGCCAGCCTATGAGGTTTGGAGGTCGGTGAGAATTAATGGAAATACCCCAAGGCCAAATTTGGAGGATGAGCTAACCATGTAGGAGAAATTGAGGAAGCTCCCGAATGAGGCTGAGTTGTTGAGAGAGGAAATTCGACTAATGAGTCTAGAGAGAGAGAAATAACAAAGAAGGTTCTCGGATAAAAAGACAATGTGGGAGCTTGAGCTGATTAAAAAAGACGAGATGATAAAGTAGTTAACCAAAGAAAACGAGATAGTCCAGGAGAGTTTTGATGCTCTAGACCAGGATTTCGAGGACCTATAGAAAAACATAAGAGCCTAGGGTCTACATCATACCGCTAAAGCCCTAAAGATAAAACTCGACGGGGTAGAGAGAAGTGCAAGAAAAAGCCAAGAAGAAAAGAAACGAGCCATGCAACACGCTTAGAAGCTGAGAGAACAAAGGAATGAGGCTAATCAGGAGTTCGAACATAAACAAGCACAGATTGAGCAGCTCGAGTCACCGCTAATTAGCTTAAAGGAGAATTTTCAGAACCCTTACAACAACATTGGGTTCCTTCTTCAAATATAGAATGAGGCATTGGAGAAGAGGATAGCGGAGTTGGAGAGAGAAAAGTTGATCTACTCATCTGTACGAGAGATGGCCAGGCAGGAAAATGAATCCTTAAAAGTCAAGATTGTTGAGTTAGAAGTCATAGTACAGAGATGCAACCACTGACTAGTTTAGAACTGGGAATTGCGTTATGGCAGGCTAAGGACACCATTCAGAGGTAACATGAAGAAATGAAGAAGACAATGGATCAGGACAACAATGTTGCTCACCAAGTCTACGAGTTGTCTGAAGAAGCGACAACCCTAAGATTTTTTGTGATCCCAAAATCAGAGGAAGAGTGGCGCATCATAGAGTTGATGATAGAGCTCAAGAAATTAGGGGATAGGGCTAGATTTTATATTAGTCCCTTGTTGATGTACTCTCTTTACCTAAGTGCTTATGCATTATGTGTTGTTGAGAACTTTTTGTATGAACTAAGTTATTTTGGAATCAATATCAGTTGCATTTGCATTTTCATGTTTTTTCTAATGTTTAAATCTTAATGCTTGCATTAAAATAATTCATTCATTTAATAATTCACCTAATAATAAAATACAATTTCCGATCATTTGTAGTGATCCTCACATACACCTCACACCCATACGATACTCATAAGTCAACCTAGAAAATGGAAGAGAGACTAACCTGAATTGAACAAGACCACAAGGAAGCGCAAGAGGAAATGAGGGAAAGACTAACTAAAATGGATGGAAAACTCACAACTCGGTCTACTATAAAAGATCGAAGACATATTCAAGAAGTATTCTATGATTGGAAAACCACGGTTGACCGGTCAACGACATATGAGCAAAAGCCCTCGCATCCCCCAAGATTTGGACCGTGATCGTCGCATCCTACTGGGTTTGCATCCGACCCCTAAAACCCCTCAGGTTTCACACCGGACCCCCCGCATCCTCTCGGTTTCACACTAGTGAAAATTCTTGTTCGGTCTCCAACTCTACAGGAGATCCGCCCAGAATCTACGTAGCTAGCCAACAACACCACGCTGAGCCTGCATTCTAAATGAATTACCCACATATAGTAGAGGAACTTCCACCCGACTTTCATGAGATAGTGGAAAAGGAAAAGTCTAATAGCGAGATAACCCAACAATTGAAAAGTGTAAAGGAAAGTGTGGGGTCAGTAGAAGTGGAACCTTTTTACCGAATGGACGCAAGGGAGCTAAGCTTGGAATATACGACGGGACCACTTACCCATCGGCTCACCTCAACATGTTATGTAGGAGAATAACAGGCTATACTAAAAATGAGAAGCTTCTTATACATTGCTTCCAGGATAGTTTAACTGGATCGGCAGCTAAATAGTACAACCAGTTAACCAAATTCTATATCAAATTGTGGGGGGATTTGGCCCGGGCATTTTTAGAGTAGTATTGTCACGTCACTGACCTGGTACCTGACAGGTGGACGCTAAAAAATATGGAGAAATGACATAGCAAAATATTTAGGCAATACGCCCTAAGGTGGTATGATGTGGCATCACAAGTGCATCCCCCATTGCTGGAAAAGGAGGCTACAATTATTTTTGTGAATACCCTGAAAGCTCCATATCTGGGGCATCTGTTAGGAAATGCTACCAAAAACTTTCCCGACCTGGTCATTTTCGGTGAGCTAATTGAGAATGTCATTAGGAATGGCAAGATTGAAGGAGGAGAAGGGTCGAAGAAGCCATATTTTAAGAAGAAGGAAAACGATGTGAACCATGCAAGCACTTACCACAAGAACTGCACGGCCAATATTACAATCACCCAACCTAGGGTAGAGAAGGCAAACACCCACGAAAACAGGGGGCCAAGAAGGGAGAATATGAGACCAACTTTCTCATCAGTGCCAGTGTCGTACTCAGAAATTTATGCCTCGCTCTTGAAGGCAGATTTAATATTCCCTTACAAGTTAACCCCACTGTAGCCACCTTACCCTCATTGGTATAATGCCAATACCTACTGCGAGTACCATGCAGATCGAGAATTGCTCAGCTTTCAAGAGGGTTGTATAATACTTCATCAACATTGGAGATTTTGAATTCAAAACACCAGATGCGAACGCTCACCTCCTGCCCAATCAGAGGGTGAAAGAGTCAATATGATTGATGAAAGAGAGATTAGGACGACAAAGAGAGATGTATTAGAAGTAAAATCTCCTCTCAACTGGTGTTCAGGTAGTTTTGCACATCAGGAATGATTAAAGGTAGTCCCGAGTCAAGGTCATTAAGATGTGAAACATACTACGAATATCAAAAAAGGGAGAACCATGACATCCAGAGTTGCCACGAATTCTGAAGGTTACTTTAGAGGATGATGAACAACAGGGAAGTGGAATTCTTAGTAAGGAGGAGAAACCACGAGAGATGGGCACCTGTATGACTGATGGCTATAGCATGATGTCTGGGATGAGGAAAGATGAAGAGTGGATGGGAAATGCTCTGAAAGGACTATCAATCAACATGATTAGCGGAGGCAACCAACTGGAAAAGTTTCTAAGTGGAATCCATCTTTGCTTCCCTGGTGAAAAGCTCGACAACTGGACATCTGAATACCTTCCCATAGTTTTTAGGGTCAATCCAAAGTAATGCCCATAAATAATTTGTATTAGCATCTTAAAAGTACATATGGAACCTTTTGTGATACTTAATGATGATCCAATCAATTAATGAAAGATAAAATAGAAATAATTTTCATTTTTCACATTTTTTTCATTAAGTTCTTTGCATCATATTATTTATTCTATATTATTTATTTTTTACATTCCAATATATCCGAGCCAAATTTCATGTAGATGTCATGATAATACTAGCTTAACATTTCCTGAGGCCAGTTACAAGATAGATTTCAAGCGACCATTGTTTCTGGAAGAAGTCAATGAGTTCAAAGATGAAGAAGACTGTGAAGTCCCTAATGAGCTATTGAGATTGGTAGAAAGAGATGAAAAACATATTCTACCATACAAGGAAGAAACAGAACTCGTGAATTTGGGGACAGTGGAAGTACAGAGAAAAGTAAAAATTGGCACTACTCTATCCGCATAAATAAGGCTAGATTTGATAAGTCTGCTCAAGGAGTTTAAAAACATTTTGCTTGGTCGTATCAAGTTATGTCAGGGCTGAGCACTGATATGGTAGTCCACACATTGCATATTAAACCAGAATACAAGCCAGTTCAACAAAAGCTCAGAAGAATGAAACCAGATATGTTATTAAAGATTAAAGAGGAAGTAACAAAATAGATCAATGCAGGTTTCCTTCAGGAGACAACATATCCCGAATGGGTAGCCAATATAGTTCTGGTACCTAAGAAGGATGGGAAGGTCCATATGTGTGTGGATTATCGAGACCTTAACAGGGCTAGCCTGAAGGAAAATTTTCCCTTACCTCAAATAGACACTCTGGTAGATCAAAATGAACCTTGAGGACATGAAAAAACAACGTTTATAACCTTGTGGTGAACTGTCTGCTACAAAGTAATGTCATTCGGATTGAAAATTACTAGGGCAACCTATCATAGAACCATGGTGACTCTATTTCATGACATGGTGAATAAAAAATAGAAGTGTACGTAGATGACATGATTTCCAAGTCCCAAATGGAAGAAGGCATGTACAAAATTTGAGAAAATATTTCTAAAGATTAAAGAAGTACCAACAAAAGCTTAATCCAACTAAATGCACGTTCGAAATAAAATCAGGGAAACTATTGGTCTTCATGGTGAGCCAGAAAGAAATCAATATCGATCTGGATAAGGTCAAGGTAATTCAAGACCTTCCAGCACCTTGCACACAGAAAGAAATCCGAGGGTACCTGAGAAGACTAAATTATATATCGCGATCCATTTCTCAGCTGATTGATAAGTGTGATCTGGTATTCAAATTGCTCAAAAAGAATAATCTTAAGGTATGGAATAATGAATGCCAGGAGACTCTGGAAATTATCAAGAAATACTTGTTCAATGCCGCTATACTAGTAGCACTAGTACCTAGTAGATAGCTAATTCTCTACTTAACGGCTTTCGAGAATTTAATGGGCCCTCTACTAGGGTAACATGACAAGTCAGAAAGAAAGGAAATAGAAATTTATTACTTGAGCAAGAAGTTTACCGATTGTGAGACCCGGTACCCACCAATTCAAAATCTGTGTTGTGCCTTAGTTTGGGCTACCTGGAGGCTCAGACAGTATATGTTATACCATACCACGTGGTTGATATCGAGGATGGATCCACTAAAAGTTTTGATAGAGTCCCCTGCTCTAACTGGAAGACTGGCTAGATGGAAGATTTTGTTATCTGAGTTTGATATTGTATATGTGAGCCAAAAGGCAATTAAAGGAAGCGCCATAGCTGACTTTCTTGCAAGTCATTCCTCGAAGGACTACGAATCTCTTAACTTGAATTTCCCAGATGAGGACTTGATGTGCATCTCTACCGATGAAGAGCTCCAGGGGCAACAAATATTGGACCTTGTACTTTGATAGTGCCTCTAACGCTTTAGAAATGGAATTGGGGCAGTGTTGATTTCCCAGAGGAGATTTACTATCCTTTCACAAGTATATTAGAATTCTTTTGCACCAACAACATGGTCCAATACGAAGCGTGCATTATGGGGTTGAAAGTAGCCATTGAAAGAAAGGTTAAAGTGCTTTAAGTATACGGAGATTCCTCATTAGTAGTGTAGCAACTACGGAGAGAATAGGAGACGAAAGACTCGAAACTAGTTGAATATCGAAATTTGGTCCTCGAACAACTTAAAGAATTTTAGGATGTCACGTTCAGGTACCTCTCCCGAGAAGAAAATCAAATGGCTTATGCTTTGGCTACCTTAGCGGCAATGTTTAAAGATAATAAGAGAACGAACATGATACCAACAAAGATGCAAGTATACGAGATCCTGGCCCACTGCTATCACCTAGAAGAAGAAATAGATGGCCGCCATTCATGGTACCACAATATCTTACATTATATGAGATACCAAACGTATCCTCCTGGTGTATCTGAAATTGACAAGAAAACAATCAGAAGAATGGCAGGCATATACTTCCTTGATGGGGAAATCTTGTACAGAAGGGACAGTGACCTAGTTTTACTGAGATGTGTAACTACCAAAGAAACAAAGAATATGATGGAAGAGGTGCATGGTGGAACGTGTGGAACACATGCAAATGATTTATCTATGGCCAGAAAGATTATGAGATATAGATACTATTAGGTCACTATGCATACATATTGCGTAAATAATGTGAGAAGATGCCATAAATGCCAAATATATACGGATAAAATTCAAGCACCACCTTTACCTTTACACGTCATGAGTTCACTTGGTTGTTCTCTATGTGGGGCATGGACGTCATTGGGGTAATCACACCGAAAACTTCAAATGGGCATCGATTCATCTTAGTGACAATCAATTACTTCACAAAATATGTAGAACTTGCTTCCTATTCCAGTATCACGAGATATACAATTTGTATAATCATAAAGAGGGAAATAATATATGGATTTCTAGAAAGAATCATCACATATAATGCTACTAATCTGAACAACAAGTTGTGGATGAACTCTGTGTGCAGTTCAAGATAAAGCATGCCAACTTTGTTACATATCGCCCAAAAATGAATGGGGTAGTAGAAGCAGCAAACAAGAACATCAAAAGGATCATTACAAAAACTATAGAGACTTACAGAGATTAGCGCGATAAATTACCATTTGTCCTATATGGATATATGATGAACGTGCGTACATCGACAGGGGCAATACCTTTCTCTAATGTATATGGAACGGAGGCAGTCATACCCATTGAGGTTAAAATTCCATCACTTCGAGTCTTGAAAGAAGTAGAGTTGGACGAAGTAGAGTAGATCCAGTCTCTTCTTGATTAACTGAATCTTATTGAAGAAAAAAGGTTGAATGTTATATGTCATGGGAAAATGTACCGAAAGAGGATGATGAGAGCCCACGACAAGAAAGCACGCCCAAGAGAGTTCTGAGAGGGGAATCTAGTACTTAAAAATATTTTGCTGATCCAGAAAGATTTCCGCGGGAAATGATTTCCAATTGGAAAGGACCCTACGTTGTCAAAAAGGCCTTCTCCAGGAGCTTTAATTTTGGTAGAAATGGACAGAAAAATACTAAAATAACCCAATAAATTCAGACTCTGTCAAGAAATATTACACCTAAGAAGAAAAATAAATAAAGAAAAACAAGAAAAAGAAAAAAAAAAGAAAAAAAGAAAAAGAAAATGAGAGGTTCAAGGTGAAAATCCGCAAAGAGAGCCTTGAAACCAAGGAAGGATTTGAGTTGAAAACCCATGAAGGATTTGAGTTGAAAACCCAAGAAGGATTTGAGTTGAAAACCCAAAAGGGCGGCTCAAATACATTTTAATATTGAGGCATCCAACAAATAAACCCCTTCGAGAGATTGGTAGCTAGTGAAGGACTTCACATCTGCAAACATCTCTGCCACCTTGAGGTCTCCCAAACAACGGATAGCCTTGAGACATCAAATTAATGATTTAGGAACATTTGAGCTAGAATTCATTATGACATGTTCTTTTTCTTTCAGAATCTTTGTTCAATACTTTTGATTGCCATGACCTTGTGTAAAACTTACATTTTGTCAATAAATTTCATGATTATCATTTCAATCTTTAATTCATTCATTTTTTCATTCCATACACAACCTAACATAATCTAAATTCTAAACAAGTAATTTCTCGGTATTACTTTTCGATTAACCTATAAAATATTGGGAATTCAAGGTCATCCATCAGGTCGATATTTTCACTCATTAAAGCAAGCGATGAATAAAATGGCGAGGCAAGAAGTGACAACAGTTTGAATGATGCAAAAGTAATGAGAAAGATTATGAATCAGACAAGGAGTGGACAAAGACAAAAACTCGACGTGGATAAAAGAGGGAAACAAAGGCTTAATAGACCTTAAAACCCAAAAACATAAAAATGACATCATGCATACTCAAAGCATTTACTAAATAGGATCATACACATTCATTTTACATCAGGTTTTGAATATCTGACAGGAATTCAAAAAGCCAACAAAGATTCATTTCACAACTTCAGCAAAGAATCAGTCCATATCTTTCGTTGATTGTAACAAATTCAAAGAACTTGAGGTCAATACCTTTGGGTACTTCAAACACCAAATCACTGACATATGATAATCTTTTACAAGTTTAAAAATCTTTAAAAAGAAGATGAACCGATCAATTTCAAATGGAGAGTTTATATTGAGAAGAACTTATCCGACAAAGGGAGAAGAAGTTCATAATGAGAAGAGCTTGTTCGACCTATCGCTTGATTCACGGTATTTCGAATTAGTGACGCCTCGCTTGAGAGATTGATGTTTTCAATGAAGAGTTCATAATGAGAAGAACTTATCCGACAGAGGGAGAAGAAGTTCATAATGAGAAGAGCTTGTTCAATCTATCACTCGATTTAACATTTTAAATCAGTGACGCCATACTTGAGGGATTGAAATTTTCAATGAAGAGTTCATAATGAGAAGAACTCGTCTGACAGAGGGAGAAAAAGTTCATTATGAGAAGAGCTTGTTCAACCTTTCACTCAATCCACGACATTTTGAATCAGTAACACCTCGCTTTAGGGATTGACATTTCAAATGGAGAGTTCATAATGAGAAGAACTCATCTGAAAGAGGGAGAAGAAATTCATAATGAGAAGATCTTGTTCAACCTATCACTCGATTCACGACATTTCGAATCAGTGATACCTCGCTTGAGGGATTGACATTTTCGATGGAGAGTTCATATTGAGAAGAACTTGTTCGACCTATTGCTCGATTCACAACACTTTGAATTAGCCATACCTCACTATAGGGATCAACATTTCCAAAAGAACGATCATGATGAGAAGAAACTACGACTAGAAGAGCAGAGATTGAGTCAAAAATGGCGCTCTATTATCTTTGGTTCATTCATGTTTCATAGAAATGAGCAAAGAGGCACAACTGTGAGCATCATTTTATTTACAAACCCAACTAAAAATAACCCAACCCCCTTTTAAAAATAAAGCCCAACCAAACCCAGACCCATAACCAAGCTAAAACCTCAACCCCAAACCAATTAAAACCCCTAAACTCGAATCACGCTCACCCAGATCCGACCCGACTTGGGCTCACCCTGCTTGGAAGCTACCCACTACACCCAATCAAAACCCACAATTTCCCCCCCAATGAGCATCCACCCGCTTCTGCCCCAACCAAGGACCACCCTGCTCTACACCACTCTCTACAAAGCCATCAAGCACTCCAATAGCACACTCTACGCCACCCTGCAAAAAAGGAAGCAAGAAAAAAAGCAATCAATGATTTTATTTTCAGAGGAAAATGGGTATATAACTCAAAACAACTAATATGTAATGGTATTGAAAAAAAATCCCCCAAAATACACTGTAAAATTCTATTTTCAATCATTAACAAGAGACTTCAGAGGTTATTTATCCTTTACTATTTTTTTATTTTTTATTCTAATGCCTCCTTCTCTATTGATATGTTCATTTCTATTCCAATAGTTAAATATGTTTTCTCTGCTTGATTAAAGCTCGTATTATACCCTATTTTCTAAAATAATTGGTGATAATATTTCTAAGAACAAAACCTTGCATGTTCGAATAAGAAATAAATAGAGTTTTTTCTTTCTTTTCGAATATAATGACACCAAACCTGCTACCCAACAGGAAAATAATATAAAAAATAAAAAAGTGGGAATCAGAGCCATACTTGAGTCGTTGGAGGGTAGTCGAACTGTCTAGGGTCATTTTTGGGTAGTTTGGGGTTAATTTTGGCGTTTTGGGTCCTAAAATAGGCTTTAGGGGGTTAGATCTAGCTTTAGGCAGTCGGACGGCGGTCGGAGCTGGATAGGGATGGCTGGCCTATTGTCGGCCAGGGGAAGGGGAAGCAAATAAGCTTTTTTTGTTAGTATGAATGAAAAACACAAAAATATTGGTATTTATATGCTAATTTAAGGGTCTAATTACATTAAGTCCCCTTGAAACTTTGTCGTGTTTTGCAGTTTGGTCCCTATAGGGACTAAAACTGATATTTTACCTTTATGCCTTGCATACTTTATTTTTTTGTTTATTCACGTTTTAGTCGCCTAGGTTTTAGTGTTTTTTTATATTTTAGTCTAGAAGGGTCCAAATCTATAATTTTCCCTTTTGTTGCCTATTTTTATTTATTTTGGTGAAATTTATTTTTAGTCCCTTTAAGTTTGTCGTAATTTTGCATTTTAGTCATGTGTAGTGACTTTATTTTTTTTAAAATATATGTGGATTGATTATGTAATTTTACTTTTTTATTTAAAGACTACTTTTTGGCTTAATAAAAATGAAAAATTGCTCTTAGATCTCTGTATATTAAGCGTGTTTTGTATTTTAGTCACTAATCTGTTTAGTTTTATTTTATTTCGAATTAGACTTTAATTTTAATTTGTTTTAATTTAGCCCCCTTTTTTCATGTTTAATTTATTCCCTTTTAGTTTACCAATTTCAAATTAATGCAATTAAGTCCTCATATTTATGTTTATGTTTATGTTTATTTTTTTTTATTTTTTGTTATTTTTTTTGTTTTTTAATTTGATTTATTGTTTTATTGTTTTATTTAAGTTTATTAAATGTTTCATTTTTTTAATAATGTAGATTCTTAGATTTAATTTTAACATTCGAATCAAGCTTAGCAATTAGGAAGACACTCTAGTTTAATTAGGGAGCAATTCGAGTCAAGTTTTCATATAAGATGCTCGATTACTCGAATTGATTACAATCGGTTACGAACAAAGGTTCTTCATGGTATGTCTCTATTTGAGAAGTTATTTGGGAAGAAATCAAATTACCACATGCTCAGGGTGTTTGGATGTCGTTGTTTTCCCTATTTGAGGCCATTTAATCGGCACAAGCTAGAGTTTCGGTCACAACCATGCACGTTCTGATGAATTAGCCCTTGTCACAAAGGGTTTCAATGTCTTGGTGCTGATGGTCGTGTGATTGTGTTAAGGCACGTTGTGTTTGATGAATGACATTTTCCTTTTGTCGAGACAAGGATTAGTAAACGTTGGACTGCTTATTCAACGGTGCCTCAGTATCTTGAAGTTGTAATCGATATGCGCAAACTTGATAAACATAGCACTCTAGCTCATGTTCCTACTGGCGTTGGTATTCGTACATAGACGACCACTGCCTCCATGGTTCATTCTGTGGCACTCGATGATCATATGGTTGTTGGTGGTTCTGCTTGTAGTTTGGCTGTCTCACAAGAGGGTGCTGTTTATTATTCAGATGAGGGTATTGGTGGTCACTCGAGTCAGTCGAATGATGTGTTGGGAACTAATCAACATCCTATGATGACTCATAGCAAATGTGGGATCTTTAAACCCAAAGTTCATGTGGCCTGCATGGATACTGATGTACCATCCACGATAGATGAAGCTTTTCAATCTTCCAAATGGACTGAGGCTGTTCATGCTAAGTTTAATGCTCTCAAGCAAAATAACACATGGATGCTTGTTGAGGTTCCTAAAGGTCGTAATATTGTAGGCTGTAAGTGGTTGTTCAAGATAAAAAAGAATCTTAATGGCCAATTCTTCGTTACAAGGCTAGGTTAGTGGCAAAGGGATTCTCTAAAGTGTCGGGTCAAGACTTTTTCCAAACATTCTGCCCTGATGTTAAATTCTCAACGGTATATGTGCTCCTTGCCATGGCGGTTACTAAGGGCTGGTCGTTGAGGCAACTAAATGTTAACAATGCCTTTTTAAATGGTGATCTAAGTAAAGAGGTGTTCATGTAACAGCCACCTGGGTTTGAAGAATATGGCTCAGATGGTTTTTCTCTGGTGTGTAAACTACATAGGACACTGTATAGTCTTCAACGGGCACCGAGAAACTGGCATGACAAACTAAAAGGGAGTCTGCTTAACCTTGGGTTCGAAGCCTCGAGCGCGGATACATCATTGTTCATTCGAAGAAGGAACGGTGTGTACACATATATTTTGGTTTATGTGGATGATATTATACTTACAGGACACTCTAATGCTGAGATTAATGGTGTTGTTCAAGCTCTCCACGGTCAATTTTTGCTAAAAGATCATATATCTCTTACCTACTTCCTTGGTGTAGAAGATTAAAAGGATTGGTACTACTCTTGCTCTTAGTCAAAGGAAGTATATACGTAAGTTGCTGGAAAAAACAAACATGCTCAAAGCCACACCTATACCTACACCAATGGTGGCTGCATCAAAGCTGGTAGAGTAATCCAGTAAACTGTTTGCCAATGCCAGTGAGTATCCTAGTATTGTCGAGGCTCTACTTTATGTCTATCACACTCTTTCGGATGTGGTGTTTAGTGTTAACAAAGTAGCACAGTTTATGCATACTCCGTGTGCTGCTAATTTTGTGGCTGTCAAGAGGATTTCTTGTTACCTAGCTAGTACACTCGATCGTGGTCCAGTTTTCTTGCCTGATGGCATTGTATTGAAGATTATAGCCTTTGCTGATGTTGATTGGGGTGGTGATGCTAGAGATCATAGTTCTATGCCTGGTTATGGTGTGTTTGTAAGGCGTTGTCTTGTTGCTTGGAGCTCGAAAAAGCAACAAATAGTGTCATGGTCCACAATGAAGGAAGAATATAAAAGCATAGTTGATGCTGCTACCGAGGTTAGTTGGGTTGGTGCTCTATTGACTGATCTAGAGATAGATGTTTACAGTGAACCTATCATTTGGTGTGATAATACCAGTTTCGTGGCATTAAGTGTGAATCCTATCTATAATGCACGTTCAAAGCATGTTGACTTAGATATCCATTTTGTCCATGAGAAGGTGTCTGCTCGTTAGCTTCGTGTTAACTATGTCCCAGCCAGTTGCCATGTGGCTGATGGTCTAACGAAACCACTAACCAAGGTTGCGTTTGAAGATTTTTGCGAAAAGGTATGTGTGTTGCCGTGTTAACATGAGGAGTTTGGAAGGAGTAGGGAGAATATAGGGAATAAAGTTGGTCTCACGAATGAAGTATGATGCAAATCCAACCTGTCCATTATTAGTTACACGGTTAGGTGGTTGTTGAAGAATAGTTAGGTGGTTAGGGTTTTGATTAAGCCTAACTGCTTAGGTCTGCAAGTTAGTCATGCACCAGTAGGTGCTATAAATGTTGTATAGTTGTTTGTGTAAAGGTATTCAAGTTTGAAAATAAAGATAGATTGCTGGTTTATGAGTTGTGTGTAGAGTTTTTCAATATATTGTAGTTCAGTTTTACAACTTTCCCAATTTTAGATGCTATTAAGCGAAATAAAGACTTACAGTAATAGCGGTAAGGTAATCCTGGTAACCCGATCCAGACTATCACTTGTGAGGAATGATTATCTGTGGTACTAAATAGTCTATTTCAGGGTTGAACTGTGATGTAGCTATCGAAAATCACCCATGGTCCTTAGGTTAAAGCCTTCTTATAATCACTCTCATTCTTAAGTTGAACAATAAAGTAGTTATTATCCATATCAGTAAGTTGAAATTTTCCTTGTGATTTCCATAAGGATTTTATTTTGTCCCAACGAATCCTTTAACCAATTAATCGACCAAGTAAATGAACGATAATGGTCATTCATATTGTAATCTATTGCATCATGCATCCTGTCAGAAAACTTGACCGTGGGATAGGGCCTACTCTAATCCACCTCGACATCACCTTCTTGAAGATCAAAATCGTATTCATCTATATTTGGTGAGACTTGTTTCAACCCCGCTTGTCTCCCCATTAGTGCAGCAGCGAACGACAAAGGTCGTCATTCCTTATGTGCCACAAGAGACTCCCAAAAAGTATCACTTCAGATTCGAACATGTGCACATCATCCATAGGCGTTGGGATCTCCACGCCTGAAACATCTTGTCCCTCGCTTTGTCACCATTCTTGACTTTCTTCGACACCTTGGCAATTTTTAGTCGGTAAAGGAGAACTCGGATGTTAGAGAACAACTTGTAAATTATTCATATGTTTAAAACTCATCATTTTTCGTTAAAAATTGACGATTTTCTAAGCTATACATTAACCTACTAATCGAGATATGATAAAATTATATTTTAATGATGTATATTAGCATCGTTGTTGCTTTCAAGCACTAGTTTAATGCCATAATATTTCAAGTATTAGCTCGACAACATAATGTAAACAAAGAGTCGGTCCACAAAATACAACTCAAATGATTATATGATCAGATTTTATCATATCTCAATCAATAGTTTAACGTCAAACTCAGACAACCGTGAAATTTTTTAATGGAAAATGATGAGTTTGGAACATATAAATAATCAGATGATCATTTTGTAACTTTTAATAGTCATTGACTCAATAAAACAACATCATATAGTCGAATGATCATTTTATAAATTTTAATAGTTGAAGGACTCAATAAAATAGTACACTGGAAACTAGGGACCATCTTTTTTCCGATTGCACTACAGCTGCCACCATTTGTAAAGCAGTTTATTCTCTGTCTGGTTTACAGCTCCCGATCTGTTCATGGGAGGTCTTCTTGGCATGGGCATGCTCTATGTGGAAAGACAAATCTTTACTCACGGTTGTCATGAAGCTTGCTCTCAATGCTGTCATTTACATGATTTGGGAAGAAAAAAACACAAAAGGGTGTTCCAAAGCCGATCAAAGTCTGTAGAAGCCATTATAAAGGCCATTAAAGACACTATAAATTTGGAACTTAGGGGGGAAAATTTCAACATAATTGATAGTGTTAATATTTCTTTATGCAATCATTGGGGTATAGAAATCACACTGTAGTCGAGATCATTTACCTACTTTACCCTTTATTAATTAAAAAAATTACAATTTTAAGAATCAGGTGCAATCTCACCAATTTAGGGAGACTAAGACCCCTTTAATGTTTGATGCTGACTATGGATAATCGAAATATATCTAAATTAAATCTACATATAATAAGATTGACACCAAAATAAAATCTAAATCGAAAATCGATCGACTTAGAACGTAAAACATAAAGCTTAACAATTGAGCAAGGCATCCTTGACCAAAAGTACACAATCTTTGGTGAAAGTGATATGCATATGCTTTAAAATGTACTGCAAAATGCAAATCACTACAAAGGCGCGCATGATGCATATCTTCTAGAATGACTTGTGTATCCGAAAGGCCATTGCTAACTTCCAATCAAAATAAATTAATTTCAGAAAAATTATTTTTAACTAAGAATTTTATTATAAATATACAAAAGAAGTAAACTCGAAGTTCCAAAGTTTTTTTCCCCAAAAATTCATAAATTCAATAATTTTTTATATGATCCGATTTTTAAAAAAAATAAATTTCAAAACAAGCGAGTTAGATTTTCAATTCTAATATAATATAAAAACACTTATGAGTTTAAGTATGGTCAAACAGGATACGATAAATTTTCCTCTATTTAGATTAAATTTTTGTGTTGTTAAGTATTTAAATAAAATTGAATGCAGATTAAAACCAAAACGAAGATATAAAAATACTAAAATAGCATAAATTAAGTGGCCTTTATGGTAAAGAAATTTGTTATTGTCCTTTAAAGACTCGAGTTCGAGAATCATAGACAGCTAGAGTGTGAATGTTTAATGTAAAAAAATTAAAAATTATCTTTAAACAAATATTATCTTATATTTGCTGAAATTAATAAAAAAATATTAGTATCTTAACAAAATATCAAGACATATCCTATCCGCAAAGGAGTGTCAAAATAAAATTGTAAATTTGCCTTTTGCTTCAACTGAGATGTTGAGCAGAATTCTATCAACCTTTTCGTTTTCCTTTTTTTAGCTATCGTTTTTTTCAGAAATATTTATAACTATTACACATGATATAATATTAGGTAAATTACATATTTAGTACCTAAACTATCAGTTTTAATTCGTTTTAGTACCTAAACTTTCAATTTTTTCAAAACCATACCTAATATTTAGTTTTTGTTTCATTTGAGTACCCCAATTCTAAAAACTAAATGTGTTTAGTATCTAAACTATCAATTTTGATCTATTAAGTACCTAAACTTTTAAATTTTTTCAAAACTTAATGTTAACTTTTGAACATGGGTATTAAAATGAAACAAAGCTAAACTTCTAGTATAATTTTGAAAAAATTAAAAGTTTAGTACTAAACATGTATTACCCTAAAATATTTTGGTTTTAAAAAATTGAACCGAAACTACGAGCCAATTGAAAATGCTTGTGGAAATATTTAGCCCAAAATCCGTTTGAAATGCAAAAACAATATAAAACAATTTATTTTAGCCAAAAATTCATGCTTGAAAAGTGATTATTAATTCAAACAATAAGCAGAAAAAACAATATTTTTGCATAAAAAAAGCTCGTTGAAAAATTCATTTGGAGAAGCATTTCCAAATGAAATTATTTCATGTTACATAATAATTCTAAATTATTTTTATTAATTTAAATATAAAATATCCATTTTATAACATAAAAACTAATTATTTTAAATTAAATAAAAATTGATCCGATTCAAATATCTATTATTAAAAATTATAAACCAAAAAGCTAACCAAATATATTTAATATAAATTGAATTGAATACTATGCTTTAATATTAAATCGAATCGAAATGAAATGGTAATTTCATCGAAGAACAAGAGTTTGACATGGAAAAGAAAGTGGGAGAGACGAATATGACAACTATATTAATTAAGATTTTGTTTATATTACTATTATTCTTCAAAATCTTATTTGTTCTTTGTTTATACCAACAGCTGTAATTATGGTTTATATAATTCTAAGATAAAACAACTTTTAGTCCCTGAATTTGGAGTTTTTGTATGATTTGATCCTTGAATATTTTTCTATTCGCGTTAGTCCTGAATTGTATTTTCGCCATTTCGATGATGAAAAAAAAGAGTTGGTGAGTTCAAGGATTAATGTGGACCATGAAAAAAATTAGGCATTAAAAGTTAATTTATCCCTATAATTTTACCGAATTTTTCTATTCATTTATTCTTATGATCTAATAATTGGTCTTCTATATTTTTTAATTAAGAATTATTTGTTATTCCATAAGTAAAACATTAATAAGTTACTAATTATTGAGAGTATTAATGATTGCAATATGATTTAATTTAGCACTGGGGTTGTAGTATTATTATTATTAACTACTGCTATTAACTATTATTAATATAACTTGAGTCATATAGTAATTTTTAATTTCCTAAAAAAAATCTAGTAATTTATAATAAGTTAATAGTTACCGTTGCTTATACTCGTATTAATAAATTAAAATTATCAATTTATATTATTTTCATTAGATTTTTTCTCGTTTAGAATAATGAGTCTATGTTGAGCCTAATTTTCAGTTAAATCGTACTATAACGATTATTTCTAATTATGCATAGATTCATTTTTATATGATTAAGCCTTGAATGTATAGATTATAGTTAGAAATGATAACATGTCAAATATATATAATCTATGAATTATTTGAATAAGTAAATATGTCTAAACATCTGAAATCCTTTTATATTTAAATTATTCATTGTTATTAGAATGAGAATCATATATTTATATACATCAGGTATTTAAGTCTGTAAATAATTTAAATTTTTAAATCATATACTATATATTCGATTCGACACAACTCTAATATGAATCTGCTAAAAATTAGACGGCCAAGTTTAGAATTTCTTAGAGACAAACATGTTCTTCATTTTTTTAATTTCATATTAGACTCAGATATATGAAGTTATATGAATAACCAGACTTCAAATGAGTATCCAAACATGTTCATTCTCATTCACTCAAATGTTTTTATTAAATAATAATTTAAAATTATAAAATCCATAAAAAATTATATTAAATAACCTTCATAATTTGAATTATCATAATTTCATTAAATATGAATATTCTAAACTCTCACCTTCCACATTTGACCTCTCATCAACTCTCTTTTGTTTACATTTCACTTGGTTTTTTATATAGCCCCAATCCCCGACTCATTCGTAAATATAAAATTTAATTTTTAAATTCTTTATTCCCATTGGTAAACCAATATTTTTCAAAAGAATTTGTTTGGCAAAACCTCAACAACTACTCTGCAAAAAAAAAAACACGCGATTGATCTCAAAAGCATTGAAATCGTGTTAACTGATCGGTTGGGAAGTGTTTCTCTTATTTTGTTGATAATCATCTCTCCCCCCTCCCCATTAATCTTCAAAAAAGAAAAACATGATATGATCTCGATATGTGTTCCAAGTCATATATGAGTGTGCCCGACTGTGATTCTAGTAAGAAATTCGTAGTGCTTTGATTGAAGACTGATTACAAGTATATGAAAGTAATGGAAATGATATAATGAAGTTGAAGTGGATTGTAAATGAAAGAAGTGTGGTGGTGATAATGGTTGAATGGATGTAACGAAAATGGTGAAGGATGTTTTTGGTTGGTGTGGAGAATGATAGTAATTCAAAGGATGAATTGTGACCCTCTAACTATATATGAGTTAGGAACCAACAATATAATAAGGTGGAAAGGTAGAGGTGGTAGGATATGGAACGTGACCCACTAGCTATAGATGAGCTAGGAACCAACACTATAACAAAAGGAAATGGATGAAGACTACAAGACTATCTTGAAGCCGATAAAGTTATACAAGAGAACAAATATTCTCATCAATTTAGCAATAAAATGCACTTGAATGCTTTATCTTCTTATCTTCAAGGTTGAATGAATATTCTAAATCATTTTGAGGATGAATCTAGACAATTTGAAGCTGAATTTGGCCTTAATTTCATCCAAGGGGTGGAAGACTCTTGCTATTCCTTGTTGAAAATTGTCTTAATAAGTAAATTAATCACTCTTCATTGCATACTCCCTTGAAGAATATTAATAGCCCTTGAATTTAGATGAGATAACAATCAATTTGAATGCCTTGAATAGGTGAATTAAGAGTCATTCAATGGCTTTTCACTTGGCTGAAGTTGAAAAGACTTTCCCTTCGCTCAAACTCATCCAAATGATCCATGCATAAAATTCCTGTAACAAAATTCCAGCTTGCACTGTCTTCAATAAATCAATCATATCTCAAGCTCCCGATATCGGATTGATGTGATTCAAAGGGCGTTGGAAATTTAAGAGATAGATGAATAATACCCAATTGATTTACGAAACAAACACGTCTGTATGCATCCAGAATTGGAAGACATTCTTACTAACATTCCGACCCGACCCGACCGTTGACCCGACCCGACCGTTGATCGGTGATCGGTGCTATTTTAGTAATTAATTCAAAATAGGTACTATTTTAGTAATTAATTTAAAAAGAGGTGCTATTTAGTAAAATGGTTGACAATTTGTTGACCTCCTTTGACCATAACTTTGATCGGCTTTGACCGGTTATTAAACGACCATTAATCTTTTCTGAGAATACCTATCCTGACATTTTTCGACGTTCTGATTCCGTTTTTGGGGTCTGTTTCACCAAATTCGAATCCAAAAGTCTCCAAATAGTCAATCAAACCCGTTGAGTTTGATTTTGACCAAGAATTCAGAATTTCAGAAGGTCATACTTTATGTTTTTCGACGTTCTGAATTTGATTTCGAAGTCCGTTTTGCCAAATTTTGACTCGAAATCCCTGAATCAAGCATGTGAACCCAAAAGGCTTAGTATTTTAATATTTTAATTATTTATTTGAGATTTGGTTAAGGAATTGATTCAATAAAATATTTTATAAAGGTACTTGTGTTTCACCTGAGTGAGGATCACTTAGGTCTGGAATTGTCCGTTCGTCAGATCAGCCCGAACCGCGTACTACAAGAATTACCCGTAGGTTTCCGTATATTATTTAAATAAAGATTAAGATTATTTATATTAGGATTCCAATATGGATTTTTCCAATTCGTAGGATCTAGCGCTGTAGCAGGTGTGTTTCCTGACAGTGTTATCTTACATTTTTAAACTATATATCTGAACTGGTTTATATTATGAAAATATAATATATTTATGAGTAAATATCTGGTATTTTGAATAAGGTTTATTTAATGTCTGATTTATCATATAATTTTTATATGGTTTATAGTTATAGTATTTTTGTACATGATTTCTAAATATGGAACAGTTCCATATTTAATGGATTAATTATCATTTTTACTCCAATGAATACATGTTTATTTTTTTTTCATTGGGGGTACAATTGAAGGAAGTATTACCAGGTCCCTTTGCTATGTGCGAAGGTAAGCCTTACAGTTTCCCAGGTCCCTTTGCTGTGTGCGAAGGTAAGCCTTACAGTTTACCAGGTCCCTTTGCTGTGTGCAAGGGTAAGCCTTACAGTTTCCCAGGTCCCTTTGCTGTGTGCAAGGATAAACCTTACAGTTTTCCTAGGCTCCTCTGCTTTGTGCACATGTTAAGCCTTTCTGGTGTATAGGTGGTGTACGGTTCAGGTGAACCTACATATTTTGGTGATTGGATGGGGGTAGTGTGCATATTATTAAAATATATTTGATAAATTGTTTTATCTTATCTGAATTATTTTGTTATGTATGTGTTATACACTGTATGGGGTACACTGGGCTTTTTAGCTCATTTTATTGTTTTTACCTTTTTCAGATAACAGCAGACTGTAAGCTAGCAGATTTGGCATCAGGGGAAATTAACTACTTATTTTGTACGAACGTATATCTCTATATGTTTTTCAGTTATGTTTGGTGACATGTATTACTCTATCGTTTTGGATATATTTTTATTATCGATATTTTGTTTAGTATTGCCTGTAATGTTTTATAAGTTGTTTAAAAAATCTTTGAATGGGACATGTGACCACTTAGGTTTGAGTCTAACTTACAGACCGAGTCTAGGGGGTTACATTTGGTGGTTTCAGAGCTTTCGATTTTAAACACTCGGACTGTATATGGGTCCTATGCTTTGGATTTTTAAGAAATTTTGAAAAAAAAATGTCACCATATTATATGATTTAAAGTTTTTTTGAGATCCCTGATGCTAATCTGACATATGTTTTGAATTCTTTCTGTAGAGCCTTATAGATCTAACAATGAGTTATGCTAGAGGTCGTAGAATAGGACATGGTTGTGGTCGAGGACGAGTCACTCGACCTTCTGTTATGATAGATGATCCGATGTTTCCACGTGATCTTCCTGTTCTGCAAGTAGATCCTACCCTTTCTCATGATGATCAGTTTACTCCTGTGAGAGATTCTCCCGTCACTGGAGATGATGATACTAACATAAATGAAGATGCCCTTAATAGAGCTATATTCCGCATGTTTCAGAGAGCTGCCAGAGCCCCTAGTAATATGACTGCGGTTGAGATTTCAAATTCTTTAGTCGCTACTGGTGTAGTTCCATTCGAGGGTATTACGGGTGGACCCCCGACAAACGTTGAGTATTGGCTCGAGGATACAGAGAGGATTATGGATGAGATGGACCTTAGACCTGAACAGAAGTTGAAGGGGGCCCTAACTATGTTGAAGAAAGAGAGCTTCAGATGGTGGCAATCAATTTCTGGTAGTATTCCAAGAAACCAGTTAACATGGGATCTTTTCAAGATGCGCTTCCGGAGTCGATACATCGGAGAGAGATACCTGCAGGAGCGACGTCAGGAGTTTTAGAATCTGGAGCAGGGTAGTATGTCTGTTATGGACTACGAGGTTGAGTTCATCCGATTGAGCCGTTATGCTCATGGACTTCTGGACACTAAGACAGATTGATGCTTGAGGTTCGAGAATGGACTCAGGTATGAGATCAGGAGTCGAGTCGCTACCCACCGAGAGAGGAATTTTGATGCATTGGTTGAGATAGCCAAGACTACTGAGGAAATAGAGCATTTGGGTATGGAGCACAAGAGAGATAGTGATCGAACTCAAACCTGATTCAGGAGGCCTTCTGGTTCTGTAGATTCTTCTGCACACCCCAACAAAGAGAAGTAGGGGTGAATCCTTTCATAGAGGTGGTGCAAGCGTCAGGCCTGTGGCATCCGGTTCTTCAGCCGTACATCCTTCTAGACATGGTGGATCTTCTGGGTTGCAACCTATACCGACATGTGTGCACTGTGGAAGATGTCATTATGTTAAGTGTAGGCTGAAATTGGGGACATGTTTTAGATGTGGTTTCGGTGACCATTTCATGAAGGACTATCCAGAGCAAGATCGTTCAGTTCAGACGCCAGTTCGTGCTCTCGCTAGTTCTCATAGTGCAGTTCAGACTCCAGTAGGGGGTCGTACTCAGGAGAGAGCGCCTGGATCGGCTAATAGAGGCCGAGCATTTTAGAGTAGGGGTGGAGTCAGATCTGAGACCAGACAACTTGCATTGGTTTACACTGCCAGACTTCTACAAGATCGTGATGGGCCCAATGTGACTGCAGGTACTGTTACTATTCATTCAGTTCCCTACTTTGCATTGGTTGATAGTGGATCTACCAATTCCTATGTATCGCATTCCATTTCCGAGGGTCTGAATATTCCTGTTGAGAATACTGAGCATTTGGTGATAGTTCAAAGTCCCTTAGGCAAGTCTATCGTATTGGATCGTATTTTTAGAGAGTGCCCTATAGAGATCAATGGGGAGATTTTTCTGGCTGACCTGATGGAGTTACATTTGGAAGAGTTGATTTGATTCTCGATGTAGATTGGTTGGAAAAACATCGAGTAAATATTGATTTTGTGACCAAGAGAGCTGTTCTGAAAACCCCAGATAATCAAAATATTGTAATGATCGGAGAACGTCGTGAATTTCTGACGAATGTTGTGTCTGCTTTGGTAGATGAGAAGATAATCAGGAAAGGTTCCGAGGCGTTTCTTGCTTATATATGGATACTAGGAGTTCTCAATATGATATTGAAGGCATCCGGATTGTCAAAGAATTTCCCGATGTTTTTCCTGGGGAGTTACCTGGATTACCTCCAGATAGAGAAGTCGAGTTTGAGATTGAAGTCTATTCTGATTCTACTCCGGTTTCAATGGCTCCTTATCGTATGGCCCCAAAGGAGCTTAAAGAACTGAAAGTCCAACTCCATGAGTTGTTGGACAGGGGATTTATCTGACCTAGTGTATCACTGTGGGGAGCCCTAGTTCTCTTTGTCAAGAAGAAAGATGGGACATTGAGACTCTGTATTGATTATAGGAAACTGAACAAGCTCACGGTTAAAAACAAATATCCTCTGCCCAGGAGCGATGATCTATTTGACCAATTTTGAGGGGATTCTATCTTTTTAAAAATAGACTTGAGGTCTGGTTATTATCAACTCAAAGTGAAAGACTCAGATATTCTGAAGACTGCTTTCCGTACCCGGTATAGGCATTATGATTTTTAGTGATGTCATTTGGGTTAACAAATGCCCCTGCTGCTTTTATGGATCTGATGCATAGGGTGTTTCAACCTTATTTAGACCAGTTTGTAGTTGTGTTCATTGATGACATACTGGTGTATTCTAGAAGTGAAGAAGAACATGAGGAGCATTTAAGGATTGTTCTACAGACTCTAAGGGAGAATAAGCTTTACGCTAAGTTGAGCAAGTGTGAGTTTTGGCTCAGCGAAGTGACTTTTCTTGGACATATCATTTCTGCTGATGGTATTCGGGTAGATCCAAGCAAAGTGGAGGTTATTCTGAACTGGAAGCAACCCAGGAACGTTTCTGAGATCCGTAGTTTCTTGGGCTTAGCTGGTTACTACCGTCGTTTCGTTGAGGGGTTCTCCCTTATTGCAGCTCCTATGACGAAACTATTGAGGAAAGATGTTCCATTTGTCTGGTCTGAGAACCAACAAGCTAGCTTTGAGAAATTAAAGACTATTCTAACTCAGGACCCAGTGCTGATTCAGCCTGAATCTGGGAAAGATTTTTCTGTCTACAGTGATGCTTCTCACTCTGGATTAGGATATATTTTTGATGCAAGATGGGAAAGTTCTCGCTTATGCTTCGCGTCAGTTAAAGCCGCATGAGCGTAATTATCCTATTCACGATCTAGAGTTAGTTGTCGTGGCTTTTGCTTTAAAGATATGGAGACACTATCTATACGGAGAAAAGTGTTATATGTATACTGATCATAAGAGTCTAAAGTATCTGCTTACTTAGAAAGAATTAAATTTGAGATAGCGTCGCTGGTTGGATCTTTTAAAGGACTATGATTTAGAGATAGAATATCATCCAGGAAAAGCTAATGTAGTGGCAGACGCCTTGAGCCGTAAGACGATATCAAATCTCAGAGCCTTATTCACTAACTTGAGTTTATTTGATGATAACAGTCTGTTAGCAAAGTTGCAAGTTAAACCCACTTTGGCCGAGGAGATTAAGGCCAAACAACTTCTGGATAGCTCATTGCTTCCCATTATTGAACAAGTTAAGCAAGGAACGAGTTCAGAGTATACTGTGAATCACGATAGTATTTTGTGTTTTCACGGTCGTTACTGCGTACCTAAAGATGATGAGTTGAGACGGGTTATTCTTCAGGAGGCTCATAGCAGTCCTTATGCTATGCATCCTGGCGGGGACAAAATGTACAATAATCTCAAAAAGCGCTACTTCTGGACTGGTATGAAAAAGAATATTTCAGATTTTGTGGCGAGGTGTTTGACTTGTCAGCAGGTTAAGGTAGAACACCAACATCCATATGGATTATTACAGTCAATTAAGATTCTTGAGTGGAAATGGGAGCGCATTACAATGGACTTCGTTACTGGTCTTCCCTTGACTCCTTCCAAAAAGGATTCTATTTGGGTGATTATTGATAGACTCACCAAGTTAGCGCACTTTATTCCTATCTGAGTTAACTATTCTCTGGACAAACAGGCTAAGTTATACATTTCGGAGATTGTTAAACTTCATGGTGTACCGTTGTCTATCATATCTGATCGAGATCCAAGGTTTACTTCCAGGTTCTGGAAGGCTTTGCACGAGGCTCTGGGTACTCTTTTGAATTTCAGTACAACTTTTCATCCTCAAACTGATGGACAGTCTGAGCAAGTTATTCAGGTGTTGGAGGATATGTTACGGGGTTATGTGATTAATTTATGTGGTAGTTGGGAAGATTTCTTGCCACTAGCTGAGTTCGTTTACAATAATAGCTATCAGACGAGTATTCGTATGGCACCGTATGAGGCTTTTTATGGACGTAGATGTCGTACTCCTATATGTTGGACAGAGTTGCATGATAGAAAAACTTTGGGTCCAGACTTGGTTCGAGAGACTGAAGATACTGTCAGATTGATCCGTGATCGCTTAAAAGAGGCATTTGATAGGCAGAAATCATACGCAGATAAGCGACGTAAGGATATCGAGTTCGAGGTTGGGGATCAGGTTTTTCTCAAGGTATCTCCATAGAAGAAAGTACTGAGATTTGGACGTAAGGGTAAACTGAGTCCGCGATTTATTGGGCCATATCGTATTTTGAAGAAAGTTGGACCTATTGCTTATCAGCTTGAGTTGCCTCCCTAGCTCAGTAGTATTCATGATGTTTTTCATGTGTCTATGTTGAGGCAATATCGTCCAGATTTAAATCACATCATTCAGGTTGACGAGGTAGAACTGAGACCTGATTTTTCATATGAGGAAGAGCCTATTCAGGTTTTAGAGAGCGATGAGCGAGTTCTTCGGAATAGGCGTATTCCAATGGTCAAAGTTCAGTGGAGTAATCGTAGCCCATCAGAAGCTACTTGGGAGACATTGGAGTCAATAGAGGCTCAATTTCCTCATCTATTTTCTTAAGGTAAATTTCGAGGACGAAATTTCTTGTAGAGGGGGAGAATTGTAACAACCTAGAAATTTTAAAAAATATATTTAACTGAAATTTGAGGATTTAATTGTGTAATTGATGAAAAATTGGGGACTAAATTGAAAGTTTTCAAAATTTGTAAGTTGTTATAGAGTTTAAGGAAATTCAGGGACTAAGCCCTGAATTTAACCAAAAAGTGTCGGCATGCACTCTATTAAATGTTTTGAATCAGATTTGCGGGGGGAATTTATAAGTAAAATTTGCTAAAATTCCTCCCCACCAACCTCTCCTTCCAAACCTGATTCTGGTGTCGTCCGAATTCCGATCGTCATTTTGAAACCACCATCGTGTTCATCATCAAGCGAGGAACAAACCCCTTAAATTAATTGAAGTGAAACACTGCCAAACGCCGTGAATTTCAAGTCAAAGTCTCAACGTTTTTTAGCTCAATCGCTGAGAAAATCTTAAATTCATCGTCGATCGTTGCTCCGTTTACGACACCTCCCGCACCATCGTGTTCCTTGTGCCGTTCCAAGTTCGTCTGTGTCATCCTTGGTCTCCGTCGACGGTGGCGCGTGGGGAGGTGAAGCAGTCAAAATTTTCGATTTGTTGAAATCGAGCTCTCCGCCGTTCAAAAATTTGAACCGAGCTTTGTAGGTATCTCGAAATTGCTCAAAATAATTTTTAGAAATTTTTCTGTAAATTTTCCGACACTTATAGACGCCGCACGCGCCCCACGTGCCGCCATTGCACGTGGGGAAGGTAAAAATAACCGGTTTGACCGGTTTTTAAAGGTTTTGACCGATTTGACCCGACATGACCCGACCGTTGATCGGTGTTATTTTAGTAATTAATTCGAAATAGGTGATATTTTAGTAATTAATTTAAAAAGAGGTGCTATTTCTGTAAAATGGTTGACAATTTGTTGACCTCCTTTGACCAGAACTTTGACCGGCTTTGACCGGCTATTAAACGACCATTAATCTTTTCTGAGAATACCTATCCTGACATTTTTTTACGTTCTGAATCCGTTTTTGGGGTCCGTTTCACCAAATTCGAATACCGAGAATTCAGAATTTCAGAAGGTCATACTTTATGTTTTTCGACGTTCTGAATCTGATTTCGAAGTCCATTTTGCCAAATTTTGACTCAAAATCCTTGAATCGAGCATGTGAACCCAAAAGGCTTAGTATTTTAATATTTTAATTATTTATTTGAGATTTAGTTAAGGAATTGATTAAAAAAAATATTTTATAAAGGTACTCGTATTTCACCTGAGCGAGGATCACTTAGGTCCGGAATTGTCCGTTCGTCAGATCAGCCCAAACCGCGTACTACAAGAATTACTCGTAGGTTTCCGTATATTATTTAAATAAAGATTAAGATTATTTATATTAGGATTCCAATATGGATTTTTCTAATTCGTATGATCTAGCGCTGCAGCAGAGCGTGATCGACAGACCCATTAGTAGGCTTCCCTATCTGATTTCTCAAACTGATACAGTGTGTTTCCTGACAGTGTTATCTTACATTTTAAACTATATATCTGAAATGGTTTATATTATGAGAATATAATATATTTTATGAGGAAATATCTGGTATTTTGAATAAGGTTTATTTAATGTCTGATTTAACGTATAATTTTTATATGGTTTATAGTTATAGTATTTTTATACATGATTTCTAAATATGGAACATTTCCATATTTATTTATTAATTGTCGTTTTTACTCCAATGCACACATGTTTATTTTTTTCATTGGGGGTACAATTGAAGGAAGTATTACCAGGTCCCTTTGCTGTGTGCGAAGGTAAGCCTTACAGTTTCCCAGGTCCCTTTGTTATGTGCGAAGGTAAGCCTTACAGTTTACCAGGTCCCTTTGCTGTTTGCAAGGGTAAGCCTTACAGTTTCCCAGGTCCCTTTGCTGTGTGCAAGGATAACCCTTACAGTTTTCCTAGGCTCCTCTGCTTTGTGGACATGTTAAGCCTTACTGGTGTATAGGTGGTGTACGGTTCAGGTGAACCTACACATTTTGGTGATTGGATGGGGGTAGTGTGCATATTATTAAAATATATTTGATAAATTGTTTTATCTTATCTGAATTATTTTGTTATGTATGTGTTATACACTGTATGGGGCACACTGGGTTTTTTAGCTCATTTTATAGTTTTTACCTTTTTCAGATAACAGCAGACAGTAAGCTAGCAGATTTGGCATCAGGGGAAATCAACTACTTATTTTGTACGAACGTATATCTCTATATGTTTTTCAGTTGTGTTTGGTGACATGTATTACTCTATCGTTTTGGATATATTTGTATTATCGATATTTTGTTTAGTATTATCTGTAATGTTTTATAAGTTGTTTGAAAACAAATCTTTGAATGGGACATGTGACCACTTAGGTTTGAGTCTAACTTACAGACCGGGTCTAGGGGGTTAAACTTTAGTGATTTACAGAGGAATAATAGGCAAGAACTCGTCCAGGTCACTCTGGAGCTGGACTCCATTGTGTTCTGTAGCTTGGCATCGCCGCCTCCGGGAATTCCGTTGATTGTTCTGGATGAGAGGGAGGCTTCCATGACTGGTTCGTGGGGGATTCTAGCGAGAAGCCTATCGGCGACGTCGAGGATACGGAGGAACTTCAGTCGGTTAAAGTCGGGATCATCGTCGAGAGCTTTGTCGACGACGAAAAACGATCAGAACCGTCGAATCACGGCTCGCGACGAGAGGAGGATCAAAGCAAAGCTCCAACGGACGAAATCGAGCGCCGAGAGAGCGTTGAAAGGGCTGTGATTCATCAGCAGGAACACCGGTGCAAATGACGCGGAGGAGATGTGGAAACGAATTGAGTCGAGGTTCGAGTCGTTAGCTAAAGACGGATTCCTTGAGAGAAAAGATTTCGGTGAATGCATAGGTCCGTACTATACAATATCCGTTCCTCTGTTTGGCAACTAAGAAAATAATATCAAAACTTTCAAAATTCCTTTTCTACATTAACGTAGGCATGGTGGATTCAAAGGAATTCGCAGTCGGAATAATCGATGCACTGGCGAGAATTCAGATCAGAGCTTCGACGCACGTCTTCAGATTTTCTTCGACATGTTAGTTTCTTTTTCTCTTTTTCACTTTTCTGCGTTAATTGCTCAAAAACATCCCTATCAAAATTTTAATCTCAGAAACTTCAAATCGAAATATCGTTCTAACGAATTTGTTTATTTAACTATCAGTTTCAGTATTCAATGTTAGTTTGAGTTTGATATGTTTAAAACTATCTTTTAAAATTCCACAATCAGATACAAATTAAGAATTATGGAAAGTGTCACGTGCGGCAGACTTAATATATATTGAAAGTTCTATCGTGCAGCAGTCTTAATATACGACTAAGGAAAGAAGCTACCGGTTTTGTTATTATTTTTTTTAACAAAACCGGTAAAAAATTACCTAAAACATTATTATTTATACCTAAAACATTAATGTTTTTTAACATTTCTGGTAAAGTGCTCAATAATAACAAAACCGATAGAAAAAAAAAACAAAACCGGTAGTTCTTTACCGGATATGTTAACAAAACCGGTAAGCGTCTAATAATAACAAAACCGGTATAAATAATGTTTCCGGTAATTTTTTACCGGTTTTATTAAAAAATAACAAAACCGGTAGTACCTTTCGTTAGCCGTATATTAATAGAAAGTCTCACGTGCGACAGCCTTAATATACGGCTAAGAATTAACACTAAAGTTGATAGATTAATAAAAGAATCTTACTGAAATGGTGTTTTAACTTAGGTTAAAATACATCAAAAATTACTGAATTATATTTAAGTACTCATTAAATTTATCAAACTGGTATAAGATTACCATTATAACGTTATAATGAATGTAACATATCAATAAATTAAATAATTATTTCATAATTTTTGAAAATTTAGGGATTAAAATGATCATTTGAGCACAATCTAGTGACCTTTGGTGTACTTTATCATCTAACCAGAGATTCAAACGAAATATTTTGAAGTTTATGGTTTATTTAAATTTTATCTATAGTTTGGGTACTTGGGTTAAAATTAATACTTTTTTAACGGTTCGTTTGCCGCGAAAAGAGCTATAGCGATTGTGATCGCGGAGAGCGATCTTTGAATTTGATTGTTTGAGAGCAGTGATTATGAGTAGTTACGTGAAGCACCTATGTTTTGCCACTGAACAAAAATGCTGACGAGAGCCAAAACGTAGAGTTTTGTTTCATTTATTTAATTAATTAATTCTTGTTGATTAAATTGTCTTGCTGGATTTTCTTTGTCTTTTTGGTCTGTCATTTGATTATTTTAATCCAATGATCAATCTTTATTTACATTTAGTCCTTTATTTTTTCAATTCCTGAATTTTGATTTTTAAATCATTTTGAGGGTGTGTCATAATCTTATAGTGTTAAATCATCAAAAGAGTTAAAATGGAAGAATATATTAAACTCAAAGATTAATATGGACAAAAAAATTAGGCCAACGTTAGAAAAAAAAACCTGGCAAATTCAAAGACTAAAGGTTATTGATCTATGTTTTTAACAAAATGATTGCAAAATTTATCGTGTAAAAATGGAAAGGAAATAAACTTCTTTTTTGCTTTTTTGTTGCATGGCCGAGAGAGTAAAAAGGGAAAGGAGCCACAATTCCCCATTGATTTGTTCTTCTTGCTCATCCAAGGGTCGGGATGTATCGAGGTAGACGCCTGACAACTGTACGGGGGTGACTTTTTCGCTGATACTGTCGGGATATGGTAAACGCGCGCGCATGGACTAATTAGACATTTCTTCACTGGCGGCAGCGCTGGCCATTAGGGATGGGAGCCCTAATTTTTGTTATAATATGATTGGGGCCATTAGATCTAAAGTAGATCCAATGGATGAGATGAGGCTATGACTAACTTTAGGGTTTAAAAACCCTAATTTTCTTTTCTCACGTGGGCCTATGTATCCATTTGGCCTTAGTTGGGTTTAATTGTGGTTTTATTTGTATTTGTGTTTAGCATTCGTAATGGACCTAAAAAAATAAGTTTATATTTAGTTTAATTATAATATATATATATTAATAGTTATACTCCATGTGTGCAACAAAACAAACTAAAATCTTGACCCAAATAAAATATAGTGTCTACAGCTGCCCCTCTTTACCCATTATCATGTAACGAGAATATGGCAAAGATCAAACACTCTAATTTTGTCCGATCTTTCTGGTTGTTATGATTTTGAGAATCAAGCATTTTGTTGTTTAAAAAAATGACTTTTTTCCTTCATGTTGAGGAGTTTGGTTATATTTTGACGATTTGATCCCATATCTGAGGATAATAGATTTGTCAACGACATGGTTTCTTCTTGGTAAGGATGACTAGTCACAGTTCAATGATTTGACCCCTCTATGAGGACATCAGCTTGTTGACGATGTTGTTCCTTCGTGTTGAGGACGACTGGTCGTGCTTGAATAGTTATGAGCATGAAGACAACGTTGTTTCTTTGTAATGAGGAAATTGGGTCAATCCGGAGATATTACGGTGTTGAAGACGACTCTGGTCATCTGTGTTAAAGAGTTCTAGCTGCTTTCAGGTAAATTGTTTGTTGAAGATGACATTGTTCCTTCTTGTTAAGGAAGTTGGGTCAATCTGGAGATAATTTGGTGTTGAAGACGACTCTACTCATCCATGTTGAAGAGATCTAGTTGCTTTCAGATAAATTGTTTGTTGAAGATGACGTTTTTCATTATCTTTAGGAAATCGGGTCAATCTGGAGATAATTTGGTGTTGAAGAAGTTCTAGAAGTATTTTGGTAGTTTGGAGAAAATACGACTCCTTCTCTTTGAGGAAGTCTGATTGTTTAAGGATGACACTACTCCTTCGTGCTGAGGAGATATGGTCGCAAATGATTTGGTGTTAAGCCTTGTGATGACATTGCTCCTTCATAGTGAGGAGATCGAGTCAAAATTGACTATAACTGATTTTCTGTGCTTGGTAGTAAGATAAATCCTCAAAGGTTATGTTCAAAAGATCAAATGCCATGTTTTCATGCATGTCATATGCATCATGTCCTAAAGATGATCTAATGTGAATTTTATGTAATGTATGAATGCTCAATGTAATTTGGTTCAATCAGGTTTCAAAGCACGAAACTTCATCGGCTTTCGGCAGTTACACTTGATTAAAACTGTCAAGGTCTTCTATTTCCATTGTCTAGGATTCCAGATGTGACTACCTTTCTAACCCCACGATTGAAAAAAGGTTGAATTCCTCTCAAAATTGACTAGGTAAGATTGTATCTTGTATAACCTCTGATTTAGGATCTCTTTTGATTTTTCTTGGGAGGGTGAAGCCCGAATAGATCGCTCTTTTGACTGGTCTCTTTTATTTGCGTAAGTTGCTTTTCTAATGCCCCGATTGATTAGAGTTGTTCTACTCATATATGTTTCATGTTGGAAACTTGTTTTGAGATTATCGTACCCTTGAACTCTTCTCTGAGTAAGGCATAATAATCCTTTTTATATGATACCATTATTAATCAAAATTTTATATGTATGATGCTTATGCAAGAAAGGTAACAAAAATCATTCAATCGATTTCATTAATGAGTGGTGAAAAGGTACATTTTTTAGGACGAATATTTCTTTTAACGAAAGAAGGGAAAACATTACAAAAATAACAAAGACTAAGTACTTCCTATATTAAGTGCAATAGTCCTTCTATCATTTTGTCCCAAGTCTCTTATAAAAGTTGACATGTGTTTAGAGGATTTATATATATTAAGGATGTTTGAGTATGAGAACCTCTCCCTTAACTGTCAAATCACCAGCCTAATCCCAAATATTCGAGTCGTCCTTTACGGATTTTTAACTCAAATCCTCATTTGGTTTCAAGACACCCGTTTTGGGTTTTCATCTTGATCCCCTTTTCTTTTCTATTTCTGTCCTTATTTTCTTTTTCTTTTTCATTTTTCTTCTTTTTTTTTTTTTTTTCTTTTTTTGTTTCATTTTCTTCTATTCAGGTATAGTATCTCTTGACTCAATCAGAATTCATGGGATTACGTAACTCATCTCCGTCCATTTCAGTTAAGATCAAGGCTCCTCCAGAAAAGGCCTTTTCGACATAAAGGCCTTCCCATGTTTACATCCACTTCCCCCAAATGTCTCTTTGCATGGGTATGATCTTTTTCAACACCGAATCTCCTTCATGAAATTCTCGAGGTTTAACCTTCTTGTCGTGAGCTCGTATCATTCTTTTCTAGTACATTTGGCCATGATAGATAGCTCTCAATCATTTCTCCTCGATTAAATTCAACTTGTCAAATCTGTTATGAACCCACTCAGCCTCTTCTAGTTTGAGATCCATCATCACACTCAAAGAAGGGATTTCCACCTCAACTGGTAAAATTGTTTCCATCCCATAGACAAGTGAGAATGGTGTTACCCCAGTCGATGTTCAGACTGATGTGCGGTAAGTTAGCAGAGCGAAAGATAGTTTTTCATGCCAGTCTTTATATGTTTCAGTCATTATGGAGACAATATTTTGATATTTTTATTTGTTGCTTTTACTACCCCATTCATCTTTGGACGATAAAGAGTTGAATTGTGATGCTTGATCTTAAATTTAGCATAAATTTCCTTTATCAGGTCGTTGTTCAATTTCAAAGCATTATCTGTGATGATTGTTTCTGGGGTTTCATATTTATAAATAATTTCTTTCTTAGATAACTGCATACTACTCCTTTTGTGATTTTGGTATATGAGGCATCTTTGACCCATTTGGTGAAATAGTCAATAGCTACCATGATGAAACGATGTCCATTTGAATCCTTCGGTGAGATTTCCCCAATGACATCAATGCCCCACATAGAAAATGACCAAGGTGTAGTCATCACATGGAGTGGTGAGGGAGGAACATGTATTTTATCACCATGGTTTTGACATTTATGGCATTTGCGTGCAACGCTAATACAATCCCCCTCCATTATTGACCAGTAATAACAAACCATGATTTGTTTGGCCATTGTAAAACCATTTGCATGTGTCCCACAAATTCCTTCATGAACTTCTTCAAGTATTTTTTTTGCTTCGATCTTGTCCACACACCTCAGTAGTATCTAATATTTTCTCTTTTGTACAAATATCTCCATCAAGAACATACCCCATAGTCAATCTTCTTAGGGTTTGTTTGTCATTTTCGGTAGCTTCAATAGGGTAAGTTTGATATTTCACATATTGAAAGATATCATAATACCAATGGAAGCCATCGTACTCCTCTTCTACCTTAATATTACAACAGTGAGATGGTATTTCTCTTATACTCATTTAGATGGGCATTATCCGAGCCTGGGCTAATACCTTGAATATTGAAGCCAATGTGGCTAAGACATATGCCATATGGTTTTCTTCTCTCGGGAGATAACTAAAAGTAATCTCCTCAAATCCTTTAATCAGATCCATGACTAGTTTTCTATACTCTACCAATTTGGAATCTCTAGTCATCCATTCTCCACGAAGTTGTTAAATAAATAAAGTATAATCTCCAAACACTTCTACGATTTTGATTTTACGCTCAATTACAGCTCGGATCCCCATGATACATGCTTCATACTTTCCCATGTCATTTGTATAATCAAAAGCGAGGCAACTGGTGAAAGGATACTGATCTCCTTCAGGTGAAACCAACACTGCCCCAATTCAATACCCTACAACATTTTATGTACCATCAAAATTCATCTTCCATACTTTTTCTTTTGGGGCTTCCTCTTCTTCTACTGTATATTCCGCCATTAAGTCCTCGTTTGGAAATTCGAATTTTGCTGGCTCATAGTCTTCCAATGCTCTATTTGCCAAAAAAATTGAAATATCACTACCCTTCACAGCTTTCTGGCTCATATATACCAGGTCAAATTATGATAATAGCATTTGCCATCTTGCCATTCTCCCATTCAAAATTTTTGATTCCATCATGTACTTCAAAGGGTCCAATCTTGATATTAACAACGTAGTGTGGTATAATAAATATTGCCTCAATATTTTTATAGTCCAAACCAGGGCACAACACAACTTTTCGATGTGAGAATATCAGGTCTCACAGTCAGTGAAATTTTTACTTCAATAGTAAATGGCTCGTTCTTTCTTTCCATTTTTATCAGGTTGTGCTCGAACACATCCCATTGAATTTCCAAAAATGGTCAAGTACAAAATTAATGGTATGTCAGGAACTGACGGTACTAGGACCTGAGTATTGTATTGATAATGTTTGAATTTGTCGAAACCTTCTTGGCAATTATCATCCCAGTTTCTTGGATTTTGATTCTTCAACAAACAGAAGGTCGGGTCACATTTTTCAGTTAGCTGAGAGATATACCTGGAAATGTAATTTAACCTTCCCAAAAATCCTCGTACTTCTTTTTACATTTTAGGGGTGGTAATTCAAGGATTGCCTTAACTTTATCATGATCTATTTCTATCCATTTTTCACTAATAACGAATCCGAGCAACTTCCCTGAAGTGGCTCTAAATGTGCACTTGGCTGGATTAAGTTTCAACTGATATTTCCTTAATCTCAAGAATAACTTATTTAGGACTTAAACATGTTCTTCTTCAGTTTGTGATTTGGAAATCATATCGTCCACATACACCTCTATCTCTTTATACATCATGTCATGGAATAAAGTAACCATAGCTTGTTGATACGTTGCTCCTGCATATTTTAACCCAAAAGGCATCACTTTATAGCAAAATATTCCCCATATGGTCACAAACATCGTCTTTTCCATGTCGTCATGATTCATTTTAATTTGGTTGTATCCTGAGAAGCCATCCATAAATGAGAGGATAATGTGCCCTGTAGTATTATCGACTAATGTATTAATGTGAGGGAGCGGGAAACTGTCTTTAGGACTTGCACGATTGAGATTTTGGTAGTCAACACACATTCGAACCTTTTCATCATTATTTGGATCTGGTACAATATTTGCTACCCATTTGGGGTATTTGGATATATGCAGAAATCCAGTGTCGAACTGTCTTCAGCTCATCTTTTATTTTTAGCAACATATATGGTCTCATCCTCCAAATTTTATGCTGAATGGGCTTGCATTTTGGCTTTATTAGCAGCCTGTGTACTACAATGTCATTATCTAAACCTGGCATGTCTTGATACGACCAAGCGAACACATCTTTAAATTCGAACATGAGATGTATGAGCCCCCTGTATTGCTCCTTATTATAGCGAGGTGCCAACATTGGCCTCTTTCTTATCATCATCCATCCCCAAATTTATTGTCTCAATCTTCTCTCGATGGGGCAAAATTTACTTATTTTCTTGCTTAATTGATCTGAAAAGTTCAGGAATTAACTCGCATTTCACATCATCCTTATAACCCTCAGATTCCTCTGGACACATGTCATTTTAGAATTAAACCTTTGGTTTAGAAACATCATTATTTGTGCAGTTGATATCTGGAGACCTGCAAAGGCAGATGATTATGTTTGGGCTAGAGATGAGAATATCTATTTTTATCGAAGGATAATGGCTACAGTAAAGAATGAAATAAATGTTTGTTATGGAAAGAATGAAGGAAAATGCATCATTTCATTAAAATAAGGATTAATAATAGTACACCCTTACAAAGGATCCCTATTACTTTTGGGCCAAAGGAACAAGGTTGTTATCATGTATTACTATGAGATTTGTTTGAAAAATACAGGGAGCTCCTCAACAGTATAATTGTTCATAACGTATCCAGGAGGGCATGGACGAATTGAGGCTAGATAACATTCCCCATTTCTATCATCCGTCACAGTGTTGTTACTGAAATCTTCCATTAGGGTCTCAATTTCAGTAGCTTCTTCGTCAATCAATGGAAGCTCCAACGTGTTCATTAAACCCCCCCCCCCAGATGTGAATGTTTGAGTGATGGGTGGTATGACGATAGGTTCCCAGACAATATACTGACCATGTGCCATAGCTTTTCTTCTATCCCTGCGATTTTGGGTATCTTTAAGCCGGTCTTGATAAGTAGGTTTGTATCCTATCCCAAAGCATTTTCTCTTGGGTATAGGGCACAATCCTTCAGTGATTCCTTTTAGTTTCTTCCCTAATCCTTTTCCAACTATGGCTCCTTGGGTTAAAGTCTCATTCAGTTACATCTTAGTGTTCTTTGAGAGTTGGGGAGATGGGAATTTCTTTCCTTCAAGGACGAAGGTGGCATTAAAGAACTCCAGGGACTAGAAGGATGACTTTAGTGCATATTCATTCACCTCTACATATGGCGTATCAGTGGTGATAGAGCTATGATTTCCTCTTCAGCTTTGATGGTTGTCAAAGTCCATTCATTGATAAATATGAGTTTCTGGTGTAGTGAAGAGGGAATTGCCCCAGACATATGTATCAATGGTCTTCCAAGTAAGCAGTTATGACTCGGGTGAATGTCCATGACCATGAATTCTACCTCAAACATTTCATGACCTACTCAAATAAGGATCGTAATATTTCCCATGATGCTCCTCTCTGTGCCATCAAATCCTTAGACAATTTGCCATAAACTTTCATGTGTGAGGTATCTACAGGAAATCGATTCGAGGCTGCCCAGGGCAAGACATTCAAGGCCTATCCATTGTTTATTAAGACACCAGACACAATAACTCTTTTACAGTGAACAGTTATATACAGTGCCTTGCATCTACCCTTTCCATCCTCGAGTATCTCTTCATCATAAAAATAGATAAATTTTCTACATTAATATTGCTCACCAATCTATTTAATTGTTTCACTGGCATGTTATTAGCAACGAATGTTTCATTTAATACCTTCATCAAAATATTTCGTTGCACCTCTGAATACAGAAGGAAATATAGTATTGAAATACGTGCATGGGTTTTATGGAGCTGTTCCACAATGTTATACTCACTATGCTTTAAGAATTTTAAAAACTCTTGAGCCTCATTGATTTTGATAGGTTCATTCATCTTATCTTCCATTTTACTGATTACAATAGCTCTAGCATTTTCTGTTCGGCCATGAGCATAACACCTCCCACTTCTAGTGAAACCTCCAACCTCATCAACTTCATATTCCTTGTGCTTGGGAGTGGTGATTTGACATGTGTAACTCCATGGGACATTTTTTTATCTTTTTAGGCAAATGGTACAGATGCATTTATCACTACTTTCGGTTCCGCCTTCCCCTTATAGCTTGGTTTGGATATAACCATAATCGGCTTTTTCATCTTTGCATGAATCTTTCTTGAATTGTCCTTGGAGGCATAAACATCTCCTTCATTTTTTGATGGTTCTTCTTCAAAGAATTGCATTTCCTTCTCATTCATCAGTTTATGGATTATATTCTTGAATTCGTGGCAATATTGGATCTGATGGTTGTTAGAGTATGCCCAAAGACCAATCATATGATGATTGTAATAATACATTTATTTACTGCGTTTATTGAATAAAGACATTGCCACTATTATTTTCAATTAGATGATGTGTTTAACGTAAACTAAAAGATAATAAAGTCCATATAATAACATTATTAAAAGATCCATAGTCAAGTATTATTATGGGCATGGAGAATAATAATACGCTTAAGACTAAGATGTTATTGATTGATGACAACGAGTTGTCATTGAAATAGAGATGTCAAAATTGATACATGAATATATGTTAGAGAACAATGTATTGGATTGACCTATCATGAGTATATGTCTTGGATTATTATGTAATTGTCATAACATTGCTCATGGTGATTACTATATGTATGATCCTCAGACTTGGGATCAATGTCATCCCAACATATATTGTTGTATGTTTTGATACAGTTAAACATTCTCCGTAACTGGTTGCACTATAGAGACTGTTATTGAATATATCTCGATATATATAGTGTGGTGTGTATGATTAAGATAGAATTTGTCCTTCCAACATAATAGGAAACATATCACAAGCCACTTGATTGAGTGAAACTAGAAATGCATGGCCATGCTCGAATAAGTTGATATGAGATATCACAAATTATTCGTTAATTATAGTCTACTCTAGATATCAAGAAACAATAGATGGGCTATACAAGTGTGACTATTCCAAGACTTGTGACTGTTCTAGATATAAAGGGCAAAAGGATATAATACATAAAATATTTAATCACGAAGATGATATGTCGAATCATAATTTCTTGGAACTTAGGTGACAATGATATATTGCTAGATGTCACTCATTGTATGTAATATTAAAATTATTCTAATAACTACTACTAACGTTACAAGAACCTACGGGTCATACCCTAGGATTGAAAAGAGCAAAGATGTACAATTTGATGTATGTTACTAAAATATATCTAGAGTTAATATATGTATATTTGATATACATATGATTTTAATTATCCCGAATATAGTAGGTAAACATTAAAAGAATGTAATTTTGATTACAACTCTTTTAATTGATATTTAATTTGGAATAATTAAATAAGATTTTAAATAAACATTAAAGGGTGTAATTTAGATTATAAGTCTTTAATGTATATTTAATTTGAATTAATTAAATAAGATTTTTATTAATTCAAAATAAATTAAAATCCCTAAGAGGTTAGGGTAACTGATATATTTTAGTGATGTAAGGTCTAGCAACCGTTTTTACTTTAGACGTTTTTCTCAAAACTGGTTTTGGGGAAAAGAAAATTTTGCTCTCAATCGGGTGAACTAAGTAGAGGTCGAGACGTGTTTTTGTGGAGGCTTGCGATTCGAACCGTTCGTGATAACCAATAATCGCTGTTGTCTTGGCTATTTTTCAAGGAACCTATTGTAAGAATTTGCATCCTTTCCTCCCGAATTCAGTTTTGTGTACTTGGATCGCTGGTGATACCGTCATGTTTTGTTTCCGCTGCATCGTGCGGTGTATCGACAGTACCGACAGTCCCAACAGTGGTATCAGAGCCACTTGTACGATCCGAATTTGAGTTAAATTCTTGATTAATGTGATATTACGAGATGCATGTTTTGGTTTTACTATTTTCGACGATTATATGATTTTGTGTGAAATCAGTGGCGGATTAAAGTTTTGATTATATGTTAATATGTTAATCTATTTTTACAATTTGTGTGTTGCTGCAAGGATTTACGAAATCCATATGTAAATCATTGACATGATGATTGGCGGGTATGCAATATCAGATCACGTTTGGCAGTGGAAAAGGGTTAAACGATGCAAAGAAAAAAAACCCTTTGGGATTGAAAATCCCAAAAACACGATTTTGTTGATAATTGTTATCAAATCGTGAGGTTTTTCTATAGAAACGGATGTGTCCCCTCATAAGCAATATAGATTGTAGGCCCATATTAGTATTTTTAATAAAGACGTAACAACGTGTATATATATATATGATATGTTTGTTTTGCACGGTGTTTGACATGCATGGTTATAGCCCTTTTTCAATTTACAATGGTTTAGTTTTAAAATACGACTTGCTAGTCGTTTCTTTCTATATTTCAGTTGTATTTCTCTTCTCATCTTATTCCCTCATATATAAAACGAGTTTTTTTTAATTGCAATCCTATGAAGATTCAAAAGGAGCAGAAGAACAGACTGAGCTAAAGGCGAGAAGATACCTAGAGAGTAGTCTTAAGTTTTAGGGTTTTAGTTCTCCCATTGGCTTGGGACCTGCCACCTTAGTTATTATTTTTGGGCTATAACCATTGCATATTATTTTTTTTCTTATATATATTATGTGGGTAATGCAAAAAATACTAAAATAAGAATGAATATTGATGAGATCAATAAGGGCCTCATATTAAAACGAAAAATGATGAGATATTTACTCAAATCCCTCTTTATAATCTAAGTTAACTTAACCATCCAATTTTTACCCTCGTTAAGGCTTCCATAGATATTGTGTGGCCTTTACCAAAGCATTGGCACATAAATCTATCTTGGTTAAACGCGAAGAATAAGCAAGTGATATTCACCTGTTGATATATTGGTAACAACTTAGCTAGGTTATTCTAATAGGATTAGAAACCTAATGGTTAAGTATTTGGATAAGTCATGAGATGATTTGAACAAAAGTTGTTCACCAAAAAGAGGAGTTACATGAGATGTAACTAGTAAAGTGTTATTTACCTAAATAATCATTTTCCTAAAATAAAAGCCAAAGCTGATTTAGGAAATTAATGTATTATGGATCCTCACCCACTAGAAACATTTTCGTTGAATTTTTTCGAAATTAAAACAGAGAGGGTTTTTTTAATTTTGAATAAAATAGTGAGAGTAATTTGTAAATAAAGACCTATTTATAAATTTTAATTCAGTAAATTTACTTACATAAATTTTTCCATTGTTGTAAATTTAATGGAAAACAACACTTTATCACTGCGATCACTTCTTGAGAAGGAGAAACTTAATGGCATAAACTTTCTTGACTGGTTTCGTAATTTGAGAATTGTTCACAAACAGAAAAGGAAGGAATATGTCATTGAAGAACATGTTCCTGATGAACTGGATGTTAATGCTTCAAGAGCTGACAAAGACAAATTCAAGAAACATATGGATAATATGTTAGACATTGGATGTCTAATGCTTGCCACCATGACTCCTGAGCTTCAGAAGTAACAAGAGAGATATTAGATCTCTAAAGCTCGATTTCAATGCAAAATGGCAGAGGGAACTCATGTAGGAGCTCCTGTCATCAAGATGATGGGCTACATCCAAACGTTGGAAAAGTTGGGATTTCCTCTCAAAGATGAATTGGCTATCAATGTTATCTTGTAATCGTTGCCAGATAGCTTTAGCCTATTTGTCCTTAATTTCAACATGAATGAAATTAACAAGACTTTGCCACGATTACTTGGCATGTTACGAACTACTGAAAGTAACATTAAAAAGGTTTGATCTAAGCCCATTCTGATGCTCCACAAGGACAAAGGAAAGTGAAAGAAAAAGGAAGCGGCAAAGTCTAAGGGCAATGGTAAGGCCAAACCGAAAGGAAAAATTGCATTGAAACCCAAAGGGGGAGTTAGCAATGAAGAAAAATGTTTCAATGCGATAACACCGGACACTGGAAGAGAAACTGCCATGTTTACCTTGAAGAGGTCCAGAAGGCAAAAGCAAACGGAATGTTTGTTTCAGGTATTTATGTTATTGATGTTAATTTGTCAACACCTACTTATTGGGTATTAGATACCAATTATGGTTCTCATATTTGTACTTATGTACAGGGACTGCAAAAGAGAAGAAATATGGCTAAAGGAGACGTAGACCTACAAGTGGGAAATGGAGCAAGAGTTGCTACATTAGCTATAGGGACATATGTTTTACCTTTGCCTAGTGGACTTGATTTAAATTTAGAGGATTGTTATTTTGTGCCTAGTTTGACTAAGAACATTATTTTTATTTCTTGTTTGGACAAGATTGGTTTCGAGATTATTATTAAGAATAATTGTTGTTCTTTTTATCTCGATAATGTTTTTATAGTTCGGCACAATTGGTTAATGGTCTCTATATTTTGGATCAAGAAAACACCATTTATAATATAAATACTAAAAGATCAAAAACAAATGACTCGAATCAAACTTATATTTGGCATTGTCATTTAGGCCATATAAGTGAGAATTGCATATCAAAACTCCATAAAGATGGATTTTTAGATTCATTTGTTTTCGAACAATATGATGTATGTGAATCTTGCTTGTTGGGAAAAATGACTAAAGCTCCTTTCAATAGTAAAGGTGAGCGAGAAAGTGATTTATTGGGGTTAATACATAGTGATGTATGTGGATCGTTGAATACAAAAGCCAGAATTAGATTCCATTACTTCATTACTTTCACCGATGACTTCAGTCGATATGGGTATATTTATCTTATACACCATAAATCTAAAGCCCTTGAAAAGTTTAAGGAATTTAAAAATGAAGTACAAAATCAACTAGGCAAGAGTATTAAAGCACTTCGATCAGATCGAGGTGGAGAATACTTAAGCATAGAGTTTGATGAACTCCTAAAAAAATGTGGGATTGTCTCATAGCTTACACCACCTGGTACACCACAGTGGAATGAAGTTTCTGAAAGAATGAATCGAACACTATTAGACATGGTTCGATTGATGATGAGTCATAGTGATCTTTTGACTTTTTTTTGGGGACATGCACTTGAAACAGCTACTTTCACACTAAATAGTATTCCACCTAAATCAGTTCAAAAGACACCATATGAGATATGGACTGGAAAGCGTCCTAGTATATCTTTTATGATGATGATTTAGGGTTGTAAAGCTTATGTAAAGCATCAAATGTCTACAAAGCTCGAACCTAAATATCATAAGTGTATATTTTTTTGGATATCCTAAAGAAACTAAGGTATATTATTTCTTCAACCTTAACAAGAACAAAGTGTTTGTTTATCGAAAGGAAGTTTTTCTCGAAAGAGAATTTCTCTCAAAGAAAGGGAAGTGTATAAATATTGAACTTAGAAAAGTTTGAGAACAACAGATAAGTGAACATGAAGTTGAACATGTTTCACAAGTTGTTTAGGAACATTCAACAGATTTAGAAACACAACCACTGTGCAGATCCACAAGAGAACGCCATGCACCTTAGAGATTTGGATTTCTCGTTACCACGCATGGAGATGTTCTTCTTACGGATCAAGATGAGCCTATAACTTATCAAGAGGCAGTGTTTAGCCCAGACTCTAAAAAAATGGCTTGAAGCCATAAGATCTGAGATGGATTCCATGTCAGTAAACCAAGTGTTGACTTTGGTTGAACCACCTGAAGGGGTCAAACCTATAGGGTATAAATGGGTTTTCAAGAAGAAAATCGACATGGATGGTAATATACAAACATAAAAGGGGTGATTAGTCGCTAAATGTTTTCGACAAGTTCATGGTGTAGACTATGAAGAAACATTCTCCCTTGTAGCTATGTTTAAGTCTATCCGGATCTTGCTCGCAATAGTTGCATTGCATGATTATGAAATCTGGCAAATGGATGTAAAAACCGCTTTCCTTAATGGAAAAAATGAAGAGGATGTGTATATGACACAACCAGAAGGTTTTGTCACTCCAGGAAATGCTAGAAAGGTTTATAATCTATAGATGTCTATTTATGGACTAAAACAAGCCTCTCGAAGCTGGAATCTTCGTTTCAATGATGCAATCAAAGAATTTGGTTTGTGTTTATAAGAAGGCTAGTGGGAGCATTGTTTCTTTCCTAATCTTTTATGTAGACGACATACACATTATAAGAATTGATATACCTACTTTATAATCTGTTAAGACTTGGTTAGGTAGTTGTTTTTCTATGAAAGATTTGTGTGAGGCAACGTATATCTTAGGAGTTAAGATATATAGCGATAGATCAAGATGGATTCTAGGTCTGAGTCAAAGTTCATATACAGACAAAGTGCTGAAAAGGTTCATTATGGTTCTATCATGTATGCCATGATATGTACTCGACCAGATGTATCGTATGCTTTAAGCACGATGAGTTGATATCAAACAAACCTTGATAAAAATCACTGGGTTGTGGTTAAAAATATCCTTAAGTACTTAAGAAGAACTAAGGATAAATTTATTGTCTATTGAGGGGAGAAAGAACTTAGTGTAAAAGATTATATTGATGCCAACTTCCAAACTGACAATGATGACTCATGATCGTAACCGGGTTTTGTATTTTGTCTTAATGGAGGTGCTGTCAGCTGGAAAAGTTTCAAGCAAGACACAGTAGATGATTCTACAACAGAGGTTGAATACATTGCATCCATTGAAGCGGCAAAAGAGATTGTTTGAATCAAGAAGTTCATATCAGAATTAGGGGTTGTTCCCAGCATATCAGATGTTGTAGAACTCTACTGTGACAATAATGAAGCCATTGCACAAGAAAAGGAAACCAGATCTCATCAACGATCCAAACATATTCTTAGTAGCTTTCATATCATTCGAGAGATCATAGATCTAGGAGATGTGGAAATATGCAGAGTACATATTGATGAAAAAATTGTTGATCCCTTGACGAAGCCTCTTACACAGCAGAGGCATGATTGTCACACTAAGTCTCTCGGTATTAGATATTTGATTGATTGGTCTTAGTGAGAGGGGAGATTGTTAGAGTATTCCCAAAGACCAATCATATGATGATTGTAATAATACATTTATTTATCGATTTTATTGAATAAAGGTATTGCCACTATTATTTTCAGTTATATGTCTGTGTTTAATGTAAACTGAAAGATAATAAAGTCCATATAATAACATTATTAAAAGATCCATAGTTAAGTATTATTATGGGCACAGACAATTATAATACGCTCATGATTAGCATGTTATTGATTGATGATAACAAGTTGTCATTGACACAGAGATGTCAGACTTGATACATGAATATATTGTTAGAGAACAATGTATTGGATTGACCCATCATGAGCATATGTCTTCGATTATTATGTAACTGTCATAACATTGCTCATGGTGATGACTATATGTATGATCCTTAGACTTGAGATCAATGGCATCTCAACATATATTATTGTATATTTTGATACAATTAAACATGCTTCGTAACTGGTTGCACTATAAAGACTGTTATTGAATATATCTCGATATATATAGTGGGGTGTGTATGATTAAGATAGAATTTGTCATTCTTACATAATAGGAAACATATCACATGTTACTTGATTGATTGAGACTAGAAATGCATGGCCATGCTCGAATAAGTTGATATGAGATATCACAAATTATTCGTTAATTATAGTCTACTCTAGATATCAAGAAACAATAGATGGGCTATACAAGTGTGACTATTCCAATACTTGTTCTTATTCTAGATATAAAGGACAAAATGATGTAATACATAAAAGAGTTAATCACGAAGATGATATGTCGAATCATAATTTCTTGGAACTTAGGTGAAAATGATGTATTGCTAGATGTCTCTCATTGTATGTAATATTAGAATTGTTCTAATAATTACTTCTAACATTACAAGAACCTACAGGGTCACACACTATGATTGAATTGTGCAAAGATGTATAATTTGTTTTATGTTACTAAAATATATAGAGAGTTAATATATGTATATATGATATACGTATGATTTTAATTATCCCGAATATAGTAGGTAAACATTAAAAGAATGTAATTTTGATTGCAACTCTTTTAGTTGATATTTAATTTGGAATAATTAAATAAGATTTTAAATAAACATTAAAGAGTATAATTCAGATTATAAGTCTTTAATGTATATTTAATTTGAATTAATTAAATAAGATTTTTATTAATTCAAAATAAATTAAAATCCCTAAGAGGTTTGGGTAGCTAATATATTTAAGTGAAGTAATGATACATGCATCACAAGGCTCACATCAAAGGAAGAAGTAATAACTCTTCCAAATGATCCACTCATCCAATCATTGGAAAAGAAGACCAGAACAATAGCAGACTTGAGACGACTTTTTGAACGGGATCCTGATCTTATTTGGTCAACATATATTCTGGAGATACAACCGTCTGTCTCTTATATTTCCAACGGTTCTTGAATCGTATCAATCCGATATCGTGAACTCAAGATATGGTCATTTTACTGAAGCCGGTGCATGCAGAAAATCCTATACGGGATTAATACGGGATTTTGTAAATATTACGAATTTTCAATATTTTTACTTAATATATGATGATGCATTATCTTTTAGGATTAGATTTATTATTTTATTAGGAATTAAGGTTGGGTTAAAATATTATCTTTAGTTATTATTATTTTATTAGGAATTAGAATTAAGACATGTTTAGTTTATTATTATTTTATTCATTAGTTATTTAGGACCTTTAGAACTCAGCCCCTATATAAAGGAGGCTTCATTCTACTTTGTAAATAAGATTTCTTTGATCAATAATATAACAAGAGTTTGTTTTTGCAAGTGCTGATTGCCTTGTGCCTTCGAAGCTTCTTCTCCTGGAGTTCTTTCAAGTTCTTGTGAGGGAGATTATTCTTCACACTCCAATTTGCCTTTTCATCGCGACTAGGAGGGTTGGTTAGAGTCATATTATCGTGTTTGCCTTTTCATTGCGACTAGGAGGGCTCGATAGGACATTATCCATCGATTTTCCACATCCAGCCACGCCATCAATCATCTTTACCGTTCACTTTCATAAGGGAGATCTTTGATTTCTTGGTTATTTTCTCTATTTTTAATTCCTTTATCTTTTGTTTATCTTATTTTAATCTTGTTTCTTTTCTTGTTTCCAGCACTAAAAGAAACCCTAAAGAACCCTAGCTATTACTGCCACCTTCCTCATTCATTCCTTATTGTTCTTCATCGAGTCTAGAGCTTTTCTAGGTTTGATTCTTCAACAAGAGCAACGTTCATCAATCCGCCACCACTTCCCTATCAATTGGTATCAGATTTGGGCCGATTCTTGGAAAGAAAAAAGCAATCTTGCTTGTTCTTGCACACAAAACCGTCAAGGTACCCCAACTGAGCTAGTTCACAAAAGATTCAGGGTTTCAGGTTCTTTTTTTTTAATTTTAATTTAGATTTAAATCCTTCTTGTTAGTTTGCTATTTTTTTCAAAAAAACAAAAAAAGGCAAAAAAACCAAAAAAAAACCAAAAAAAAACCAAAATTTCAAAAAATTACAAATGAAGGAATTTAGGGTTGATTTTATCCATATATCATATTCATTCTAAGATTAATCCCTAGTCCAAATTTCACCCCAATCGGAGTTCTTGAAAATTTTACAAGAGGAATTTCGTGGTGAAAATTTTCAGATTGAAAATTCATATATTGAAGATCATTCAAACAAAAAATCAGAATTTTTGTAGATCAACAACACCTTCGAACAAAGCAATCAAGAAAAACAGATTGTTTGAGGACTCACCGTTCAACAGAGTCTACTAGATACTACTGAAGGTATTTGGTTCTGAAACTTTACAGGTGGTTTCTTGACGCATCAAAAGACATTCAAGAATTTTTCCCAAATTTTTTGACACCGGTAACCCCCTAAAAAACGTTGCTCAAATTGATCCAGCGTTTTTCCAGATTTCTGGGTTGGTTCTTTTTTTTCTTTGACTCTTAGTGCTTTAGGTTCTTTTGTTTTTCCTTGTTATTGTTCTTTTGCATTATCTAACACATTATCTTCATTGTGTTAGTAGGACTAAAGAGTTTGCATACTTCTTCCTTCTTTGCATTCTCGTTCTCTTGGAGTCTAACACTTGTTTGGCCTCTTAGAACTTTTAGGTTTTTCTTACCTCCTTTGCTAGTAATCAAACTCCGATACGAACTGTGGAAGGCTACTTGGTAAAGTGAGTTTTAAAGAGTACAAGATCAGCCTCTCGTTGTGTTACTTTTTTTGGAGTGACTTGTGAGGTTTCTTGCTTTGTTGAATTTTCTTTCTTTTATTTTTATTTTACTTTAAAATTTTCTTTTGAGTCTTATGATTTCAGGATGGGCGACAATAACAACAAGACACTTATGGCTATCTTAGCCACACTTTCCCGACTCACGACTCAAGTTGAAAGATTTGATGAAACCGTGAGAAAATGACAAGAACCACAACTGGATCTACCAAACCAAAATCCAAGACCAAACAATGTTGAACTTTTGGTACCTAGGCGAGAAAAACCACGTTTGCAATCACCCAAACTCTTTGCAAAACCAAAGTTCACGATCCCGTCTTTCAAAGGAGACAACGATCCAGACAGGTACATAGATTGGGAAGGAAAAGTTGATCTCATGTTCACATACCATGATTGCCCCCCAAGCTAAACAAGTTCACCTCATCACCATGCAATTCGAAGGATATGCTCGAACTTGGTGGATGCAAACAAGGAAAAAGATCCAGAACTTCCAAATTCCAACAATCACTTCTTGGACCGACCTCAAACAAACCATGAGGAAGCGATTCCTACCGACATATTATACACGAGAAGTTAAACTACGACTACACCAACTTCGACAAGGTAGAAGTTCAGTTGAAGACTACTACAAGGAGATGCAGTCCTTACTCAATAGGGCTAACATAACCAAAAAAGAAGAGGTAATCGTGTCAAGATTCGTCGTCGGCTTAAACTCAAACTTCACTGATCTTCTTGATCTCCATGAGTACAAAAACCTCGAAGATACACTAAAGAAAGCAATGACAATCGAAACACAAATACAAAGGAGATTCCGATTCAGAGAATATTACCAAGGTATTTCATCCTCTTACCAAGGTAATCCTTCAAATCCTTCCTCATCTTCTACTCCGTCTTCTCTGAAAAAGCCAAGAGATGACAAACCTGACAAGGAGAAAGAACGACCAGCAAAGAATGACACACTTCCAACCCCTAAAGATCAAATGATAATTTGTGAGGAGGTAGAGAAAGTAAAAAAAGAAAAAGCTGAGAAAGAGGCAAAAGAAAAAGAGGTCACTAGTTTCAAAAACCAAAAGAATAATGACCCATGGGAGGTGAGTGAACCTAATTGTGAGAAGAAAAGAGTGACTCAAAATCCATGTGTGAGCACAAAAGAAATTGATAGGGAAGCGGTGGCGGATTGATGAACGTTGCTCTTATTGAAGAATCAAACCTAGAAAAGCTCTAGACTCGATGAAGAACAATAAGGAATGAATGAGGAAGGTGGTGGCAATAGCTAGGGTTCTTTAGGGTTTCTTTTAGTGCTGGAAACAAGAAAAGAAACAAGATTAAAATAAGATAAACAAAAGATAAAGGAATTAAAAATAGAGAAAATAACCAAGAAATCAAAGATCTCCCTTATGAAAGTGAACGGTAAAGATGATTGATGGCGTGGATGGATGTGGAAAATCGATGGATAATGTCCTATCGAGCCCTCCTAGTCGCAATGAAAAGGAAAACACGATAATATGGCTCTAACCAACCCTCCTAGTCGCGATGAAAAGGCAAATTGGAGTGTGAAGATTAATCTCCCTCACAAGAACTTGAAAGAACTCCAGGAGAAGAAGCTTCGAAGGTACATGGCAATCAGCACTTGCAAAAACAAACTCTCGTTGTATTATTGATCAAAGAAATCTTATTTACAAAGTAGAATGAAGCCTCCTTTATATAGGGGCTGAGTTCTAAAGGTCCTAAATAACTAATGAATAAAATAATAATAAACTAAACATGTCTTAATTCTAATTCCTAATAAAATAATAATAACTAAAGATAATATTTTAACCCAACCTTAATTCCTAATAAAATAATAAATCTAATCCTAAAAGATAATGCATCATCATATATTAAGTTATATTACAAATAATCAATAAAAATATTGAAAATTCGTAATATTTACAAAATCCCGTATTAATCCCGTATAGGATTTTCTGCATGCACCGTCTTCAGTAAAATGGCCATATATTGAGTTCCCGATATCGGATTGATACGATTAAAGAACTGTTGGAAAGATAAGAGATAGAAAGTTGTATATCCAGAAGATATGTTGACCAAATAAGATCAGGATCCCATTCAAAAAGTCGTCTCAAGTCTGCTATTGTTCTGGTCTTCTTTTCCAATGCTTGGACGAGTGGATCATTTGGAAGAGTTATTACTTCTTCCTTTGATGTAAGCCTTGTGATGCATGTATCATCCTCCCTTTCTTTAAAAAGATTCGACCTCAAATCTAAAACATTAAAGGGAGCAACATAGAATCGTTTAATGATTCATTCACATTATTCTTACCGAATAGATATGCTTTGAATCTTCGAGACTTTGTTCTTCTAATAGGTTCGAGTAGAAACATTAGTCCAAAGAAGCATGTATTCTGACTCTGGTGCATGTATCAAGTAAGGTCTAGAGTCATTTTACTTTAGTCATTTTTCTCAAAACTGGTTTTGGGGAAAAGACAATTTTGCTCTCAATCGGGTGAACTAAGTGGACGCCGAGACGTGTTTTCGTAGAGGCTTACAATTCAAACCGTTCGTGATCACCAATAGTCACTGTTGTCTTTATTGTTTTTCAAGGAACCCATTGTAAGTATTCACATCCTTTCCTCTCGATTTTGGTTTTGCGTTCTTGGATCGCTGGTGAGACCATCGTGTTTTGTTTCGCTGCGCCGTGGGGTGCACCGACGGTCCCAACAATGGCCACCCTCACAGTGGTATTCACATTAGTTTTTTTATTTCTGACCTACTGATCATTTCTTTGGACTCAACGATCCCCTCACAATCATATGTTCATACACCCATCTTAACGGTGTTTTTACTTCATCGATTTTTGTTTTGACTCTACGACCTTCATTGACAGTATTAATTCCCTGATTTTGATGATCTGGGATCGGATTTGCAGCAATTCATGGTGCCTCTGAGTCATTAAAAGACACAACCTTTCTCTTGATCAAGTCTTCGACCACCCTTTTGAAGGTAATACATTTTTTATTGTGTCCCTCGAATATTGGCATGTTACTCGCAAGTTTCGTTCTCATTATACCACTTAGGGAAATGTGGTTGGATAGGATCTACATACTTTGGTGACACTACATATGACTTGAATAATCCTTGGAAATGTTCACTATATGTCACCAGGATAGGTGTGAAAGTTGTTCTTTCAGTAATGCTCTTGCGCTTGGTTTTTCCTTGAGGCGTGGGGTTTCTAGCTTTAGGTTTACTCACACAGAAGTTCACATTGTTTACCTCTCATTCCTTCTTTTTTCACGAAGGGCTTCTTTATTGAGCTTTGGCCGCCAACAATTTGGCATTTCTTTAATGATCTCTCAATCATTTCCCCACACATAACTATGTCGGAGAACCTTTTCATAGATACACCTAGCATATGATCAATATAAGTGGATTTCAGAGTGTTAATGAACATGGTTATGAACTCTCTTTCAACCAATGAGGGGTGAACCTGGGCAGCAATATCTCTCCAACGTTGTACATATTGGCGGAAGCTCTTGTTATTCCCCATGTATATGTTCTAGAGAGTAACCCTATTGGGCATCATGTCAATGACATGTTGATATTGCTCTTTAAAGGCATTCGCTAAGTCTTCCCAAGACCCTATTTTAGCTTGGGTCAACCGGTTGTACCACCTTCTGGCAAATCCTATCATACTTGCCTGAAAGTAATGTATCAAGAATCTATCATCCCTAACGAAGCCAGTCATCTTTTGTAGAACATTGTTAAGTGTGCAATGGGGCATGTCTTTCCTTCATACTTCTCAAACTCAGGCATCTTAAACTTAGGCAGCAAAACCAAATCAGAAACCAAACTTAATTCCACAACATCTATCTCAACTTGAGAGCCTTGCCCTCCCATTTCCTTAAAGAAGTCAATGCACAAATCTTTTAAATGTTTAGGTACTTCATTCTTCATTTTCTCGATTTCATCAAAATCTGGAGCATTGTACTCGTTTGGATTGTTATGAGGGTTTGTGACAACTACATAAGCTTTAACAGTAGAGGAACCTGTGGGATGCCCAACAAGCTTTTCAAGTGAGATGACCTATCTAGGACCAGACTGTACTGGAGCATTTAAGAAGTCTTGGCTACTGCAATATCTTTCTCTTTTCTTACCATGCCGCTCAGCCCAGATAATTTGGTCACGATGTCATTACCATGTTGGATTGACTTTTCATTATGCGATCAATAGCGAATCTCTGTGACTGCTCCATCTTGTCCTCCCATTCTTATTTCATCTTCAATAGTCTCTATTGAAGTTCCTTTTGCATTTTATCGAGTTTAACATCCATTTTATTGGACTTACTTCTGGTAGTATGTGTATGTGTGGCTTCAGACTATTTTTTATCAGTTTCCAGGGTATCTTTCTTCAAAAGAAATGTTCATAAATTGATGTCCTTATTATTATGGTTGTTTTCTTTCAAAAAATACAATAATGAGAAAAATGCAGAATGCAAATACAAAAGGTATCAATTTCCAAAAGTAACTATTCTTAGAAAACGTTACATTCATCTAGAAGATTTTTTATCATTACAAGAGAGATTAATCTATATATACGGTTTGGCCCTTTTACTTAGCTCCATAACCTCAGTCATGATTCCAACCACTTTTTCTTCTTACTCAGAGGATAAACTACTACGAAGTAGAATGACCTCAACCCTGTTGGCTAGCTCTTGTGTGTAGTGAGCCACGTCACTCATTTGTGATATTGCTTTGCCCATCATACGTTCACGTTCCTCAACCAAAATTTGGTGGTGTTCATACGTATCATTCCATCCAGCATCAATATGAGTAATTTCCCTTTCAAGGTTGGTGATGTCCATTCGAAAGCACTGAAACTCACTTTCTAGTATTCTGACTCGCTCTCGCAAAGATTTATTCTCCTCACGAGAAAGCCTTAAGTTCATCGACCTAGGTGGTACTTACACTTGAAGTAAGGACTCTTCAAGATACGAGACATGATCCTTGAGCTCATTATTCATAGCTCGAGATTGATTCAAATCTTCTTCAAAACTGGTCTGTAAATCTTCCATTTCATTGGTTGCCTATTCTTTATTCAGAATCTTTGCATCAAAGACCCAATCTCGGCTTGTTTCCTTTCAAGAATTCAGTTCCATCCTTACCTTTCAACTCATACCTCATTTTATTTTGCTCTCTTGCTTCATCGAGTTCCCGAATCTGATCTCTAGCCTTAAATTCTTCCAGCATATTGTTCATTTCAGTTTTTAAACCACGAACTCGATTCTTTCCTGCTTCCAACTCTTTCAAGCTAGTTTCCTTCTCAGCTTTCCATTTCTCAGCTATACGACTTTCAATCTTAAGCTTCTTGGTCGCTTCTCTTTTCTAAGCTTTATATATGTCCCTCAATTTCTTCTCAACTTCAATTATTTTAAGTTGGCGTTTGTTTTCAGCCTCCAAACTTTGAACACGACGCTTCTCGATTGATAACTCTTTAGCCCATTATTGTGATGTCTTGTCAGATCCAGACACTTTCTTTGCCTTTTTTAGGTCACTGTAACACTTTTTCAGGGTAGCCAGTTCAATATCAACTTTCTCTTTATATTTTCTTAACAAATCAAATTGTTTGGCATGGAAACCCATATCGAGATCTAACATGAAGTTCTCTTGTTTAACCTTTTCCATTGCCTTGTCCCATTTCTTTTTTCAGTTTCAAACTCAGCAGTAAGAATCTCTACTTGTGAGGGCACTGCCCTGATATACTCCTTCCAAGGGATAACTTCTCCTTGATCTGGTAAAGGGACATTTTCGTTCTTTCTTGCAATGCTCCAAGCCTCATTGTCTGGTGTGTACAAAACATCCCCAGCCACAGCTCTTATCCGAAAGGTTTTTTTTCCAAGAAAGAGATAAATCACATGCTTTCTTCTTGTAATGTTCTCCATAGTATGTGATTTTAGATTTACTCAAGCAGCTCATAACTGTGACAAATTGGCGCGCTCTATACTGTATGAGGACCATTAACGGGGCATAGTTGACTCCTCCCCATAATCCCAACAATGAAACGTAGTCGAGATCTACACATCTGAATAAAAATGTTGGTATATCCTAGCCAAGGAACACACCAATTGATGTCTCGGTCCTGTAAATTACTGAAAACTGAGATCTATCGTCTCCTTGGCAATCCCTCTGGCCACTCCTTGCTAAGAAATTCTTTCAAGGGTGAGTACATGTGTAGAAATGGTGATAAGACACTTTCTCTTCTTTCTAAAAATGACTACGAATCCAGATGGTGAGTAGTTGATCGCAGCCTATGAATCCACCTCCATCCAATCTATGACAATTATTTAAGAATCGAAAGTTCTCTACCAAGATAGTCAGTGCAGGATTTATACCTCTCTCCAATCTGTCAAAAAAATTTGCAACAACAGCCTCCACGTGGAACAAAGTCTTTGGGAATATCACCAGGTCATATATAGCCAGAGCAAAGGTGTCTAATTTCTTATCTTCATCTATGTGTGATAACTCTGTAAAAAGTCCATATTTAGGGCCTTTTCACTTAAGTTATTGACTGTATAAGAGCTCATATAGGATCATATAGATGCATTTACGAGCATATAGTTACATGTGGTGGAAATATATTTTGTCGCGACATTTTATTTTGTAAACGGTGCTACATTATAAGGAAGGTATTTTGTTTGATGATGTGCAGGATTCGGAGTAAGGATAAGCAAAAGGGAATTGTCGTGACATGACACGACTAGTGAGCAGAATGTAAATGCCAAATCGAATGACATTTTGAAAGAAAAAAAGATGAAATATGATATTTTCAAGAGCCAACTGTCCTTGTCCTCACGTGCCCTCAACCACCAGTCACCCAATAGGAGACATCTGCCACCTGGGTCATCAGATTCTGTTGAGACCATGCCCAGCTGCAAGCTGATCCTGTCTAGACCATATCCAGCTGCAAGCTGATCCTGTCTGGACCACGTCCAGCTGTAAGCTGATCTTGTCTAGTCCACGCCCAACTACCCAATAGGGGACCACTACAGCATCTGCCTCACCCCTCACGTGAAATAAACTAGCTTGGGGTATCCTACGAATTTTAGCATAAAACCCTAGGTTTATTCACCACTATAAATAGGAGAAGAAGCCACTAGATTAAAAGACTTGATTTTTGAAAAAAGATTGAGAGGCGGCTAAAAGAAAAAAGTTCCTCCTTTTTGCGTCAATCGCTTTTGTCGTGGCATTCATCCATTAGCAAGCTCGAGGGCATGGCGAGCTAGGCGTCCGAGAGAGCTAGCAAGCTAGGGCAGTTCGTGGTGGTCGAGGGGAGCTCTGGCAGTGCACGTCGAAGGTTTTTCCTCCATCCCTTTACTATTTACTTTCATTTATCTTATTTGAGTTGTATGGAACAGATTAATTTCATGCCTTGTTGTTTAGAATATTTGAACTCCACCATGAACTAGTCTTATTTAGTGGGAGTTCTTTATGGATATTTAAGTTTTATTTTAATGGATGGTTGTTTTTGTATGATGTTATTTATTTTGTTTATGATGTTTAATGCCTTAAGGTTGTAGGAGCTATGAGAGTAGCCATTCCTTAGGAGATTGCTTAGTGTTCAAGAGAATGACTAAGTAGCATATCCTTAGTGTTCGAGAGAAACTAGGGAGGATCCGTATAAACAAGGGGTTCTAGATAATAACTAGGCCTAATCCAACCTTAGACATAAGGCTAGGATTTCAATCGACTAAAAGGAGTAATGCTCGATAGAGAGGTTAGATGCTAGTGTTGCCGATAAGTGGTAATGCCATGACAAATTCTGTTATCTGAATCAATAGGATCTTTGCACTTGATATCGCCAATATGTTTTCCATGGCATCCTGAACCTGTTAAGTCCCTCGACTAGAGATAGCGTAGGGCACCCTTAGTAAACTCTGTCGGGCAAGTAAGACATAGAAGTAACACCATCCTGAGAAGTAGACTTAAGTTTTCTAAGTAACTCCTATCATTCATTCCCGTAGTAGCTTGTTGTGTGAGGATTGTTAAGTCATTTCAAGTCCAGTATTTACATTTTATTTTTCCTTTACATTTTCATTTGATTGTACTAAACACAATTTAATTTACCACGACATTTCCATTTACTTCCATATTCCATTACACCATCATTCCACTCCCACCAACATCCATTTCACTTTTCCACAGTATTCTCATTTATATATACCATCACTAACTATACTTAAGTGAAATAGTAAATTGCTTTGACTGACCTTATAAATTTCCTCCAATCCCTGTGGATACGATACTCACTCACACTGTATTACTTGTTTGATTGTGTATACTTGCACATATTTCACTACCATATTTAGTAGTCACAATTCGCGGACAAGTTTTTGGCGTCGTTGCCGGGGATTGGCAACTGGAAGTTGATTAGTTTTTTCATAGAATTTTATTTTACTTGTTCATTTTTTGCATAGTTTACTTGTTATTTTCTTTGTGTTATTCAGGTTTTTATTTTACGTACTCAATGTGCTCAAGCAAACATGTATCATATCTGAAATCAAGGAATTGGTCAAGAGGAAGATCAAAATGTCGAGGCAATTCTGAATGTTGGGAATGCAACTAGGCCTCGTACTATTCGAGATCATTTAAACCTTATTCTGAATGACCTAAATCCTGGAATTATGGCACCCAAGATTTAGGCAGCCCACTTTGAGCTCAAATTGGTTATGTTCGACGTGTTGGACTTGATTGGACAGTTTGGTGGTGCTCCTCATGAGGATGCAAGATAACATGTTCGGGCATTTTTGGAGGTCTATGACTCCTTTAGACAACAAGGTGTGCATGAAGATGTGCTGAAATTGGAATTATTTCCATATTCTTTGAAAGATCACGTCGGGCATGGCTTAATGGAGTACCTTCTGGCTCGATAAGGTCTTGGGTAGACTTGTGTAAAAAAACTTTGTTATGGCATAATCCACTGAATATGAACAACCATCTTAGGAATGTCATAGCATATTTTCAACAAGTTGATAAAGAGTCTATGTATGAGTGTTGGGACCGATACAAAAGTTTGCTTCTCAAGTACACTAATCATGGATTCCATGATTTGACTCAAGTTAAGATGTTCTACAATGGAGTCAATACACCCATGAGGATGATGCTAGATGCCTCGACAAATGGGACATTGCTTGATAAATCACCTGCAGAGGCATTTGAGATTCTGGATAGGATTGCCAACAATGATTATCAGTTTTCATCTTTAAGGCTTAGAGCCGAGCGAAAAGTGTCTGGGACATTTGAGTTAGATACTACAGATTTCGTGTCTGCCCAACTTTCTGCCATGACCAATATGTTGAAGAATTTGAAACAATCAAGTGAGGTGAAAGAAGTGAAGACAACCAACTCGGTATGTCAATTATGTCATGGAAATCACCATGAGAGTGAGTGTCCGACCAATCCAGAGTCCATCAACTATATAGAGAACTACAATCGAGGCAACAACAACCCCTATTCTAACACCTACAATCTTAGATGGTGTTAGCATCCAAACTTCTCTTAGGGAAATCAAGGAACCAGCAATGCTAGTCAGCCCACTAGGCAACAGAACTTCAGTGACTCCCAGGGTTTTCAAACGAATATGCCATGGCATAATTCTAACAAGGGAGTTCCATCTTCATCCAACACAAGCTCTTTAGAGGGCACAATTCAAGATTTTATAGCAACCACAAAGACCATGTTGCAAGACCATGCTACCTCAATAAAAAATTAATGAGTTTTACTTTAGAGCCAAAACTCATCTTTGAGGGCCTTGGAGGGTCAGGTTGGCCAAATTGCCACGGCATTACATTTTTTCCCACAGGGAAGTCTACCTAGTGATACTGAAGTCACTAAGGCTCAAGATATGGAACATTTTGGTACATTCACCTTAAGGACTAGCATCAAAATCTACAAAGATGTTAAGTTTGGGGGGAGACACTCGGAGAGCCCGGTCATGAGATTGTACACGAAGATCTAAATGTGCAAGAAGATTCATATTCACTGGAAAACAATGATGAGTGTTCGAAGAGTGCAGCCAATGAATACAAGAAAATTTTTGCCACGACAAAAGAAAATACCCCATCGGTAGGGGTTGATGACCAAAGGAAAGCTGAGAATTATGCGCAACAAATTTTATGCACTTATAATTACTTGAAGCTTGATGAAGAAAACGAAGAGGAGTTCGAGGATATTCCAAAGGAGATTAGTCAGTCTAACTTACTCATAGCTAGTTTAGGTACAAAATTTAAACTTTTGGATTTTATTGAATTTACTCACCCTAAACCCCAAGTGATTGTTCATCTGTCTAGGATAGAAATTATAAAAGAATTAAGGAATGAAAGGGAGATCAAGGAAAAATTCCCTAATGAGAAATTATTATTTGCCGCGGCATTTTCAATTTTCTCGTTAGTATTGTTTTGCTTCCTTACTTTAATAGCCTAGGAAAGAACAAGGTCATACACGATAGTGGCTACTGTCATAGGGATGACCTCGACCTTTTCAACGAATTTGCTGCTCAAATGATTACAAGTTGCCACAGTAAGAAAAAGCGAAAAGAGATCTCATTCCACTACCATCCAGCTTCATGGAGAGAGCACTTTGAATGAGATATGACTATTGCAAAGGTCCTACAATTCAGATGTGGACGACATAAAATGCTAGGGAAAAATATTTTAAAGGTGGAACTATTATATGTGTGGGGCATTTTGGTCTACACTAGTACTCCGATCGAACGAGACAAAACTTACATAACAATTTGAAATGTTTCAGAAAGCACAAACTCTCAAACATGTGGACAAGGGTAAAGCCCCTACAATAGTTGCACCCACTTAGAAAGAATACTTAATTTGTGTTGGCACAAATGATGACATTGTTGATGATGTCCACCCATCTGCATATATGCCACAGTAAATTGCAACGCTTCTGGCCAAGCGGACCCAAGATCAAGTGGGTAATCTAACCAACAACCTGATGACCTTCTTTGCTTATATCAAGCGAAAGGATGAGGATGAGGATGTGGAAATAGGCTTCATGGACCTCCTTCCGCATGTAGCTCTTGATCTTCCAGTCTTCACATATACACTTTTACGAACATCTACAAATGCCATGACATCAGCAGATGCTCAACATACTAGATAATGAGGATGAACGAGGAGATGTTGAACCAATCTGCATAGTGCCTACAACTGAGCGACAAGTGACTAAGCCCTAACTACCAACTCTAACAGCACCATCGCAGCTCACGAAGCCACACAATGCAACACAATCGAAATTGTCGTAGCAATTCCCTTTGCACAAGAGTCGACGTCCTTTGAAGAAGGTGTCTGAATGTGAGGAACCTCATTCACCTCAATCTCGAAAGACCTTAAGACCCCTTACTACACCACCATCAAATTCTAAACATTCCAACCCCACCCCCATTGTGTAAGTACGTGCGTCGTACAACAGACATAGCACCACCACCATAAATAGTCAAGGTACCTTGCATAGCATGTAGTCTAGTTTTACCTTAGTTTTTATTTATCATTGAGGACAATACTTCTCTCAAGTTTGGGGGTGGTAGGGTTCTCAATTCATTGCATGATAGTATTAGTATAATGAATATGCCATGACATTAGTAAAAGTTCGAGTTAGTTTTTTTGAGTAAATTAATTATGCCCAATGATGATGAACTCTTTATGGCTAGAATTGAATGTACATGACTGTTGAGGATGATAAAAACAACTCTAGGACTTATTTCTTTGAAACCTTTGGATACCGATTGTATGTTTTCCATGCTTAAGGAACTTAGAAATATTTTATAACAGAACTCTTGCATGCCTTGGCATAAAAATTTGATAATGAATGATGAAAACCCCGCATAAAAATGAATAAAATTACGAATAAATTATTTGGTATATCTGTAGAGGGAAACTCCACTATACCATGGCATTGCCTATAAACTGCATTTAAATAAATGGCAGCCATGGCATATGAGTAAATGAAAGTAGTCATGAGATGACTCTACCTGACTAGTTTGGGGGTGGAAGGTATGCTCCCTTTGACCTAGAGTGTGGGATGGTAGGTGTGATGGGCGAACTCCCTCGTAGTAGTGTTAAAAAAGAAGAAGAAAAAACAATGCGGGAGTAAACTTTTAAATGTCGTGGTAAAACAAAAGAGCTTGCTTAGAAATTTTCTAGATTTGTTAAGCATGGACTTGATACAATCACACGCACACACTCACACACAGGATCTTGTCCTAGGAGACAGTACTTGATTTCTCAAACTAGTCTAGCATGTTGAAGCCAAATGTTCTGAGGGCTGAAATTATATCCCATATAACTATCTTGAACCTGAACTTGCCATGGTATTTTTATTTTGCTTAATACTATCCATTGCTTGAGGACAAGCAATAACTTAAGTTTGGGGGTGTGATAACTCCATAAGGAGTCTATATTTAGGGCCTTTTCACTTAAGTTATTGAGCTCGTATAGGATCATATAGATGCATTTAGGAGCATATAGTTGAATGTAGTGAAAATATATTTTGTCATGGTATTTTATTTTGTAAACGGTGATGCGTTATAGGGAAGGTGTTTTGTTTGATGATTTGCAGGATTTGGGAGCAAGGATAAGCAAAAGGGAATTGTCGTGACATGACGAGACTGCTAATTAGAATACAAATGCCAAATCGAATGACATTTTGGAAGCGGAAAATGAAAGATGATATTTTCAAGAGCCAGTTGTCCTTGGTTTCACGTGCCCTCAACCACCAGTCACCCGATAGGAAACATCTGCCACCTGGGTCATCTGATTCTATCGGGACCACGTCCAGCTACAAGCTGATCCTATCTGGTCCACGTCTAGCTACCCAGGAGGGGACCACTGTTGCATCTGCCTCACCCCTCACATGAAAGAAACTAGCTTGGAGTATCCTAAGAATTTGAACACAAAACCCTAGGTTTATTCACCACTATAAATAGGAGAGGAAACCACAAGATTAAAAGACTTGATTTTGGAGAAAAGTGAAGAGTCGACTAAAAGAAAAAGGTTCCTCTTTTTTGTGTCAATCGTTTTTACCGTGGAATTCCTCCATTAGCAAGCTTAAGGGGTGGTGAGCTAGGCGTCCAAGAGGAGCTAGCGAGCTAGGACAGTTCGTGATGGCCAAGGGGAGCTCCAGCAGCGCGCGTCGAAGACTTTTCCTCCATCCCTTTGTTGTTTACTTTCATTTATCTTATTTGGGTTGTATGGAACGGATTTATTTCATGCCTTATTGCTTGGAATATTTGAACCCCACCATGAACTTGTTTTATTAGGTGGGAGTTCTTTATGGATATTTAAGTTTTATTTTAATGGATGATTGTTTTTGTATATTGTTATTTGTTTTGTTTATGATGTTTAATGCCTTAAGGTTGTAAGAGCTATGAGAGTAGCCATTCCTTGGGAGATTTCTTAGTGTTTGAGAGAATGACTACGTAGCATATCCTTAGTGTTCGAGAGAAACTAGGGAGGATCCACATAAGCAAGGAGTTTTAGATAGTAACTAGGCCTAATCAAACCTTAGACATAAGGCTAGGATTTCAATCGACTAAAAGGAGTAGTGCTCGATCGATAGGTTAGATGCTAGTGTCACCGTTAAGTGGTATTACCGTGACATATTTTGTTATCTGAACCAATAGGATCTCTGCACTTGCTAACGCCAATAGGTTTTCCATGGTATTTTGAACCTGTCGAGCCTCTCGACTAGAGATAGCATAGGGCATCCTTAGTAAACTCTGTCCGACAAGTAAGGCATAAAAGTAAGACCATCCTGAGATGTAGACTTAAGTTTTCTAAGTGAATCCTACCATTCATCACCATAGTAACTTGTTGTGTGAGGCTTGTCAAGTCATTTTATTTAAGTCCAATATTTACATTTTTTCCTTTACATTTTCATTTGATTGCACTAAACACAATTTAATTTACCAAAACATTTCCATTTGCTACAATATTCCATTACACCATTATTCCATTCCCACCAACATCCATTTCATTTTTCCACATCATTCTCATTTGTATATACCATCACTAACTATACTTAGGTGAAATAGTAAATTGCTTTGACTGAACTTATAAATTTCCTCCAATCCCTGTGGATACGATACTCACTCATCATTTATTACTTGTTTGATTGTGTATACTTGCACATATTTCACGACCATATTTAGTAGTCACAATTCGCAGATAATTTGCTCGAGTATCACCTTCTTGAGACAATGCCACGAAAAACACTCACTTTCTTCCTTTAGTTGGATGTGCTCTACTATCCAATTTTCACCTCTACCAATAATCTTCACAAGTTTGCTTTTGAAGGATTGGACTTTCGGAGGTCTGGAATAAATTCTATCCACATGGAGGCTCTCGAAGTAAAATAGAGTTGTATACTCTTCTATTGTTGGCGTCAAATCTTGTCTATTGAATGTGAAATAGTTGTATGTTCCAGAATTGAACCAGAGCTTTAAGAACTGTTCATGTATCTTTACATAGAGGAGATAGGTTATGTCTCCATATTTCTTGTGGAATTTCTCCTTGGTAGCTACTCTCCAGCTCTCCCAAATCTATATCAGCTCTTGTAGATCATTCTACTTAAAAATGACATTGATATCTATGGACATCTGTGATACATGATCATCAGGTAAACTATTTCCTTTTACTTTTTGTGTTTCTTCAGAGCAACCTCAGATAACCATATTAGGTTCTTCCTTGTTATGAAAACTCTTTTCCATCTTAATGATCGCTCTTCGACTCTTATCAACACCTTTCTTTTATTTATGGTGATCATGCAATGCCAAAAAATAAACAATCAAACATAGAAAATGAGTCAGTATAAAAGAATTCAAATATCAAGCAAATATTATTAAAAGGTAATTGCAACACCTTCCCACATGCTTTTTTCCCTTATTAGGTTAAATCCTACCCAAAACACGATTTCTGGCCCCATGCTTTATTCGAAAATAAACCTAACCACATGTTTTTCTAGTTCACATAATTTATTCAGAAAGAAAAATAATACGAATAAAGATGATAGGCATAGTGTTGTTTCTTCTTTCTGTACACTTATTCGGGTACCTAACAACGGACAAAGTTTCGGCATGAATTTTAGTAGGGCGAGTTAATAGGGCTCACTATATACGGTATTGGGTTCTAAGAAAAAAGGTACTCAAAATATCCATATTGGTGCCTCCTTAGGTTGCCAAACCCTCATCCTGGCCCATTACAGGCTCGTGCAGATCGAGTTCAATTCGAGAGGATACATTCCCTTGTGTCCATGCGGAGAAACAATTTATTTCACGTAGACATAAGGTATATGAACCCCAAAGGTTACTTTCTAAAACTCATGCAGTGAAACAAATCAACTCATGTAGGCTAAGTTTTCACCTTAACTTAAAAGGAACAAAGCTCTTAAGTGAACTTATGGTATGTAAATGCACGTGTTGTGTATGAGGAGAAACTCACAAACCTTTAAAAACACGAAAAAAGACAACACTTTCATAAGTTCCAAAAATCTTTCCAAACCTGAAGACCACTAAAATCAAAGATCAATTAGTTAAAAATAGAATAATGCATGATATGTTAAAACTCAAAATAAACAAAAGGATCATAAATTAAATAAAATTTAAGTTTGTAATTCCCAATAATAAAAGCATTGTATAATCATTTACGGCCTGACTCTCTAAGTCCCCAGCGGAGTCACCAAGCTATCATAACGTCTCCCTCGAGGATTCGTTAGACTTAAAAAATTTATTCGGGGAAGGCGATGAAATATAATTTTGAAACAAATTGATTTTGGAGTCGCCACCAACCTTTAAGTTAGGTAGGTTGAAAACCTAAAATATCATTTTAATGAGTTCAAAAAAATCATTAAAACGAAAAATTGGTATGCGTTTTGCCAAAAATTCATTTTAAGAGTTGGGAGTCGATTACATGTGAGAAAGGGTGAGCACCCCCACAACGCCCAATTTTGGTACCTAAACAATCCTTCTATTTATTCGAATTTATTTAAAAATGTCTATTTTCAAAAAAAAACTAAAACAATGTTGCTTTTGTAAATAGGGAAATAAAAATTTGCTGACAAATAATAAATGCAGTGGGTAAAAAAATTAAAGAACCCAAAATATATTTTTATAGAATAAAGCTATTTATTTAACCCCAAAAAAAATATATTATTTTTATAAGAGAAATCACATTATTTTGTATGAACAATCATTGAAAATGAACTTCATTTATAGTTAGGAGACTTTTTAATGGATTCCCCTCACAAAATGATGTATCTTTAATTTTATAGATGACATAGTTTAAAAGAGAATAGTATTATATTAACTTTTTAGAAATGTTCAGATAAAAGAATGTCTTTTTGTGCGAGCAATCCTCGGAAATACACTTCCTTTGTAGTTAGGAGACTTTTCCATAGATTCCCCTCACAAAAAGACATTACCTCACATTTTCCTTATATCAAAGATAAAAATAAAATTAAATAAAATAAAATAAAATTTGAATGAGATAAAAAATTTTAAAAAAAGTAAAACAAAGAAAACTATCGAATAAAAAAATTTTGTGCGAAAAATCTTCGAAAGACACTTTCCCTTGTAGTTGGGAGATGTCTTCATAGATCTCCCCCAAAACAAAAGTTTCTTATTTGCATATACAAAAAATGATGACTTATATAAAAAATAAAGTTTGAATAATAATATAGATGTGTGATAAAAAGGTAGCGCTAATAAAGATAACTAAGTTCGATTTCGAATCTAAAATACAAGTCAAACATCGATAGCCTACTAGCATAAACGAGGGAGCAACAGACAATATTAAAATACCAACCAAGTAAGAGGATAAATAAATAAGGTTGGAACGTAAATAATAAAAAGTATAGGCATTAAATGTAAATATACCACATGCAAAATCAATGACTAAAATAAAATGAAGTGTAAGTTAATATACTTAAATGCAAATATAGAAAATAAAATGCTGGAAATTAAAAAATGACTGAAATAAAATGCAAGAAAATTAAAGGGCGGAAAAATAAAGTACTGGAATTTAAAGTGCTAGAAAATAAACAAAATAAAAAAAAGAAATAAATTGCATAAATTTAAAAGTTAGAGGGTTGTTTTTAACCGTTTAACCCGGACCATAAATAATGTGGATCATCCCCCAGCGCGGGTCACCACAAGGTCATTGAATATTCGAATGTTAGAAAGTTAGCGGGTTAGTTTGTGCAATAAATTAAAATGTTAGTAAGTTAGTAATAACAATAAAAATCAAAAGTTAGTAATGTTAGTATGAACAATAAAATAAAAGTTAGAATATTAATTCGAACGATAAAATAAATGTTAGAATGTTAGTAGATTAGTGACTAAATTAAAAAAACAAAAATAAAATGCAGAAATCGAAATAAATGAACAGGAAATGTAACAAAGTAGTAACTAAATTGCAAAAAATTAAAAATAAGGTGCCAAAATTAACAAAATAAAAAAGTGCATGGATATGGTGATAAGAATGTAAAAACATGGCATAAGGGGAGGGGTATACGTGATTTCACCATTTATTCAGCTTATATATACTTCATTTTAACCATTTTGGGTAAAAAAGCCTAGCCCCTTTAGATATCATTCTCTCTTTTCCTCTCTACTTCTTTCACCGGCCTAAACTTACCCAAGGGCAAAAACCCAATCGGCCACCATACATCTGTGGCCAAACCAGTTCCGATGAACCCCTTGGACTCCCATCCTCTCTACCCTAACCAAGAGCGAACCCAAAAAACCCCCACAAGGAAACGAAACCCTTTTATTTTCCCTTGACCGAAACTAAACAAAACCCTCCACCACCATTCCCGGTGGCCTTTACTCTTCGACCGCCACCACCGATGGCCGACTGACACCGAACTCAACCTAAAAGTCTAAGGGTGTGTTTGGTTCATAGAATGTAAGATTACTAGTGAGAATAAAAGATTACCAGGGAATAGGATTACTGGAATGTTGTATTTTGTGTTTGGTTGGTTTAGCAGGAATGTAAGATTAACGTGTTTGGTTAAAGGAATAAACGATTATTGGAATATATATTTGACCAAATTGTCCTTATTATATATTTGTTTTTTAACAAGTTGAAAAATATTTATATACTTTCTTTAAAAAAATTAAATTCATAAAATTTTATAATTTTTTTACAAAATTAAAATATAAAAGGTTTAATGAAAGAGTAAACTTTTATTTTAACCACTTCATATAAAATTTTAATTATAGATTTTTTTGTAAATATAAAATAGTTTAAGGATAAATTTGTAATTTAACCTTCGTAGAATTTTTATTATTCAATGATAAAAGAATGATATTTTTGAAAATAAAAATTAAGGGCATTTTAGTCTAAAACGCTGGTAATCCAACAATACCTAAGGGAATGGAGGTAATGGCATTCCCGGTAATATACCCAAAAAAATCCACTATTGGTAATAAAACATTACCGGGAATGACATTCCCGGCCAACCAAACGGGGGAATATGGATTCCATTCCCATGGGAATCCACATTCCCCAAACCAGACAACCCCTAAAAGCTTCCACCTTTCCTTGTTTTTTAGCAAATCTACAAAAAAAACAAAATAAGACCCCCTACATGACTAACTACCTGGTTTCCCAGCAGTTTACGACCCTAAAGGTTACATCTTTTTCGATGGGGGCCCTTATTCCGATGAGGAAAACCCACGCTAAGATAAAAACTCTAGCTTTATTAGGCTTTTAGTTGCTTTTTTCGAATGGTAAAAAATAGCACGAAAAAAAAGGAAAATACCTTGGCTGGTTCTTATTTTGAATCTGAATTTTTTTTATTTGTATTGATTTTTCCGAAAGGTTTTTCCGTGATCTTTACACTATTTGGTGGGGTTTTTATAATCCCATTCGGTTTACATGAAAAGGGAAAGGAAATAAACTTCTTTTTGCTTTTTTGTTGTATGGCCGAGAGAGGAAAGGGGTGAAAGGAGCCACCTTTCCCCGTTGATTTGTTCTTCATGCTCATCCGAGGGTCGAGACATGTCGAGGTAGCCACCTGACAACCATATAGGAGCGACTTTTCTGTTGATACTGTCGGGATATGGTGGACGCGCATGCGTGGGCGGATCGAGCTTTTCCTCACAAGCGGTAGTGCTGGTCATTAGGGATGAGAACCCTAATTTTTGGTATGATGTGATTTGGTTCGTTAGATCTAAAGTAGATTCAATGGCTGAGATGAGGCGGCGGCTGACTCTAAGGTTTAGAAATTCTATTTTTTTTTCTTTTCTCACGTGGGCCTCTGCATCCATTGGGCCTTAGTTGGATTTAATTGTGGTCTGATTTGTATTTGTGTTTAGCATTTGTAATGGACCTAAAAAACAAAACAAAACAAGTTTATATTTAGTTTAATTATAATTAATATCTATATATATAGTTATACTCCATGTGTACATATGAAACAAAACAAACTAAAATCCAAACCCGGATAAAATATAGTGTCTACACCGGTGTTTGCTATTGGAAAACTGGCGAAGGGGATGGGTTTTGTTGCTTTGGATTATGGCCATGGCTACCCTTTTCGTTTGGAAATTCATGCAGTACAGAAACAGGGCTGCATTTCAAGTCATGGGGTATTGTTTATGTACCGCAAAAGGTGCTGCCGAGACACTCAAGCTCAACATGGCTTTGGTTCTTCTACCCGTTTGTCGAAACACATTGACTTGGCTTCGATTGACCCAAGCAAGGTCCTTCGTCCCTTTCGACAGCAGCATTATTTTCCACAAGGTAAGAAATGAGATTTACAGTGTACTTGTATGAGCTTTGTAGATTGAAAGTCGAAACTTATTCAGTAATGATTGTTTTTTAGCAGACAATTGCACTCTGTTTTGGACAGACAATTTCGTGTGCAATAGCCATTGGGGTCTTGGTTCATGCAGGAAACCATTTAGCTTGTGATTTCATCAGCCTGACCGATTCCCCTACCGAGAAATTCGCACTCATAGCCTCTGATTTCAGTCAGGACAAGCGACCGACGTATATGGAGCTTTTGATCAGTATTCTAGGCGTGATGGGGATTGCCATGGTGATTCACATGTCCATTTTGTTTATATTAGCAACGAGTCACTTCCGGAAGAACGTTCTGCGATTCCCTGTGCCGTTCAACAGATTGACAGGCTTCAATGCATTCTGGTACTCCCATCACCTTCTCGGTCTTGTGTACAATTTGTTGGTGATCCATGGGACATTCTTGTACTTGGCACACCAGTGGTATCAGAAATCGGTAAGAGCTTCAGCATCGTAGTTCCCTTTAGATTAATAACCAAAAACAAGCATCTCAACTTGACCTAGTACTAACTATGTTGTTGTTTGCAGACATGGATTTTCATGTGTCCATTGCTGCTTTACTTAGGGGAGCGTAGTGTAAAAACAAGTAGAGCAGAGCATTATTCAGTAAAATTATTTAAGGTAAGTTTTAGTTGTTTCTTTACAAATTCTAGTCTTTAGCTAAACTAGGTAACCATTCGAGCTCGATGTGCAGGTTTCGGTACTACCCGGAAATGTCTCAGCATTTTCAAGTCAAAACTGCAAGGATTCAAGTACAAAAGTGGGCAGTACATATTCTTACAGTGTCCATCAATCTCCCCATTTTATATTACCTCGGCACCTCGAGACGAGTATCTTAGTGTTCATATCCGGACAGTCGGAGATTGGACTCAGGAACTGAAACGGGTTTTCACCAAAGTTAACGACTCGCCTTTCGTCATTGGCCGAGCTAGATTCGGTGGCCCTGGATATATTGATCACAACTGGTATAAACTACACTAGTGAGAAAAAACTTCTTATATTCAAATCTTACGAGTATCAACGTAATGTGCTTCACTGGTGCAGCCAACCTAAGTTACTCGTCGCTGGTCCGTACGGAGCTCCGGCACAAGACTACCGGAATTACGATGTTCTCCTCCTCGTGGACTAGGAATCGGAGCTACTCCTTTCATAAGCATCCTTAGAGATCTCTTAAACAACTCAAGACCAGAAGACCAAATGGTACATACATATGTTCATGATTCAAACCACTTCTCTGTTAGGACTATTAAGTACTTATTCCGGCCAATTTGATGGTATATAGGATTCAACAACAGAAATGAGTAGTTCAAATGATAGCTGGAAAGAAGTCTTTAGAAAAATAGCTTCAAAACATCCTCAAGCCACAGTAGGTAAGTACCTTTCTAACCTACTACGAGCTCTTAAAAATACAGCATCAATGGTTGTACGCTACCAACTAATGAAGAGAATATATAGAAATACATATACATAGATGTGTATGTACATCATTTATGACCTTTCAGCTTAACTCACAGGCTCACAGCTGTTATGCTTAGTTGAATTAATGGAAGAGAATCAAAATTGTAATGATAAAAAAATATGGAAGACTTTTGATATGAATCAAGAACATGCTTAGCATCATACTAGAAATTTTCTAATTATGGTTTTAGTCTTTCTAATGGGTTGAAATTAGGGATCGACACGAGACAATATAAGTTATTTATTTTATCATCTCAACCCTATTATGCTTTGTCCTTTGGTGATGCCATGACCCTCTTCCGACCCGATTTGGTATTAATATTTTTTTTTATTTTTATTCAACATGATGGGAAGATAATTGAAAAGAAATATATAGACCTCATTATAATAGTTATCTTAGATTAGATTAGATTAGATTAGATTAGATTAGATCGGAGATTTTTATCTTAAATTCGACTATATCATGACCTTGATTTTGATTCTCTCCTTCATAGAACTTGTCTAGGAATCTAAATATCCAAAAAGTTGATATTATAAGATCGGATCGGGTGGTAACATGCCAGATTCGAGTATTTTGATGAATTTAAGATTCAATGGTCTAATTATGATTTCCATCCCTTAACAATTCGAAAATTGGGATTTGATCCTCTATTTTGATTTAAATAATAATCATCTATTTTTAGAATGTTATCAATAGGTCGAAACTGATTACACCGGTAATTGTTTGTTAAGCGTTAATATTATTACTTGTTAATTGATAAAAATAACGGTTTTATAAAATCCATATCATCATTTTAATCATATTAGTTTGATCTATAAATTACATTATAAAATAAATGTCAAAATAACTTTGTTATATATATATATATATATATATATATATATATATATTATATATATAGCTTGACATTTACGTTAAACACATATTTAAAATATAAATGTAAGTATAAACTTCAATTATTATATGAACTTAACACTCTTTTTGAATTATGAGTAATTGTAAATGTAATACTTATATACAGCATTGAAATATAATCCACGGTAAATTTTAAAATTATATTTTGTGTTCAAAACAATTTGACCCTAGAATAGAATCAAAAAATTAGGGTTAACTACTTCAAATACCACTCACCTTTAAGTGTGGGCTCGAAATACTACTGACGTTTAATTTTGTCAATTTTTAAACCGATGTTAATGTTTAACTCCAATAAAATGCCACCCTGCCGTTAATCCATTATGGGACGATGACATGACATCTCCACGCCGTGACATTCCTGATGTGACTCCCTCACCAAAACGACGTCGTTTTGACACGATTATTTTAATACTCAAAAAGCCAAAATGACTTAGTTTTCCTTAAGAAAAAAAAATAAAGGTTAAACTTCTAAAACCAGTAAATTAACATACCCCAACATATCAAACACGCACGTTATCTCTTCTTCAACATCTCTCTCTCTCTCTCTCTTCTTCTTCTTCTTCTTCATCTTCTTCCTCTACTACCCATTGTCTCTCGCTCTCCTTAATAACCTAGGGATTCAATACAATTTATAAACAATAAATTCATTAATGAAATTTAGCTGATGGAATGAAAGAAATGGTAGAAAACATGATCGATATGTGTTGCTATGGAAACAAGAAATGGTTGACGAGCATTTACAAGGCCTTCATTGTCTCTGCCAATAAATGCAATCTCACTATCCACTTCCAATAAGTGCACAATTCTATAAACCATGAATCAGTAAGTTCACATAAACTCATCAAATGGATTTTCAATCTCAATAAATCTATTTGAAGTAGCAGAAAATAACTCAAATTGGCACTTAAAGGAAAAACTATTTGAAATAGCAGCAAGTGGAATTAAAAACATAACTTCAAATGAATTTCCTTTAAACTTGCTCTGCACCTACCAACAAGAAAAACCTAATGCTTTCATGTTACATCATTTGAAGATTTTGGTAAAACATTAATGGGTGTTTTGTTTTGTTCGTTGGAGATTTTTTAGGTGATTATGTTTCAATGTAAAAGTTTGCAATTTGAGTGTTAAATAGTTGAAGAAGAGAGAGAAAGGGAGAGATGTTATTAAGGAAGACCGAGAGATAATGGGTATGCAGAGGAGGAAGAAGGAGGAGGAGAAGAAGGAGAAGAAGGAGAGAGAGAGAGATGTTGAAGAAAAGACGTGGGTGTTAGATATGTTGGGGTATATTAATTTACTGGTTTTAGTAGCTTACCCCTTATTTTTTAAGCAAAACTATGTCACTTTGGGCTTATTTTAGTATTAAAATAATAGTGACAAAACAACATCGTTTTGGTGAGGGAGTCACGTCAGCAACGTCACGGCACGAAGATGCCATGTCATCGTCCTGTTAACGGATTAACGGTGGGGTGACATAATTGGAGTTAAATATTAACGTCGGTGTTAAAATTAATAAAATTGAAACATCAGTTTTCGAACTCGTGCTTAAAGGTGAGTGGTATTTGAAATAGTTAACCCAAAAATTAATTTAACTTATATATCATGTCATCTATCACATCAGGAGCTATCATGATTGTCACATCAATGTCGTGAACTATCACAACAACATCGTGAATTGTAATGTCAGTACCATCACGATCAATGACAAAAAACGTTAGTCGGTATTTCACATTACATTTTATTTTCCAAGTTAAAAGATCACATTAGATAAAACTTTATTCGATGAACATATTAATTTTTTTGGGTAAATTATACCATTGTTCACTCAACTATTTAGTATGTTTACTTTTATCATCGATCTTTCAATTTTGTCAATCAGACTACTTAACAATTTAATTGTATTCAATCAAACCACGAGCTGTTAACATTTAACAGACATGGTGACTTGGCTATTAAAACATTTGATATTATTACATATTTAGTCATCAAATCAGATGAGTCACGTGTTATCTTCCAATTGACTGATTAATTATATTATTTATTTTTTCAATATACTTTTCACCAATCAAAGGGTGTCACCCTATGATGGAAAGAAAATAAAGTGCACATATACATTCATAAGAGGATCAAACCTGGAGCCCTTGGTTGCAAGTTGGACCGCTAACCGCTTAGCTAATTTGAGTTTTAGTCTAAGGTGTATATATATAGTATATTTCCTATAATATTGTAATTTATATTTTAAATATTTTAATTAAATTCAAATATTAAATTAAATTCTCATCTTAACACTTATTAAATATATTTTACTTTTATTTTAAATTAAAAATATTTTTTAATCTTATTTTAATTTAAAAATATATTTTATTCTTATCTTAATTTTTACAAATATATTTAATTAAATCCACATATTAAAATTAAAAAAAACATTCTATCTTAAAATTAAATATTTTTATTTTAATTTTAATTTAAAAATATATTTTAATCTTATTTTAGCTTAAAATGTATTTTTATTTTTATGTTAATTTATGAAATATATTTGACTTTTATTTTAATTTAAGATATATTTTTAAAAGTTAATATAAGAATAATATATATATATATATATAAAGTTAAAATAAGATTAAAATATATTTTAAATAAATTAAAATAAATATATTTTTTAATGTTAAGATATTTTTTAATGTTAAGATGTGAATTTAATTTTATAATGTGAATCTAAACTAAATATATATATTAATAAAAGTTACACTGTAATATGTAATATATACGATATATTGTTAACCTTGAACCCAAAAAGCAATTTGGCTCAACGGTTGAGCACACCTTTAAGAAATAATAGTTCTAATGTTTGAACCCTCGTTGTGTTCGTTTGTTGCGCATTATATTTTCTTTCTACGGTAGAGTAACACGTGTCACTCAGTTGATTGGTGAAAAATATATTAAATTAAAAATAATTATAATATAATTCATCTTTCAATTGGATATTGTCACTTTTTTCTATCATAGGGTGACATGTGTCATCCTGTGATTAGTGGAAATTATATTAAATTAAAAATAAATTAATATAATTAATCTTTTAATTAGATAATGACATATAGATTCATATGATTTGATGATTAAATTTATTTTAATTTATTAAAATACTTAATATAAAAATAAGCGACTAAACTTTTCTTGAAATACGTTTTAGTATCTAAAGATTTTTGACTAAATATGTGTTCCTAACGTTTTCTCAATTGTACTTTTAAATGTCTACCATTTATTTTTTTTTAATTTTTAATAATACAAATATTATTTTTAATTAAAAAATAAAAAAGGTTTAATTTATTTATAAAAACCCCAAATTTTCATTGAAATTATAAAAAAGACCCTAAAAACTAAAATCTCTTATTTCAACCCCATTGTCAAATGTCGCTGACTATATCTGGCCACCACCATCATCATTGAACAATCACCCACTTGTCGCCACCTATCCATTGATCAATTGTCGTCCTTACCGTCACCCAAAATTCCTAAATCTATAATCCCCAATATACAAATCCCTAATTCCCAATTTCAATTTTTAACACAAAACGGTAGTCGGCCATCTCCCATCATCGTCACTAAACAATTGAGTTTTGATTGAAATAGAACGATTTTCGAATGGTGGCAGCGGTGTGGCTAATGGACATCAAAATTGGCCTGAATCGACGAAGAATGACAATGGAGGCTTAAAATTCGACAAACCTTGAACGCTCATCCACAACAAAAGGTGTCATACGATAAGAGATCAATAGGGGTTTGATTGGGGTCGATACCGGTGAAGATGATGGTGACAATGAAGATCACCGCTAGCTGGCCGATGACTTTTAGAAGGGAGAATAGGGAGGGAGATGCACCAGGGGTTCTGTTTGAATTTGTTTTTTTTTACAAAAAAATTATTTTTATTTTATTTTTATTTTTTCAAATAAATTCTAAAAATTCCAGAATGTGACACGTGACACTTAAAGGGGATATTTAATTGCGGTTAACGTTCAAGTACCTAAAAAATAACGTTTGAAACTTTAGTCACCTAATTTAAGCGAAAAAAATCTTTAGCACTAAAACGTTTCAATGCAAAGTTGGGGCACTTATTTTTGTATTAATCCTTATTACAATTAGGACCAAATTTAATACAATATGTAAGTAATAGTGACTAGATGTGTAATTATACCAATGTTTTAACTGTCACAACACCATGTCTATTAAATTTTAACGGCAAATGGTTTGATTGAATACAATTAAATCGTTAAGTGGTCTGATTTATAAAATCAAAAATCGATGATAAAGTGAAAGGGCTAAATAATTAAATGGTCATGATATAGTTTACCCTAATTGTTTTAAGAAATACAAAAGATTCATATACCTTTATAATTTTTTATATTAAAAAAAACGACAGTTCGAACGGATAGTCCAAGTCTCTTTTAAACCCTAAACTATATATATAAAAAATTCGTACTCTTATTTCCCTCCGCGCATACCTGCCACTCAGTCTCCTTTAAACCCTATACTTTTTTTTTCGGGTTTAGAGGCGACAGACGGCGACGCCGTTACACCACCGAAACTTCGGGAAAAAGCGACGCTAAACGGGCATCGCCTTTTAGTCATGGAAGGCATCAGAATGGAAGGCTTAGACATCTTTTCGGACTCATCCACGGCCGATTTCTGCGAATCAATACTCCATCACTTCTCCAATTCCGATCAAGAAGACAGCCAACGCCTCTGCGCCATCGTCGGTGCAATGGCTCAAGAATTGAAGGAGAAAGATCTGCCTCTACACCGATCGCCTACTTCGGTGCCACGTGTTCTTCCTCGACCGGCTAGTCTCCGAGCCGGACTCGCCTCCTCACGTCGTCCAGTCTCTCACCACTATCCTCTCTCTCCTTCTCCCCCTCTTATCCCCGTCGCCATTTTGAGAAAGAAAGGGGACTTCGTTTTGAAAATCATCGTACCATCTTAAGTTTAAATTCCGTTACGGAGGTTACGCTGACGTCATTCTGAAATGGTTGGCTCAGTTATTGGTTGCCGGTGATAAAGTTAATTGGTCTGATTTATCACAAAATTACGGTATTTTAATTGGATACTTAACCTATTCCCGCTCTAATGTAAAATATTTTTCTTCCTTTTGTTGAATCCGAAAAAAGAAAAGATTTGATGCCAATCAAATTTTTAATTACGTTTGAATTAAATTTCAAAATAGGTGAGAAGACGATCACATTTGTCTATCCGTGATGTTTTTCAAAGCATGCGCGGAACGCCAGTGCTGTCACCTGCGAGCGAAGCTATATCAAACTTATTCGAGAGGTTCTTTTGCTTGCTGGTGGTTCAAATGTGAATCCGAGCGAAGGGGTGAAAGGAGGTCAAGAATTGTCTATGTTTTAGACGTTCTTAAAGAATCTTCCTCTTATGTCGACAAAACACATGACTACAATTCTCAAGTACTATAAAACTTTATTGGAACTTAGGCAACCTCTTGTTACTAGGCTTGTAACAGATAATTTCAACTCAGTTTGTACTTATCCTAATGTAGAGGTTTCAGCTGAGGCATTGCTGGATTCATTATCATTCTTGGCTCTTTCTGTCTCTGCAAACGAAACTTCTCCAGTTAGCATGACATTTAACGCCCGTTTGTTGAGTTCTGGAATCATGAAAATATATTTTCTTAATCGACAACTTTGTGTGATTAAACTTCCTATTGTGTTCAGTGCACTCAAAGGCTCAAACTTTGTTGTTGTTGTTGTTGTTGTTGTTGTTCCTATATGATTATTGAGTTTTTTTTTTTTTACTTGTGATAGATATTCTGGGATCAGAACACGAAGAGGCTAATTTTCTGCTAAGGAGGCTTTCAAGACCCTGATAAATGGCTGCATTGATGAGGTTTGATCAAACGGGGTGGATCAGATTATTAATTCTAAATCAGATGACATAAAGTCAGGTCCAACTATAATTGAAAAGGTGTCTGCAATCGTTGAGAGTCTACTTGATTATCATTATAGTGCAGTGTGTGACATGGCATTTCAGATTGTTTCAATAATGTTCGATGAACTAGGTATTGTCAATTCCTCTTCTTGCTTTCTTTATCTTGGTTGTATTTCAACGTGTGTGCTCTTTTTAATGAATTCTAATCTGGTTTCTGTTCTACACGGTATTACTCATGGATATTTTATATTAAAAACCCCAAATAAATAATTATTTAAAGAAATATGGCCCTCCAGAAATTATTTGAAAGAATAATTACCAAATCGTCCACATCGGACGACCTCGCGGCTTGCAAACACGTGTTAAATCCTCGCACCCTCCAACACGTGAGATACATCCGACGTGGGCACACTTTTCAGGTAAGCCAATAAAACAATTAGATAAAATGACCTCGCGCATTGCGAAACATGGGGTAGCCTTTACAATCCTATCGCGAGATTTATGAGGGACCTCGCGGCCTGTAAAGTGCGAGGACAATAGATTCCCTACCCTCCCTTTAGTATCCACAACCTTGTTCGGATACTATTTTTGGGTGGGAAACTAATTTTTTTAAAACTTTTAATTATAAACGCGCAGTGTTACAATTTATCTTTAAGGTGACTATAATATCAACATATATAAGACATTTATGTTGGGTAAAAATGACGTTAAAGATGGTTAGAAATCATGGTTTTGTGAAGGAAAAGAAAAATGGTTTGATAGACATATGTAGTTATTTCTAGCTTGTAAATATGAGAAATATGTGTTGTTAATTAAAAAAAAGAAATAATACAAAAACCCATTTAATTGATATGTGAACCTGAGCGATTGAGACATTTGTTCTTCGATGTCAGAGATTCCTACATATAGAGCATAATTTGGTTGTATGGTTCTTCTTGATGTTCGACCAAATCCTCGTCACAAAAAATTTGGTTGACCGTGGATGACCATTTTTTTGGCCGTAGTGCATAATCTGGTCGTATTATAGGTTCATCACCAGCTTCATCCGGATCCAATTCATTTCCAATGGGAGGGAACTCATATTCATAAACCTTGAATATAGTTTTAAGTAAGTAAACGTGATCAACGAATCTCATGTAGTGTATTTGAACAAAAAAGCATCAACAATGGTGTTTGTACATGGTTATTTGAAAGTTTGGAAGATCCGCACTAGCATGTTTTTTCTTGTAATTAACCATGTATGTATTGTGTTGCATGCCTTCCAACGGCCTTGCAAATTATGATACATAGAATAATAACATTTCGCGAGAGAAGCATATGACACTCATCGCGTTTGAATTGTGCTGGAATGTTTGTAATTTTTTGAGGATGTATGGGTGGATTTGGTGGTCATCTACCATCCATTCAGCTGCTTGCCTTCCCAAGGTTGCGAAAAGGGTTGTCAGTCAATAATATGTGGCTTTGACAACGGACATGATAGACAAATGACTCACTCCATTTAGTGATGAATTTATTGCCTCAGCTAAGTTCGTTATCATGTGACCATACCGTCTACCCCATCAAATGATCAAAGCCATTTCTCCTTTGGGATTCTAGCAAGGTAGTTGAATCCATCAAAATTCATGTGTGTCAGTTCTTTCATTAGGTCCTCAAACTCACGTACGAACTGTGTGTAACCTATCAATAAAAAGTGGAACAATTAATTTGAAATATTTTTTGTAAAGATATGGTAAACAAAAAAGGGGTAAAAGACGTACACATTTGAAGCACCGTTAGACACTCATTTTGACTCTTGAACTTATGTAAATAGTTTACGGCAATATGTCGTAAATAGTACTGGTAATAAATATTGGGGAGTTGGCAAGACGGGACCATACGCTGGAGTGCGTATTTGATACTAGCGCCTCTGTCAGAAATAAGACAAATCCCATCATCTCTATCATGCTTCACATGTGATAGAACATATGTTTGTAAGTTTGTAAGGAAGAATTTCTAAGAGTCGATATCTTTCTTTTCTACAATTACGAAGGCGATGGGAATAGTTTTTCTGTTGCCATCTTGTGCAACTGTCAATAACATTATTTGAGTGTATCAGCCATATAACCAAGTGTCATCAATTTGAAAAATCAGCTTGCAGTGCAGAATGCATTAATGCATTGCGAAAAAGTCAAAAAGAGCCGATAGAATTAGTAGACACTTTGTATAACACGATCATTTTCGTACAACAGGATTGTTTCCAATTTCACAAATGTTCCTAGAATGTGTTTCTGCTTCAGTTTAAGTCATGCCGCAATTCATTGTATGATTCCTCCCATTGGTCGAACAATTTTTGTTGTGCCCGATACCTTGCATACCATGCTTTGTGGTAGTCAAATGTGTACCCTTATAGTGATGTAACTGAAGCAATACAAATTGTAACCATAACACGTGGATTTGATTTAAGCAGCCGAATGTAGGCTTCAGAAAGTACGTGCACATGGAAGTTACGATGATCTTCAGGATATTGGCGGTGCATGTATATGGGTTGGTCGTTTTATGAGTTTCCAATGTTGTTCATCATCTTCAATCGTGACACACTAAACCCTCCAATTACATCCCTGCTTCTTGTGGAGACATTCAGTGATGTACTTATCCGTTTTAGTTTTTTTCATAGTTAACGTGACAGAGTGATGTATGTTATAGTTCTTGATTGCAACCACAACTTGTTCTTTTATTATAAAACTCATTCATAAAAAGAGTAAATAAAATTGTCAACTTACCAATAAACAAATCCAAATAAATAATGAAAAATTAAACATTATATTAACCTAAAAGCATTCCAACATAGAGACCATCATTACGTTGATTGTATTGCTCAATGTGTGGGAATTGGGAAAATTCTGGAGCGTTGAATGCTTCCATCAATTGTTTTAAAGTGTGATGATGGTTGATAATAAGAAATAGCCGTTGCATCATGTGGAACCGTTGTAGCTACGTCATATTCTTCGTTGTCTTCTACTTCTGGTGATATGTCAAGGTCTTCAGGTTCATCATAGAAGGGGCCTAACTCATCACCATTGGGTCCGGGCTCCCTTATTGGTTCTTCGTCAAAATGATTACCCTCAAAGAGGAATAATTCAACCTTGTTTAAATCAAAGTTAGTAGCTTCTGCAGGTGTTTGTTGATCAAAAGACCGCTCATGAACCGGTTCCCCAATATCAACACCACATATACCAGTAAAAGAATGTCTCCCCATATGTGTTGAGACGTTATCTGCAGAAGGGATATACGTTGAATATCATCCATATGAGAAATTATCAAACATGTTAAACGTGGATTATTTTGTTGGTGGCATGTTCAAGTCAAATTCCAATCTAGAAATACAAGAATGCCTTATCATCGAAGAAGATTATGCACCCAAATTGTTCTGTGTACTGTGTGCTTAACAAATTGAAGTCATTCTCAAATTGTCGTCAGACTGTTAGATCAAAGTCAAACTTCACTCGTCTCCAACTTGACACATTGGTACCATCATCAGCATCAGAAAGTAATGCATACAACTACATTGGCCCTCCAAATGAATATTGCAAGTGAGCGTTGACCATCATATGCACATCACCATTGTCCTCAATGATGTATATCGTGTACGTTAATGGTTCTAACGGCATCGGTAGTCAATACTTCAAGGGTAACAATTTTTTACTATGAGCATGTGAGATATTTTTCTTCACTTCCTTCATCAATTTGTTATACGTTAACTCCGTTGGTAGCTTATTGTCACAGTGTGTGCTAACTGAGACACGACACCAAGAGATACATCACCGATCATTTCGCCATTATAATATAACAAAGCAGTAAGGCTTTCTCTCCTCAATATTTTAGCCGAGTTGTTGCCCAATAATACTGAATTGTTGTTGTTTTATTTCAAGAACCTCGCAGGTTGGAAGACACAATTTCCAAATAACGCGGGTTGCAATGTGCAAGATCTTGGTATCTAGCATTTTGCAAGATGCGTGATTATGCTAACGTACTATAGATATCGCGGGATGCAGGGTGCGATTTTCGCTAAAAACATTTTGATTAACTCAAAATAAAATAGTATAGTAAAATTATTTCAGTTTTTAGTTTAGTAGAAATATTTCACTTTTGAAGAACAAAATAAATAACAGCTAATAATATCTATATCCACCAGTTTCGTATCGTGGTGGACGACGACTCCGACGTGGATGTAATTGCGGTTCTTATTCCTCTTCAACAACATCAACATTATTAGGACCATCAACTATATATGGAATCGTTCCACCACTGGCACTGGATCCGGGACCGATGTAGAATATGCTTTGCGGCGACGTATGATCAACAATATCGGATCCAAAGTTAGCCTCCATTTGTGTTGGTGGTGAATTCAACTGATCAAATACATCGATGAGGAAACCTTTCATCAACTGCCCCATTTACTGAAATGATGATTGAGTCGAGTGGGTGAAGTCATGGTCAGGGTGTGTTAGTGGTGTCTAAGGAGGTCCTTGTGTTGTTGTCGATGAGAATGATGCACCTTGTTGTTTTCTTCTCTACATGACTCTCCCCACGTTGTTCCAGTCTGTGGACGATTCTGTGGATGAACATATAATTTTCGCGCTCGCTCCTCATCGATCAATATATGTGGCATCCCATATCTTGGTACCAACACATATAATCGTATAACACACTGTGGTCGAATATGGGTTGAGTCATGGGTGTCCTCTCGAATCTTCAGACCCCCTCGTTCATATACACCGCATTATGGTCTGCCCAATTAATTTCTACTTTCCCTTTTTGCATCAATCGATGCAACTCATCCAAGCAAGGTGGATGTGGTGAAATTGATTAGACATAGTTAAATTGTCGAAGGACGCGTTTGGTAGGATGTCACTCGACTATCTCATACAAGATCAGCGGGATTAACATGATGTACATGGGCACATTAGTCACCCGAATCCATGCGGTATACAGTCGACAATAGCAACATCGTACTAAGTCATTCACAGGAATTTAAAATAAAATTACAAAACTTTGTTAGCTAAAAACCTCAAATAAATTAATTATTCTAAAATTATAAGATAAAAGTCGAAGAAAATATTTTATTACCTGATGTCAACTTATCGATCAAGAGTCTGAAGTCTCGGTGATGTGTTGGTAAGTGGGTGTGAGAGGTTTCATCAATCCACCTACATTAATACAATAGAATTGTATTATTTGTTAGTAATATTATAAAAAATAGATAAAAATTATTTTTTACCTCTTAAGTAACAAAAATTCATATGGGACATGTGTTTTAAGAATCATACATAAAAATGGTATTTGGATCTAGGCCCACGACTACAACAACAATAAACACTCTCTAATGACATTTTTCGTTGGATATACGACTCTACAAAGCTGTCGGAACAAAAATGCCAAAACTGTCGACTCTCAACTTATATTTCTTGAATCACTCAATTTTTGCAATGATTTAACCACATTAGATTCACCTCATTTTGGGATTTGTCTGGCATTAAAAATCCCCCCAATAACTCGTAGTATATGCGCACGAGCAAATCACTTCAAAAAATTAATAAAATAATATAACTATTTAATTTTCAAAAATTTAAATAAATTAATTAAAATATTAATAAATATTCATAGATAAAAACATTTATATTTACCTCTTTCATTTTATGCTCCGCATTCTGGTGTAGGTCGTAAAATTTCATCCCAAAATTTAATTTTTATTTTCCACCATCGTATGCATCATCAAGAAGATCAATTCCAAGCAATACCTCACATACGTTTCTAGGGGCGCCGGCAACACCAGTAATATCTACTCCATCAATAGGCAGTCCCAAATGAAATACAACATCTTGCAGGGTAATAGTTGCCTCCCCACACGGTAATGAAACGTGTGTCTTTGGTCTCCATCTTTCTACCAACGCATTTATAAGTGGAGGACAACTTGACACCATCACCAGTTATGATATTGATATATCCCAAACACGTTAAATGTAAATAGTTAATATCCGCATCGGGCAGTGTCACGCGATTATATGACACTCTAATACACGTTCATATCCCTACAAAATATAAATATTAAAAATTATTTAAATACCAAAATAAATAAACTAAATAAATAATAAAAATAGTAAAAAATACAAAATAATATAATTAATTTAGCTCATCATTTCGCTTCCAGTAATCGAATACGTGACTTCGATCATGTTTTATAGACTCGCCGCAATGATGTGAAATATTTGAATCTTTGAATATATGAAAGGGATGGGTGTGGTGATGAATATGAGAGGAGGGACGTATTTATAGACCTTCTCGCACCCGGGGTGCAATTTTAAATGCAACTCGGGTCATACAAGATGCGAGTTACGCGAAATTTATTCCATTCCCAGTACCTCACGGTTTGCAAGATGTGAGATTGATACAAGATTTATCTTTTAAATTTCAAAATATATTATTACAATATTATTAACTATTTATTATATTTAATATTTTACACATAATTTTTCATTATTTCAAAATTTACAAAATATATTATAATTATTTTTATAAAATATCTATTTAATTACTATATTTATATATATATATTTTAATTATTATTATATTTAATAATTAATATTATTAGTTATTATTAAATTTTTGATTATATTTAATTTCTACGTTTCAAATTAGGCTGCTATATGGAATTCGAAAGAACCTCGCGCTTTGCAAGCCACGAGGTCCCCATAAATCTCGTGATATTTTGAATCATAAAGGCTACCTCGCTCTTCATAATGTGTGAGGTCATTTTATCCAATTGTTTTATTTTCTTACCTAGAAAGTGCGTCCACGTTGGATGTATCTCGCGTGTTGGAGGGTGCGAGGATTTAACATGCGGTTTGTATGCCGCGAGGCCGTTTGATGTGGACGATTTGTGGGTTATTCTTCCAAATAATTTATGAAGGGCCTTATTTCTTTAAATAATTATTTATTTGGGGTTTTTAATAGAAAATTGTCATTACTCGTCATATTTTATGAATGGAACCATTATGAACTTGGCTGACATGCAAAGGTTGACCGATAAGGATTTTCCTTGCAGAAAATAGGCATTCTTTCATCTGGAGAAATTTTGTCTTGGGTAGGGTTTTTCCCATCTTTTTCTTGTGATAATATATTTGTTAGAATTAGACTTATCTTTTGTCATATTATATATAATATGGTAGTTAATGTTGACAACTATGCTTATTATAAATTTTCAAAGGCCAATAAGAGTAAAAAACTAAAATGAATAAGGTATATATTTCTCATATTTTAGTTATCTTGCTATTATCTATTTTCACAGTTTCATGATTGATATGTTTTAAACTTCGATTTTTTAATTTCTGGCCTATTTTATTTTTGGTTTTTATATGTCATGACATTGGAACTAACTTGTGGATATGCTAACTAATAGTTTTTCTTTGCAGTTGCGTGAATGTGTTGGATTTGCTCTTGGTGTGATGGGCCCTGAGATATTTTTAGGGATTTTGTCGTTGAATTTTGAGGCTAATGACCTTTCAGATGTTAATGTTTGGTTATTCCCAATTCTGAAGCAGCATATTGTAGGTGCACATTTGAGCTTCTTTAGTGAGATACTTTTGGGTTTGGCTAGATAACTGAAGTAGAGATCCCGGAAGGTAAAAATCTTGTTCTTGACACGTTCTTTTAATTTTTAAGCCTCTCTAACTTACTTTTAACTTTTGAAAACTTTAACTAGAAGGAAATGTTTCCTCATCAAGACAAGCAAATAGTATTGTACATGCAGTTTGGGCCATGTTACCCCTTTTTGTAATTATCCTTTGGATACTGCCAAAAGCTTCAAGGAACTTCTAGTTCCTATATGCAGTACTGATCACGTGTAATTATATAGTGATGTGGCATGCAAACCTATTCAAGTATACACAATCGGTGAAAGTAATAGAGTAGGGAGTGTGTATCGTCTCCACAAGGATTAGAGAGGCTTTTAAAAGATTGCTATAGCTAGGAATATGTGTCACTATCTAATCCTAAGTAACTATGTCTAATGATATAAACAAGGAAAACATGCATTTTCAAATGGTATGAACAAATAGAAAAAGTTTGCAGAGGCAATAAAAGTGTGAAGTGAAGTAAGTAGATAATTTTTATCGTGGCAAGAAAAATATGCAATAGAAAACAAACAAAAGTTGGTAAGGCTAAAATTTTGTCAAAAAAAAATTGGAAATAGACTGACAACCTCACACAATCAGACTTCTAATGGAGCACTTGGGTGGGATTTGCTACGGCGAGAAATTATTCTATGGCTATGATGATCTAAGTACAATATGCACATGTTGCCCGACAGGATTTACTAAAGTGTTCCAAGAGTATCTCTAGCACGAAACCTGATAAACTATTACTATGACAATACTAATCAGCGTGAACTGCAACCCTTCGTTTGTCAACTATTGCTACGGCAATGCCCCTCAATGTAAACTGCAACGCTAGCCTATCTACTTAAGCATTTATTCTTCTTAGTCGAATAAAACCCTCTCCTTGTCTCTAAGGAGAATTAGAACTTCACCATACCAGATTAGTTCCCTTGTACACGTAGATCTAACCTAACACTCCCGATATTAGGTATCAACTCCTAGAAAAATGACTATCTTTCAAAAGCTCTTACAAAGAATAGGAATATTTTGCAAAGTCACTAGACAATCTTTCAAAAGCTCTTATAGTGCTAAGGCAAAAGATTAAAACAATGAAAAAAAATTTAACAAAAACATACTTAATCATCTATTAACCATAAAATAAAATATCATCCAAGCATTTCTAAAACCAAATAAAACAGTTTATGGTGTGGCTAAAATCATCCCAAAAATATTCTTTAAGTACAAGCCCTAAAAAATAAGAAATAAAGAACAAGGGGAAGAACAACTCCCATATCAGAGCTCTGTCGTGACGTCAGACCACTACCAAGACTGCTCTAGCGCGCTAGCTTCTCTCGAGGGAATAGCCGCTGCTCTGGTGATGCCTGGCTATGGAGGGCACCAAGGAGGGACAAGAGGGGGAACAGTGGAAAAGAGGACGCTGCAACCTCTTTTATCCAAGCTTTTTGGGTAGGTGGTATAGTGTGTCTCAAATGGTGGGCATCATGTCGTATTTATAATGGGGAATTTTTAGGGTTTAGTACTCTTAAAATTCCCCAAATTGCCCTTGAATTCATGCCCAATTTGTGAAAACAAGATAACTAGCAGTGGTCCAAAATTAGTAGCAGGGTTAATGTGAGGTGCATTGGACAGCTTGCTACGTGATTTCAGTAATTTTGTCTAGTACTGCATCATGCTTGCAAGATAAAATTGTCCCTGGAAACGTTATTCATCACAACCATCGTCTTCAGTTCCTTTGGCCCTAGCACAGAATTTGTCTTGGCAAATAAATTTTTCCTTGGTCATTTCTTATCACCTATATCATCACAACTTACACACAACCCTTCTCATCAGTAGCATCAGTTTAATCAAATAAATTTTTTCGAGGCAAAACTTATCCACCACATGAAGAAATGTCCTAAATGCAACTATATGCAACTAAAATACTATGTCAATGGCTTTTAGACAATCAATAACTTGAGTAAAAAGACCTAAAATATAGTATTTTTAGGGAGTTATCACACCCCTAAACTTAAGATATTGCTTGTCCTCAAGCAATGGATAATGAGAAATAGAAAATGAAATGCTATGGCAAAGTCTAAATCAGAACAGTCAAGTGGTTTAAAATTTCAGCCGTCAACAACAAGTTTGGCCTCAACATGATAGAGTAACCGAGAAGTCAAGTACCTTTCCCTAGGCTAGGATCTTTTGTCAGCGTGTGTCGTGATTTTATCTAGTATATGCTTAACGAATTTAAAAAGCTCCTAAGTAAGTTTTTTTTGTTTTACCAAGACATAAAATTATTAATTAAGCATAGTGTCACTCCTATTTATTCAACACTTAATTTCAGAGATATTTTTTCTTTTTTTTAACACTGCTATAAGGGGAGTCGACCTATCACACCTACCATCCTACAATCTAAGTGAAAGGGAGCATACCTTCTACCCCGAGCTAGTTAGGTAGAGTCATCCTGTGACTAATTTCATTCACTCATGTGATAAGGCTACCATTTATTCAAGAGGGTTTCTAGGTAATGTCATCGTAGAGAGGAGAATCCCTCTACAGTTATGCCGAGGCATTTATTCACAAGTCACCACAATTCAAAACATTAAGGAGTTTAACTTAGCCTTTCAAACATTGATATAGCAGTTTAGTTCATTACCAGAATTTTATGCCACGACATAAAAGTGTTTTCATAAAATTTTCTTAAATTCCTTAAGCATAGAAAATACAATCGTGTTCAAAGAATCAAGTCCTAGGGTTGGTTCTATCCTCTTCAATAGTCATGTACAATTTCTAGCCATGACAAATTTTTTCATCATCGGGCATCAACTTATTCCAAACTAAACCTGATCATAACTAATGCCATAACAAAAAAATCTACTAAACATTACCAATGCAAATGACTAAGTATGAACAATACCTCCCCCAAACTTGAGGGATACATTATCCTCAATGCATGAAGACTAACCCAAAGATGAAATGCAATGCAAGGTACCATGACTAACATCCGTTTGATGGCGGGGGGTTATTTTGCTTAGATTCCTCAGGTGGAGAAGTCTAAAAATGATTGGTTGTCCTTTTCAAGCGATGCTTGGCCAGAAGTGTTGCAATTTGCCATGGAATTTGTGCAGATGAGTGGACATCATCAGCAATGTCATCGTTTGTGCCAATACCAATTGAGTATTTTTGCTAAGTGTGTGCAACTACCATAGGGGCTTTACCATTGTCCACATGTCTAAGAGTCGGTTCTTTCCCAAAAAAACATCTTGAATTGTTATGGCAGTTTTTTGTGTTCGATCGGAGAACCAATATAGACCAAAATACCCCACACATATAACGGTTCCACCTTCAAAATATTTTTCCTTGACATTTTGTGTCTTTCACATATGAATTATATGACCTTTACAGTAGTCATATCTCATTCAAAGTACTCTCCACATGAAGCTGAATGGTAGTGGAATGAGATCTCTTTTCGTTCCTTTTTGCTGTGGCAACTTTTAATCATTTGGGTAACAAATTCTTTGAACAGGTAGAGTCATCCCAATGACAGTAGCCACCATCGTGTATGACCTTTTTTTCTTTCCATGGCTATTCAAGTAAGGAAGCAAAACACAACTAACGAGAAAATTGACAATGTTACATACCACAAAATTGACGTGACAAATAATTTCTCATTAGGAATATTTTCCTTAATCTCCACTTCATTCTTTAATTCTTTCAGAATTTCTAGCCTAGACATACGGGAGTTACTTGGGGTTTAGGATGAGTAAATTCAATGAAATCCAAATGTTCAAATTTTGTACATGGTCTAGCTATGAGTAAGCTAGACTGAATCATCTCCATTGGAATATCCTTGATCTCCTTTTCGTATTCTTCATCGAGCTTCAAGTGATTATTAGTGCATAAAAATTTGTTGCAGCAAAATTCTGCAGCTTTCTTTTGGTCATCAACTTCTGTTGATGGGGGCTTTTCTTTTGTCGTTGTAAAATTTTTCTTGTCTTTATTAGTTGCGCTTTTGAACCCTCATCCTTGTTTTCATCGAATTGAATCTTCTTGTATCCTCGGATATTCATACACAATCTCATGACCGGTCTCTCCGAGTGTCTCCCCCCAACTTAGTATTTTTATAGATTTTGGTGCCACTCCTTAAGGTGAATGCACCACAATGTTCCATTTCTTGAGCCTTAGTGACTTTAGTATCACTAGGTAGACTGCCCTGTGGGCCATAATGTAATGCCATGGAAATTTGACCCACTTGGTTCTCCAACGCTCTCAAAGATGAGCTATGACTTTGCAATAAAGTTGCTTGCCTTTACAACAGAGTGCCTTGGTTCTTGCTTGTTGATGAGTGTTCATGCAATAGGGCCTTTTTTAAGCCATGAATTTTTTTGAGGCCATAAATTCTTGCAGTGAAGCTTCGATGGAGTTAGAATTGAGAAAGATGCTGCACCCTTGTTAATATTTTAACAGGGCATTTGTTGATGCTGAAATTTAGAGTTTAGAAATATTTTGATATGGTCTATTAAGGTTGCCTGCATGGCTATTGTTGGTCCTTTGATTACCCTAAGAAAAATTTGGATGCTGGTGCTATCCATTGTTGTAGGTATTAGAGTACGGGTTGTTGTTGCTTTTATTGAAATTGCCCACGAAATTGATAGACTCTTGATTTTATAGGCATTCACTTTCATGATGGTTGACGTGGAAAAAAATGCATGCTAAGCTGGTTACCTTAACTTTCTTTACCTCGCTGGAACACTGTAAATTTTTCAACATATTTGTTATGGTAGAAAGTTGGGCAGACACTGAATCCTTGGCGTCAAGTTCAAATGTCCCAGACACTTTCCTTCCGACCTTGTAGACGGGGATTGATAATTATTGTTGGTTATCCTATCAAGGATATCAAAGGCTTCTTCGGGTGATTTGTCAAGGAGAGTATCATTCACCGAGGCATCCAACATCATGCGAGTGGGTGCGTTGACTCCATTGTAGAACATCAACTTGATTCTAGTCATGAAATCCATGATTGGTGCACTTACGAATCAAACTTTTGTATCGGTCTAAACACTCATACATAGACTCTTCACCGCCTTGGAAAAAAATGTTATGGCATTCTTAAGATGGTTGTTCATATTGGGTGGATTATAACTCAGCAAAAGTTTTTTGCACAAGTCTACCCAGTACCTTATTGAGTCAGAAGTTACTCCATTAAGCCATTCTCTAGCGTGATCTTTCAAAGAATATGGAAATAACTTCAATTTCAACACATCTTAATGCACACCCTGCTGTCGAAAGGAGTCACAGACCTCAAAAAATGCTCGAATGTTGCCTTGCATCCTCATGAGGAGAACCACCAAACTGTCCAATCAAGTCCAACATGTCGAAATAACTAGTTTGATCTCAAAGTGGGCTGCCTAAATCTTGGGAGCTACAATAGCAGTTTTAGGTCATCCAAGGTAGAAGCTAAGTGATCTAATAGTTCGTGGTCTTGTAACATTCTTTGCATTTATTTTCCGTGACATTTAATCTTCAGGTTCCTTATCTTCATTTTGAACTTCATATATAGTTCTTTGAGCTCATTGAACACATCTTCTTTGACATAATTTTTTTTCGATCTCAGGTTCAAAATGAGATAATGGTTACTTGGGACTTGTATAAGTAATGCAGCAACACAATACTTGAAAAGGGTAAACAAAAATAGTGAATAAATCCATAAATAAATAATAAAGAAACAAGATAATTCTATAATAAAACTTTTAAAAACACCAATTGTCAATCCCCGACAACGACACTAAAAACTTGATCGCGTGTAAATATATAGTGTTGTGACAAGTAAACCTGTGCAAGTATACACAATCGATGCAAATAATATAGTAATGAGTGAGTATTATTTCCACAGGGATTAGAGGGGCTTTTAAAAGATTGCTACATCTAGGAATATGTGTCACTAACTAATCCTAAGTATCTAAGTCTAATGATATAAAAATGAAAATATGCAGTGGCAAATGATATGAACAGATGGAAAAGTTTTGCCGATGCAAGAAAAGTGTGAAGTGAAGTAAGTAGATAATTTTTGTCGTGTCATGAAAAATATGCAATAGTAAACAAACAAAGTTGCTAAGGCTAAATTTGTCCAAAAAAACTGGAAATACATTCAGACTTCTAACGGAGTACTTGGGTTGGATTTGCTACGGTGAGAAATTATTATATGGATAGGACACTATGTCTATGTTGTCCGACAGGGTTTACTAAAGTGTTCCAAGAGTATCTCTAGCATGGAACCTACTAAACTATGGCTACGACAATACTGCTCAGTGTGAACTACAACCCTTGATTTGTCAAACTGCTGTTGCGGCAATGCTACTCAGCGTAAACTGTAGCACTAGCTTATCTACTCAACCATTTATCCTTCTTAGTCGAATAAAACCCTCTCCTTATCTCTAAGGCATATTATAACCTCATCATCTCAGATTAGTTCCCTTGTTCACGTAGATCTAACCTAACTTTCTCGATATTAGGTATCAACTCCTAGAAAAGTGGCTATCTTTCAAAAGCTCTTATAAAGACTAGGAATATTTTGCCAAGACACCAAACAAACTTTCAAAAGCTCTTACAGTGATAAGGAAAAAGATTAAAACAATAAACAAAACAACATTTAACCAAAACATAATTAATAATCCATTAACCGTAAAATAAAATATCATCCAAGCATTTCCAACACCAAATAAAACAGTTTATGGTGTGGTTAACATCATCCAAGCCCTAAAAAAAGAAATAAAGAATAAGGGAAAAAACTCCCAGATCAGAGCTCTATCGTGACATTAAGACTACTCTAGTGTGCTAGCCTCTCTCGAGGGCCTAGCCACTGCTCTGGCGAAGCCTAGCTATGGAAGGCACCAAGGACGGACGAGATGAGGAACAGTGGAAAAGAGGAAGTTGCGACTGCCTTTATCCAAGCTTTTTGGGTAGGTGGTATAGAGTGTCCCAAATGATGGACATCATGTCTTATTTATAGTGGGGAATTTTTAGGGTTTAGTGCCCTTGAAATTCCCCAAATTGCCCTTTAATTCATGTCCAATTCGTGAAAACAAGATAGTTAGCAGTGGTCCCAAATTAGCAGCAAGGGCAGGGGTTCACGTGAGGTGCATTAGACAGCTGGCTACGCGACGTCAGCAATTTTGTCTAGTACTGCATCAAGCTTGCAAGATAAAAAATTACTGCGAAAAAAGTTATTCCTCACGATCATCATCTTCAATTCCTTTGGTATGGGCATAAAATTTGTCTTGGCAAATAAATTCTTCCTTGGTCGTTTCCTATCACCTACATTATCACAGCCAACACACAACCCTTCTCTTCAGCAACATCAGTTTTATCAAATAAACTTTTTCGAGGCAAAACTTATCCACCACATGAAGAAATGTCTTAAATACAACTATATGCAACTAAAATGATATGTCAATGGCTTTTATACAATCACTTGAGTAAAAAGATGTAAAATATAGTCTTTTACGGAGTTATCAAGTGCTCTTCATGAAGAATGATATATATGGAAGAATATGCTCTAATTTGTAGATTCTAATTCAACAAAATAAGAAAAATATAGAAGGAAAAATATGATATGGATGGTGCTAAGTTAAATCACGCCAAACAACGAACTGTGTCTCATTATACTCCAGAGATTGCTAGGGAAATTTGACTGAGCTAACTGCATCTGCTCACAGCTATTGCCACTTTTGTCAGGGATCTTCGTGTGGAATCTACAATAGATGAGGGTGGTTCTTTACAGGTACTTGTATTATCCTATCAATAAAGTGCACCATCCTAATTTTCATTTGTTTTTACCTAAGCTTTGCCAAGTTGAGAGGATGAGAGATAGGATGGTAGCAAACTTTTTTCTTCAAATGGTTAAGCCATTAGAAGGGAACTGAATATAAACAAAACCATTACATAAAAATTTCTCTTCTTTCATACCTACCAAGTGAAGCCTTCGTTACTTGTACTTTAATGTTCCCAATTTCACAAATTTTTTCTTTGTTTCAATTACAGTTGGGGATTTTTTTCCATAGAACATGTGAATGTTGTCTGAACCTTATTTAAAAAGACAATGAAGAGGCTTTTAAAAGTCACACAAGAGGCTGGAATGGCTAAGGCATCAAAGAATAACTCATGCAGGTTGACGAGTCATATTCTAAAGTTCATTCTCTCCAAAGATAACTCTAGAATGCTTAATATTTTTACATTTATAGGCTTGATGGCTAGAAGCACGGAGATGATAAAGGATGCCCGTTTCAAGTATGCGATACGTTCTAGCACGGGGACAATTCGAGGATGGTTGGGGTACGTACCAGGGACATGGCATGGTGGCATGGTACAATTGACTGAATTTGAGGACGATCAAAGCTTATCCGAGGACATTTCGGGGATGTCTCGAGGGGTAATTTTGACTGCAACACGACCCAAGATAGCGATAGATGAGAGCCAATCGACAGTAAGAGTTGGGTCACAACATGGAAGCTTTTGGACGATGATCGATGACCTTCTTACCATAGATTAGTAAGAACGACGGCGGAGCGACGATTGTGGACGAGCGTTCGTGAAACAAAAAGGAAAAAGGGAAATCGAAGGAAGAAAAGGAAAAGAAATAGGGAGGTGCATCTGAATGTTAGAATAAAGCTAGGGATTTGTGATTATAGAATAAAGCTAGGGATTTGTGATTATAATAAAAATGGCATAATCGTAGAGTTAGTCCTCAAATACTCTAGGTTTACTAAAAGGGTTACATAATTTACAATAATTACAATTTGATCACAAAAATAATTTTGGGATTTAGGACAAAATTCCCAAGTCTTAGGGTTTTAAATTTTATAAAGTAGTGATTTTATGAATTTTATTTTCAAATATTATAATTTAGTTATGGATTTTATTTTCTAATTTTCTGTGAATATTGATTTTATTTAATATTTTACATCTATATTTAATTTTTTATATGCCGTACCGTGCCATCCCGTAACCTGTAATTTTAGGAATTGTCGTTTTTCATCCCGTCCCCCGTAATTTCAAGAATTGTCGTTTTTCGTCCCCGTCCTCGTATCCGTATCAGTGCAACGTAGCTTGACGGATCTATGGTGCTTAATGATTACATGCTTTACCATTGATATTAATTGCAGGGTGCGGTTATTTGACCTGGCAGTTTCACTATTGCCTGGTTTAGATGACCCGGCATTAGATGCCCTATTCAGTGCAATGAAACCTGCATTGAAGGTTAGCTTTCCAATTCCTCTTTATCTTGTTTTTTTGGAGTGTTTAAGTTATTAAAAAAATGTTATTATTAATCTGTAGGATGTGGATGGCTGGATTCAGAAGAAGGCTTACAAAGTTCTTTCAATAATTCTCAGGGTATCTCCTTTTCATGCTAATGCTTTTAATTTTTATTCTTCTTTTGTGTCTGAATTTAGATGTATATTTTCATTTGTGTCTGAATTCCCTATCTCTCGCTCCATCGATTACACTATATTTTTGTTCTGTGCAGAACTGAAAAGGGTTCTATCTGCTAAACTGGAGGAATTGCTTAAACTTATGATTGAAGTGTTGCCATCACTCCACTTTTCTGCCAAACGTCACAGACTCGACTGTTTGTATCATCTGATAACTTATGCCTCAAAGGTTAACAAACTAAATTGAATTTCATTTCCCTTTGGATTGGCATGCAACTTCTAGGTGATTAGATCAATCATTCTGATAATCCTTTTTAGAAGATTAACTCATGCTTCTTGTGCAGGAGGATTCAAACCTGCAGAGGCATAAGATTCTTAGTTCATTCATGACCGAAATAATCCTTGCTTTGAAAGAGGTATTTCATTGATATATATAATCGTTCTGTGTAATATTTTAGATCTGCCGGAAGTGAAAATGACAGTATTTCATGTTATTTTTGTATGGGCACTCTCGTATGTTTATGGGATTAATTCCCAGTTTCCCACACATGCTTTCTGATTCCTTTTTATGATACAACTTCTATGTAGGCTAATAAGAAAAACTAGAGATAGAGCTTATGAGATCCTTGTCCAAATTGGACATGAATATGGAGATCAAGACGATAGTGGACAAACAGAACACCTGTTTGATATGGTATTAAACCTTTTGCAATCTCTCTAACTTCAATGGTTTTTGTATGTCTTACATGTACTTCCGGTCTGTTCCTTATTCTAAAGAAATTTAACTTGTTTCTTATTCATGGTCACAAGTTGCTAGAGGTTTGGCTGGAGAGACTTATCATATGATTAGTGCTGCTGTGAAAGGCTTGCTCGGTAGGCTTATGAGTTCTCTGATCTTGTTTCTTCTGCTTACAAGTTGCTTCCTTCCACATTTGTTTTTCTTCGAAGAAACAACAAAGAAATTGTTAAAGTTTGTTCTCTCTCTCTCTCTTGCACCCGTAATTTTGCCAATGGTTCTGTTCCTTATTTTGTACTTTTTGTATTGCATCACTTACGTCTGTGACCATTTATGGTGCAGGCAAATTTGGGTTATTGAAAGTGTTGGTGGCCAAATCAAAAACTGAAGGCTTGGAAGCACACCTGGCCAGCTTGGTGGAAGGTTTGTTGAAGTGGCAAGATGATACCAAGAATCATTTTAAAGCTAAGGGTTCTGTTCCTCTTCACTTACCATTGATTTTGGCCATTGTTACCTTTCTGAACTTTTTGATCATTAGTTCTTTGAAAACAATACAAGCTCAATCGGCTTTGATTCTTGATAGCGGGATGACATACTTACCATTGATTTGGCCATTGTTACCTTTCTGAACTTTTTGATCATTAGTTCTTTGAAAACAAGACAAGCTCAATCGGCTTTGATTCTTGATAGCCGGATGACATACTTACAGAACCTCTATTTTTTCCTATAAAATATTTTCAACTTGTTATAGGAGCTTAAATTTTGCACAAAGATGTTTTATACAACCGAATCGTATATAGTGACAATATTATTAGATTTACTGTGTTTATGTATTTGTCAACTTATTAATGCATCTATCTTTTTTGAGGTAAAGCTTCTTCTGGAAATGCTTGCCAGGAAATGTGGTATTGATGCTGTAAAGGCTGTGACGCCTGAAGAACACATGAAGCTTCTCACTAACATACGAAATGTTCGTTGATGAATGTTATTCCGAATATAATGTGTGCGTATGTGTTTGTGTGTATTATTTATGTAAAGGCTTCATTTTGAAGATGTTGCCCAACTTGTAAATACAGATCAATGAGAGGAAAGAGAAGAAACTGGCTGCTAGCTCTGTGGAAAGTAAATCTCATCTGTCAAAGGCAACTACATCCAGGTTTCTTACCTTGATTCACTGCTTCGATATGGTCGAATAGCAACCATGTATGCAAACAAAAGTATACATGCTATGCATGCCCAAATTTTTATGAGCATTCGGCTTTATGCTTTTGCATTGACGTGATTTTTGTTATAACGGTGATGCAGGGGGATCCGAGACAGATGATGCTGAGCTGTCAGATTGTATCTTGATGGGGCTGAGACACCATGAATTGACAGATCAGCGCAAAGGCGGGAATTGATTGTGACATGTTTCTCATTGGGATCGTTTTGAGTATGTTTCAGTCTTTCGGCCATAACTTAGCTACAGGTGTCAGAATCGCGCATAAGACCTCAATCCGGAAAGCTCTTTTCGACGCGCATGCTCTCCACATGAGCTACGCTCCATGTGGCCTTTTTTTCAACCTTAAATTCTGTCGTTTTCCCCTCCGAATCACTAGAATTAGATATTTTTTACTATTTATGGTAATATTTCGATTGTCAATTAGGAAGTCAATTTAAATCCGATTTAAGTCGGATTTTTTGGAGATTGCTTATTTATTTCGAATTTCAATTTAGAGTGATTTTCGGGATTTTGCTATTTTTGACAAATTCGAATAAAACGATTTTTGGCTATAAGAGTCCGGCTTGTGGACTGATTTTGGTATTGTTTGATTTGATAATATTTATTAAACCCTAGAGACTTTTTTCTCTGGATTTTTTTGGGCGAATTTTCTCTTGTGAATCATCTGTTGGAGCGCTTGCAGGATAATCATTATTCTGTCTGACGTCAAACGGGAACGACCACATTAACATGGTGTACATTTCTGGATAGCATTCATTCATGGAAATTTACGATAGATGATTTAGTGTCGTGAATGAGGCCAATTTTGTTTACTGTGGCATTTTGATCGGCTTGGATTTGCTTGTGTCTGAAAACTGCACACCCTTGATTTTTCGTACTTTTTTTCAACCTTAAATTCTGTCGTTTTCCCCTCCGAATCACTAGAATTAGATATTTTTTACTATTTATGGTAATATTTCGATTGTCAATTAGGAAGTCAATTTAAATCCGATTTAAGTCGGATTTTTTGGAGATTGCTTATTTTATTTCGAATTTCAATTTAGAGTGATTTTCGGGATTTTGCTATTTTTGACAAAATTCGAATAAAAACGATTTTTGGCTATAAGAGTCCGGCTTGTGGACTGATTTTGGTATTGTTTGATTTGATAATATTTTATTAAACCCTAGAGACTTTTTTTTCTCTGGATTTTTTTGGGCGAATTTTCTCTTGTGAATCATCTGTTGGAGCGCTTGCAGGATAATCATTATTCTGTCTGACGTCAAACGGGAACGACCACATTAACATGGTGTACATTTCTGGATAGCATTCATTCATGGAAATTTACGATAGATGATTTAGTGTCGTGAATGAGGCCAATTTTGTTTACTGTGGCATTTTGATCGGCTTGGATTTGCTTGTGTCTGAAAACTGCACACCCTTGATTTTTCGTACTTATTTGAATGTGCAGGCTTAGCAGATGGGATCATACAAAAATATTCTCCGGTTTTGGTGATGATGATAGTGATGTGGACATGGCTTCTGGCCACAAGAGCAAAGCTTCGTCAAGTTGAAATCAAAAGCAGCTTCACTGCGGTTAGTAGACACCCGATCCTGTTATGAATATTAATTGCATATCGAGAATCATCTGATGTATAGAACATACGTTCATTGTCTAGGCTCCTTATCCTTCATGTTTTCTTTCTGGTTATTTTTAAGCCGATACATACCGTTTGATTTTAGGTCCAAGAAAACACGGAGAGCAGAGATGAGCATGCCCGAGGACTTGCTTGACCAGTCAGAAGATGAGCCGCTAGACTTACCCGATTGTCACAAAACAAGATCTGCACTTCGATCATCTTTGAATCTCAAGAGGAGGCAAGACTCCGATGACGAACCGGAGTTCGACCCTGATGGGTGCTTGATAATTCATGAGGGTAAGAAGTCAAAGAAGGCTGCAGTATCACACCCTGATTCAGATGCGAGAAGTGAAGCACAAACTCATTTTTCGGTTGGCTCTTTGAGGAACAACCAGAAGCGAAGGAGAACCCCGGAGTCTGGTGGATGGGCATACACCGGAAGTGAGTATGCTAGCAAGAAGGCTGGCGGTGATGTGAAGAGGAAGGATAAACTCGAACCGTACGCTTACTGGCCTCTCGATCGCAAGATGATGAGTTGTACGCCGGAACATCGGGCAGCTGTAAGGAAAGGAATGTCGAGCGTGGTCAAAATGACGAAGAAACTCGAAGGTAAGAGTGCCTCAACTGCACTCTCTGCTAAATTCATGAAGTTCAAAAAGATTCAAGAGAAGAGTGGCAAGAAGAAAAGGTGAAAAGAATAGAGATACAAAAAACAGAGCCAAATCAATCATTTTTTTAGGTTTGCTCTTCGATTTTTTTGTTAAAAATTTTAACATCATATTTATTTATTTAACTTGGTAAATGAATCGACATTGACTGTTTATCTTATGTTTTGTTCATCGAAAATTGTAGTTACTCGACTAAAGAAAAGGGTAAACTACTTGGTTTAGTATCTAAATTATAAGTTTTGGTTTGTTTTAGTACCCAAACTTTTAATATTTTTTAAAATCATACTCAACATTTAGTTTTTATTTCATTTTAGTAATCTGTTAAAATTTAACGTTAAATTTGATTTTTTTAATAAAAATTTAGGTATTAAAATAGATGAAAATTGATAGTTTAGGTACACTAAGTTTTTAATGGCGAGTATTAAAATGAAATAATAACTAAATGTTTGGAATGATTTTGAAATAAATGAAAGTTTAGGTACTAAAAAAACCAAAATTAATAGTTTAGGTATTAAATTTATAATCAATCCTAAAGAAAATATAAAGTTGTCACTCGAATTGGTAGTTAATTTGTAAACGAGAAGATGATGTCGTAGTTAATTAGATTTGATATAAAATAATAAATTTAATTTTTAGTTTTTAAAGCATATTAACAAAAAAAAACATTATGTCAACATTGAAAATTAAATTTGTTATTATACTAAATTTTATTATTTGTTACATTTTTTACAAATTAAAGACAAGTGGTAATTTTATAATTTTTGTTGAAATGAGTTTGCTTTCGGTGCATGCATCGAAATTATTGAAAAACAAAAGGGATATCGAATTAGGCTAGTAAAAAATAACTTGATTTTGTTGAACAATTAAATGAGATAATTGCATATTTAGTCCCTGAACTTTAGGGTATTTATAAGATTAGTCCTTAAACTTCAACTATAAATACCATAACCCATTTAGCTTCAAAATCATCCCAAATCATTCTAGCTTTCTCCTAATACTAGAGAATTTAGAGAGTTTTCTTGGGAGTTGCTTTCTTCTTTTTATCAAGAGAAAATTATTATTGTTTTCTCCTTGTTAGATCGAGAGAAGTTGTAATTCTTATTTTCTTACGGTAAAATTCTTTTACCGTTGCCCGTGCTTTTACGGTATATTATTTAGGGGTTTTCCATGTAAAATTTTTGTCTTATTTATCTTCATTTTTATTTTTCTCAAATTATCAGTTGCGATTTCACTCAATCCGATAGTCGTATTCCGCAACAATTGGCATCAGAGCCAGATTAGAGTGTGTAATATCTACTTATTGTGTTTGTGGTTGCTACCAAAAGGTGGATCCTCTAACATAAGAAAGTAAGAAGGTATTACCCATTCTTTGAAGGTTTCAGAGAACTATTCATGATAGTGAAATAGTGGGAGCTATCCGAAATTGAAGCTATGACAATGAAATTTGATATTGAAAAGTTCAATGGGAGAAATTTCTCATTGTAAAAGTTGAAGATGAAGGTCATCCTGAGGAAAGACGGTTGTCTAGCAGTTATTAGTGAAAGGCCGGTGGATTTCATAGATGACAGCAAATGGAACGAGATGGACGGGAATGCTGTGGCAAACTTTCATCTAGCATTAGCAGATGAAGTATTGTCAAGCATCGAGGAGAAAAAGATAGCTAAGGAGATATGAGATCATCTTACCAAATTGTACGAGGCCATATCGTTGCACAATAAAATTTTCTTTAAAAGGAAATTGTACACTCTTCGGATGCTATAATCTACTTTAGTGACGGACCACTTAAACACACTGAACACTTTATCTTCTCAGCTTACATCCCTAAGATGTACAATAAGAGAACAAAAACATGCTGAACTTATACCTCAAAGTCTATCAGATTCGTATGATCAACTCATCATCAACTTGACAAACAGTAATTTCATGAGTCTAGTCTTCGATGACGTTGCAACTGTTGTTCTACAAGAAGAAAATCGGTGTAAGAACAAGGAAGATAGACAAGTAAATATGCAACAAGCAGAAGCGTTGACAACGATGAGAGGGAGATCAACAAAATGTGGCCAAAGCAGCAGTCATAAACATGGTAGATCGAAGTCGAGAAGCAAGAAGAATTTAATGTGCTACAAATGTGGAAAGAATAGTCACTTGAAGAAGGATTGTTGGAGTCTAAATAAAAACTCCAATCCACAAGGCAATATCGCAAACACTTCAGATGATGGAGATGCTCTATGTTGTAAAGCGTCAACCACCGTGGAAGGTAGAAAAAAGATTTGCAGATATATGGCTAATTGATTCGGGAACAACATATCCCATGACCTCAAAAAGAGAATGATTTCATCATTATGAACCTCTCTCAGGAGGATCTGTGTATAGTTGGAATGATCATACCTTAGATATCGTTGCCGTGGGAACCATCAAATTGAAGATGTATGACGGAACAATTAAAGTTGTTTGAGATGCGCGGCAAGTGAAAGTCCTGAAGAAAAATTTATTATCCTACGGATTGTTGGATAATAATGCAAGCAAGATTGAAACACGGAAAAGAATCATGAAGGTGTTCCGTGGAGCGCTTGTGGTGATGAAAGGGAAAAAAGATGGCTTCAAACTTGTACATGATGAAGGGAGAAACTTTGCTAGAAGCAAAAGCCTCTGTTGCCTCATGTAGTTCAGATTCTACAGTGTTATGGCATTAGAAACTTGGACACATCTCAGAACAAGGAATAAAAGTCCTTATGGAGCAAAAGCTACTTCTAGGCTTAACAAATGTATTACTTACTTTGTGTGAGCATTGCATAACAAGTAAGCAACACCGGTTGAAATTCAACACATTAAATTCTATAGGCAAAAGTGTTCCAGAATTGGTTCACTCTGACGTATGGCAAGCGCTAGTTACATCCCTAGGCGGAGAAAATTACTTTGTCTCATTTATTGATGACTAGTCCAGTAGATATTGGGTGTACCCTATTAAGAAGAAGTCAGACGTGTTTTCCACTTTCAAAAACTTCAAAGCGCGGGTGGAACTTGATTCTGGAAATAAGATCAAGTGTTTCAGAACAGATAATGGAGGAGAATACACAAGTGAAGAATTTGATGACTTTTACAGGAAAGAAGGCATCAAAAGACAGTTCACAGTGGTGAACACTCCTCAACAAAATGGAGTGGCAGAGAGGATGAACAGAACCTTGTTAGAAAGAACAAGAGAAATGTTGAGGGCTGCAGGCCTAGAAAAATCATTTTGGGCAGAAGCAGTCAATACCGCCTGTTATTTTATTTGGTGAATCGAGCTCCATCAACTGCAATAAAGCTGAAGACACCAATGGATACGTGGACTGGTAAACCAGCCGATTATTCAAACCTCCATGTATTTGGAAGTATTGTGTACGTGATGTAAAACTCCCAAGAAATTTCAAAGTTGGATCCAAAACCCAAGAAATGCAAATTCTTGGGGTATGATGATGGAGTAAAGGGGTATCACTTGTGGGATACCACTATCCGTAAAGTGATCATCAGCAAGGATGTTATCTTTATAGAGGATAAACTACAAAGAAAAGAAAAAGATAGTAGCACTGAAAAGTCAGAGACTACACAGATACTTGTGGAAAAGGAGTTTGAACAAGGAGATTCTTCTGAAGCAGAACCAACACATGATGAACAAAAAACAGAGAGTTATGAAGCTCCAACAACTCGTCAATCAGATCATGTGAGAAGACGTCCTAATTGGCACTCAGATTATGTTATAGAAAGAAATATTGCATACTGCCTTTTAACAGAGGACGGTGAGCCATCAACATACGAGGAGGCAATAAATAGCTCAGATGCTTCACTGTGGATGATGACGATGCAAAAAGAAATTGAAGCCCTTTATAAAAATAATACATGAGACCTTGTGCCACTACCACAAGGAAGGAAGCCAATTGGAAACAAACGGGTCTTCAAAATCAAGCGAAATGGTGACGATTAAGTTGAGAGGTATCGTGCAAGACTGGTGGTCAAAGGATATGCTCAAAAAGAAGGTATTGATTTCAATGAAATCTGTTCTCCTGTGGTTCGACTAATAATAGTTCGACTAGTCTTGGCAATGTGTGCTACATTGAATTTACATCTATAGAAACTAGATGTTAAAAAAACTTTTCTTCTTGGAAATCTTGAAGAAGAGATTTATATGCTCTAGCCTGATGGTTTTGAAGATGAGAAAAAGAACTTGGTTTGAAGGTTGAACAAATCTTTGTATGGTCTAAAGCAGGTGCCGAGGTGTTGGTATAAGAGATTTGATTCCTTCATTATGTTCCTTGGATACAACAGACTTAGTGCAGACCCTTGTGCTTATTTCAAGAGATTTGGTGATAACGATTTTGTTATATTGTTGTTGTATGTGGATGACATGTTGGTTGCATGACCCAACAAAGATCATATTGAAGAATTGAAGGAACAACTGGCTAGGGAATTTGAAATGAAGGACTTGGGATCAACAAACAATATTCTAGGGATGCAAATTCACTGAGACAGAAGTAATAGGAAGATTTGGCTTTCAAAAAAGAATTACTTGAAGAAGATCTTGTCACGATTCAACATGCAAGATTGTAAGCCCATTTCTACCCCTCTTCCTTTTAACTTCAAATTATCCTCCAGTATGAGTCTTAGCAGCGAAAAAGAGAGGATGAAGATGTCTCAAGTGCCGTATGCATCGGCAGTGGAAAGTTTAATATTCGCTATGATATGCACAAGACCAGATATTACACAATCAGTGAGAGTAGTTAGTCGTTACATGGAAAATATAGGCAAAGAGCATTGGAATACAATAAAAAGGATCCTGAGATACATCAAAGGGACCTCAAAAGTTGCATTATATTACGGAGGATCAAATTTACTTATCAATGGGTATGTCGATTCTGACTATGCAGGGGATTTGGATAAAAGCAAACCTACTACTGGATATGTGTTTAAAATTACTGGTGGAGCTGTAAGCTGGGTTTCAAAATTGCAATCAGTTGTGGCTACATCCACAACAGGCAGAATATGTAGCAGCTACACATGCCAATAAAGAAGCAATTTGGTTGAAGATGCTATTGGAGGAGCTTGGGCATAATCAAGAGTATGTATCTTTGTTTTGTGACAGTCAAAGCGCCTTGCATCTAGTAAGGAATCTAGCATTTCATTCAAGGACAAAACACATACGAGTCATCTTCTTTAAGGAATTCAATCCATTTCCTTTATTTTCACTCATTCGAGTCAACATATACTTTTAACTTTTGAGATTTGTATAAATAGAGCGTCACTCACCATGTAGATAGTAGTGTTATATCAAAGTAAACACAACTATTACTAACCCTAGGTCATGAGTTAGATTATTTCTTTCATGATTTTCTAGTTTCTTTGAAGCATAAACCAAAAATTTCCTCTTGTACGAACACGCATCCCAAACCATTATGAGATGCATTACTATAATTCACATAATCTTTTTCAGATTCTAATTATACTAACCTTGGAGGTTATGTCAGCATTTTTTAACATCTCAAAGTTTTCTTGTCACTTATCAATCCAATTGAATAACATATCTTTCCTCAATAGCTTGATCAGATGGAAGACTATCATTGCAATGTTCTTCATGAACCTTCGTTAATAACCAACAAGTCCAGAGAAACTTTAAAATTCAAAAACATTCCTTGGTCTTACAATATATCAAAATAACATCAATGAACACTACCACCAATTAATCCAAGTATAACTAAAATACTCGATTTATCAAATCCATAAGTGTCGCAGGAACATTCGTTAAACCAAATGACATTATCACAAACTTGTAGTGTCCATATCGAATTTTGAAAATTGTCTTAGGAAGATCCAACTTGGGAGACACCAACACACTCTTTTAACTTATCAAAAGATTATCAATCCTGGTAAGAAAATACTTGTTCTTCTTTATTACCTTATTTAGCGGACGATAATCCATACATAATTTCATAGACTCGTCTTTCTTTTTCACAATAACACTAGTGCGTCCCATATGATACACTTAGTCTTGTAAATTTACATTCTTAATAATTCTACTAACCATGCCTTTAATTTTCTGAGCTCAGTTGAAGTCATTCAATACCGGTTATAGAAATAAATGCAATACTGGGAAGCATCTCTATTTTACTTTCTACATCTTAATCTAGAGGTAATTGAGGTAACTCTTACAGATACATAATTAGATACTCTCAAACAATTGAAATATCTTCCAACTTAATTATGAAAGTTTGAGTATCAACCTCATCCACTAGGAAGACTTAACAACCATATAGCAATAACTTTCGAATAGTTACTTCCAAAATCCCAATAAGGAACATGTGTACTCTCTTTCCCTACCATTAATATCTCGAAACATTTCTATTATTTTAAAATCAATCACTTTAATCGATAATTCATCATGACATGGTAGGGGAAATCAATCCATTTTTCCCCTACAAATTTAACTTTGAAAGGTAATTCTATAAAGTCCATTAAAACTCAACACTTTGAATCTTTACTATAAAGTTACTGTCTACAAATACTACTCACCCTCGCCTTCAAGTCTAAAGGGTTAGGCGCACTCGACACTTAAGATAAATTACATCAGAATGTTTTATTCTTTAATATATACCATACTTATGCATGAACGAGGGGTTTTCTTAAACTTACATTGACACTTCTTATTGTGCCAAAGAATAAACTAATTTAGACTAAACATGAGAATGATTGTTAACATCATCATGTTCTTCAACCCTCAAATACACACATTTTTTTATACATTATATTTATTGACCTTTATAAGTAAGGAGTGGCATCAACCGGACCTTATAATCACCAAACTAGTAACAATGACATTCTAGTGGTATGTATACACTTTTTTAACTCAAAACAAAATCGATTTAGTTCTAGAATTAGCTAAACTTGTAGCTCTGATACCTATAAATGTAACACCCATACTCAGATACGCGAATCAATACGAGTTACAAATATCACATCAAAAATTGAAAACATAAAAAATATCACATCAAACTTGGAATTTATCATTTGACTATATCTTGATCCCTAAACTTTTTCTAATTTTATACTTTAACCACTAAACTTTCAAAATTTACATCTTGGTCACTAACCAAAATTTTGGGGTACTACAAGAAATGTTAAAAAGATGATGAGCATACAAAATTTTTAAATTTCATGGAAGGCTTAATAGATTGGATAGAGAATTAGAAGTACAAATTGCTCAAGCATTACTTGAATAGGGTCCTCTAATAGATGAGGGAGGACCATAGGTTGAACTAACAAAGCTAGATATATTTCAGAGGTTGTTAAAAGGACGATCATGTAAGGGATCTGTTAAATAAAAAGAAAAGTTAACAAGAGAATGAAATATCACGATGAGTACTGGTGAGGAATTTGTAACACAAGCCTCATTAAAATATGTGCAATTAAAGAAAAAGGAAGCTATGAAAAAATTGTATATTTTTTTTTGACCTGATTGAGGGTACATTTCACATATCGTAGACTACAAGTCCATGTGTCTCTGACTATGTAATCGCTTGTAGCAGGCTTCAAAAATTACAAGTTGTTATGATAGATAACAAAATTCAAATTGCAACTATATAGCAAAGATTTGATAGCAATATGCATGCATTCAATGGAAACCTAGATGAAGAATGATGAACCTAAGCTTAAATAAAGATCAAAAGGAATAGCTAAATGAGCATACCAAGGTATGGGAACACGAAAATTTTGAATTTATCATAAAATGATATAGTAGACTTCAAGAAACAAGTTGGATGGTTTTGGAACATGAAAATTGCAGAATACGAAGTATAAGAGAGACATACCTGTTGGTGATCGAAAATCGATGACGGCGATGTGATGTTACAGTTGTGGTGATGGTTGAATGGTGATGGCTGGGTGTTAGAGTAAAATACGAAAAATGGGAATGAAACAATTAGGGATTTGGAACCTGGCGGGTTAAAAGGATTATACAGTTGTGCCATTTATTACAAAAACATCGGTAAGGTGCATGACTATAGCGACGTTTATTACAAAAGCGCTGCTAAAGTGCATGATTATTGCGGTGTTTATTACAAAAATACCGCTAAAGTGCATGATTATTGCAGCGTTTATCAAAAACACCGCTAAGGTGCATGACTATTGTGGCGTTTACTGCAAAAACATCACTAAAGTGCATGACTATTGCGGTGTTTATTACAAAACACCACTAAATGCATGATTATTGCGGTATTTATAAAAAATACCGCTAAAGTGCATAACTATTGCGGCATTTATTACAAAAATACTGCCTTATAAGATTCAATCACGGTGATTTTACTAAAAACGCCGCTAATGTCTTTGTTTTGTGGCTTTTTACCCGTAAACGCCGCTTTTTATTCAAATTTTATGGCATTTTATTTAAAAACCCCATAGAAAACATCACTACAGAATAATTTTGTTGTAGTGTAAGAATCTTCCTATTATACAAATACTTTGGTAATCTTGGGAGCCGGATTGAAGCGAAAACTGTGGTCGTATACAGTTGGGATAAACTAAATCGAGTGTCCACGATTGTACTATTAGATATTAGTTGAACTCTATCCAGGGACCTTCTGCCAACACCTTGATATAATCTTCATCTGATTGAAAGCAGGCAAGAAAATATCCATTTTTTAGATCCATGAAAGTGAAAGGACAGGACGGTCGCCATAAGGAGTAAACCTTAAAATTCAGAACGTTCAACCATATATTTCTTCCCGATGGTTTAAGAACCACTATTTTCACCATGTTCGCTTCTATTAACTTATACGTACGGTCGAAAAACTGGATGGATGAGAGGCTAAACCTAGTTCCAGTCGTGATGTCCTCATCATATATGTCGGCCTCCTCCTCGATAATATTATTTGGTTTATCAATCTTAGTTTCTTTCCGGCCATTTCTAGCCAAAATTGCAGTGTATGAGGGAAATGGCGGAGCCTGTTCCTCTATTTCGATGGGCGGAACCTGGTATTCCAGAGTCATTTAGACATCATTCAAGGATTTATCTTTCGAGTCTTAAAATCTCACCTTCTTGGTGGCATCTCCTTCTTCCTGATCATCCCTACCAACGGCTATGGTTTCACTATCTCATTGAAGTTTCACTGTGCCTCTTATTGGTTGTAGTCACTCATTTTCGCATGGGGGTCTATTTAATATATATATATATATATATAATATAAAGTTTTTGAATATATATATATAATATAGTTTTGAAAAAAATTGGAAAAATATATATAATATATAGCTTTTGAAAACATTTTGAAAACCTATATATAATATATAATATATAGTTTTTGAAATTTTTTGAAAATATATATAATATATAGTTTTTGAAAACATTTTGAAAAAAATATATATAATATATAATTTTTGAAAACATTTTGAAAACATATATAATATATAGTTTTCGAAAACATTTTGAAAACGTATATATTATATAGATTTTGAAAAGATTTAAATGTATTTTATATATTATATTGTACATATATTATATTATAGTATAGTATTATATTATATATATTATTTATTATGGTTTATTATTTATTATTTATATTTTCTTTCCTTTTGTGTTATTCGGTCCACAGGAAGTCCAAGTCTAAGTCTAGAATGAGGGTAGGTTGGGGCCTAAAGCACAGGATCCCAACAAGCAAACCCACCCACATGTTTAGGGTTTTACCTTTTTGATACTTGTGTCACGTCATCAGATCCGTTGGATCTAAACTAATCCAACGATCTGTATATGTAAGATCTTAGGGTTTTACCCTTTTGATATCAGAGCTGCATCAATAGATTTGTTGGATCTGAACCAATCTAACGACTTACATTTTTCAGATGTTAGGGTTTCAGCGCCGCATGTTCAACGGTGAACCGTCTGTCAGCCTGAGGACTCTTGGAGATTCCTCATTCCAGCAACAACAACACACGTCTCAAATATTTTGAGGCCACCATGGAAATAAAAAACAGAATCACATTTCAGTCAAAATAGGACTCTAAACTAACCAAAAATTATGCATATTCTAAGGCTATAAATGCATGTAAATCTAAAACAATACACAAGTTAGAAAAAGAAAAAAAACACTTGTAATTTTTGAAAGAAAAAAACGCAAATAAAAGAGGTATTTCCCTTGCACTTCTCGGCTTACTTGCATGTGCTTTTGTTTTGGGTTTATTCTGTTTTTATTTTTGATTCGAAAAAGAGAAGTCGAGGATCGAAGAGGAGGTTTTTTGAAAGATTTTTCTCAGATCTAGCCCTCCCGAGGTTTTTTTTGTAAAAACAAATGGTTTTCTCGAAGAAAGAAGATCGAGAGCTTTCGAAAAATATTTTTTTGGTTTCAACGTCGATTAATGGAAGCCGGTCGAAATCTGTGTTTTTTGTTGAGTGTTCTTTGTGTCATGAAGAACTCGAAGAACATCCCAGAGAATTTTAAGGAGGTGGTTTTGATCGGTTTTAGGGGGAAGGGGGAAATGAAAAATTGTTTGTGAATTGTGGGCTTTATAGCCGACCCGAAAACCCAACCGAATCCCCTAGGATCTGCGTGTTTTCATGTGGTTATTGTCAAATTGCGACGTTAGTCCCTAAATTGTTTTTAAAATCAATTTCATTCTTTAAATTTAATTTTAATTACATTTTTTCTTTTAAATTTACCATTCATTTTATTTATTTATTTATTTGGTCTTTTTTTCATTTAATACATGTTTTATTTAATTATATTTTTAAGGTCATTGTATTTTTGAGTTCTTGATCCGACATTTTCATTTTATTTTTTTATTTTTTATTTTATATTAATCGATTTCAGGGAACTCGAGGCTGAAAGATTCCAGTGGAAGTTAGATGATGATACTTAGATGGATCGGGAAGACAAGTTAGAAAGAGAAGAGAAGAATATCTGCTTCGAGCTAGAAGATTTTAGAAAAGGATATCAAGAACAAGTCCAGAGCAATTCCAATCTGAAGAGGTCTTCTGAGTACTGGAAAAGTGCAGCTAGCAGCCTGAAAAGGAAGTTCGAGAGACATGATGAAAGAGAGACCCTGAAAGAACAACTAAAGACTCCCCAAAGACATTTGTTAGATAACCAGCACCAGAACAAGCGTTTGAGGATCCATGTAACTGATTTAGAAAAGTATCTTCAGAAATAACAAGACCGGGATGGCTAAACCATAGCTGAGTTGGAGGCTATTATGGACGGGTTCAAGAAACAAGCAAGTGAGCTTCAGATAGTTCCTTTTGATGGAGGATTTCAATGGTGTTTTTGTTGGGAACAGGCTCAACAAAGGGTGAAAGCTACAGATGCAGTCATCCGAGATTTCTTGGAACAAGTACAAAAGCAGCTCGTCACTTGCACGGTTTAGTAAGAGAAGCCGAAGTGGTCCGGTAGGGTATTAAACTAGGGACATATGAAGGAAGAAGACTCGTCAACATATTAGAAGTTGTTTGGGGTTTAGAGGACCTTGTTAAAATGTACCTTTAAGATATTTTTGTCTCTTAAAAATAAAACACTTTTGTCTCAATAAAGATTATTTATAATAACAAACATGTTTCTCGATCAATGCCTGTAATTCTCATGCATCATGCTTTTTTTTCATACCTTGTATTTTATTTTTATTTTCAATGTTTTTAATTCCACATTAACTAACAGAAAATGTCTCATCAGAAGAGGGAACAAACACTGGGTATACCTCTACAAGCTTTAGACACGCATCATTCTCACAACACCTGCACAAAGAAGACAAATTGAAGCCAAAATTGCTCAACTCGAAGAGAACATGTTGAGGTTGCAAAGGGAGTTAGAAGAAAATATAAGCCAAAATAATCAAAGTACTCTGGAAACGATCACTAAGAGCTAAGAGTCTTTGGTCAACTCCTGGGGTAGATTTGTATGATGGGGTAGCTATGGAATTAACCCAGCAGGTGGTTATCTCACCTGGAATCTTACCATGACTTCAAGGGGGCTCATCTGCTATAAAAGAAAAGGCCTCGTCTTCTATAATGGTTCAAACTTCTATATCTAACCCTGAGAATAATCCATATGACTACCATATACGGAATTTTGATGAATAAGACAAGGCAAACAAAATGGAAGAAAAAATCAAGTTGTTGGAAGACCAAATAAAGGTGGTTAAGGGGGACCATGATTACTATGGAGTCGATGCCTTAGAACTAAGCTTGGTCCCGGATTTAGTACTTCCACCAAAATTCAAAGTCCTCGAATTTAAGAAATTTTATGGGAATAATTGCCTTTCAGCTTATATTACCATGTTTTGTCGAAAGATGACAGGGTATATAGGAAATGATCAACTCCTGATTCATTGCTTCCAGAGAGTATGTCTGGTTCAGCCATCCAGTGGTACAACTAGCTAAACCGATCTCATATCAAGACTTGGAAAGATCTACCCAAGTCATTCTTGGAACAATAAAAGTAAAAGATATGACACCAGATCGAGTTATGCTGCAAAGCATGGAAAAGAAGAATAACGAAAGTTTCAGACAATATGCACAGAGATGGAGGGATTTAGCTGTGCAAGTTCATACACCCTTGAATGAGAAGAAAACCAGTAAGCTCTTCGTGCAAACCGTTAAGGCTCCTTACTTCAGGCACCTGGTTGCGATCACTTCTGGATATTTTTCTAACTTAGTTATGGTCGGGAGATGATAGAAATGGCCATAAAACAAGGTAAGCTTGAAAGAGGGGAGTCAAGCAAGAAACCTCATATGAAGAAGAGGGATGAAGATATTAACAACATCAAAACCTACAATACCAATAAAGGTGTTACAATCTCTAACTCAAAAATAACTACAGCTGTACCGTCAGGTACTTCTAGACAAAATCTGAGGGAACCTAGGAAAGAAAGAGAGAAAGATAATTTCTATCCTATTGCCATGACTTACAAGGAACTGTATCAATAACTTTTTGACACTCATGTAGTGTCACCATACCCGGCGGAGCTTGTGAAGCCCTCATACCCTAGGTGTATGATGATAATGCTCACTGTGAATATCTTGGTGGAGTCCCAGTAAACACTATTAATATTTGCCTCGCATTCAAGAGAATCGTGCAAAAAATGTGTAACAAGAATTGGATTCACTTCAACTCATGAGCATCAAATGTTAAAAAAATCATTTGCCTAATCATCAAGAGAATAGGATTAATGCAGTCACTACAGAGAAAGGTAGGAAAATTAAAACTGGTGTTTCTGAAATAAAGTCTCCTTTGGCTTGGGTATGGAGACAGATGGTGAAAGCAAGATTTCTTGCACCATTTTCTGATACATCAAGGTTTGAAGATGGTAACAATTATTGTTACCTCAATGAAGAAGGGCATGGTGTACAAGATTGTGCAGAGTTTAAAGCTTTGATCCAACTCATGATGGATAGGAATGAGCTGGAATTCTATGAAGAAGTCCAAGACTCTCTAGAAGAAGATGTTTGTGCGATTGGAGAATCATCCGAAAATGGATATGACAGGGGTCGTCCTTTGATAATTACCCCCAAAGTAATGATAGCAGATAAAACACAAGAAAAGGTGGTGATCATAGCACCCCGAACTTTTTCCTACAAGGACAACAAGCAAGTGACATGGAAGTATGAATACCAAGTAAGCACACTGAAGGAAGATGACAACAAAATGGGGCATGCTATGGGGAAACACTACTCCCAACATGCTAAGTCCCCCTAGAGACCACTTGAACCCTTCAAAGGGGACGTGTTGGTGATAAACGAACCAATAAAAGAGGAAGAAGCTATAGAGTTTTTGAAAATTTTAAAGTACATCGACTACAACATCATGTAACAATTACATAGCCTACCGACATGTATTTCAATGTTGGCACTGCTGTTAAGTTTGGAGGCACACAGGGAGGCACTTTTGAATGTCCTAAATCAGACGTTTGTTCCATAAGACATACCGATCTGAAAGATGGATCGACTGGTTAACAACATTCAAGTTGACAATCTCATCTCATTTTCTGATGATGAGATTCTATTTGGAGGAAGAGGTCGAGCTAAGGCATTACAATCACCATTCATTGTAAGGGGCACACCTTACCGAGTGTATTAATTGATAATGGTTCAGCCCTTAATGTGATGCCTTTGGTTACGTTGAAAAGGCTACCAATGGATACTTCTCACATGAGAACATGCCAGAGTGTAGTTTGAGCATTTGAAGGGACCAAGAGGGAGGTAATTGGCATGATTGAGGTGCCTTTAACCATTGCACCTACTACTTATAATATTGAATTTTTTATAATGGACATCATGCCTTCCTGCAAATACCTTTTGGGAAGGACTTGGATTTATCAAGCTGGAGCAGTACCATATACGCTGCACTAGAAAGTCAAGTTTGTCATTGACGGGGCCCTTGTAATTGTTAATGCTGAAGAAGATATCGTGGAGAGTGTGACCACTAATACCCCGTACATAGAAGTAAATGATGAAGTGTTAGAATGCTCGTTCCACTCTTTAGAGTTTGTGAATGCCACCTTTTTGGCTGAATGAGGAAAGATTTCCAAACTCATTCTCTCTGAATGCACTAAACTGGAGATCAAACAGACCTTGGGAAGAGGTGCCAAGGTTGGAAGAGGATTTGGGAATATGTTGCAATGAAGGATCAATCTTGTCCTTCTGATAACAAAGTTAGACCAGTTCGGGCTTGGTTTTCAGCCCAACCAATAACAGAGGAGGAAGGAAATTCAGAAAAGATGAGAAAGAATGTCGGTCAAATTAACCAGGAATGAATTTCAATGGGAACCCATGGTTTTCCCACCTATTTACAACATATTTAAATCTGGTGGTTATGTGTTTAAGACCACCTTACTAGATTGGGAAGCTGCTTTGAAAGACTTGAGTATCAATGCCATAATCACAAAAATGATGAAGATGCAGATAAATCCAGAATCCGCCCATTGCCACCCGGGTTTGTGCTTAGGAACTGGACGGCTGAAGAACTACATGTGATTTTCAAATATCTTTCAAAGTAAAACTCAAACTCTCCCTATTTGCCTATACCCATGGCAATAGATGATCTTTTGTAAGGGATAATAAATGGTTTTTATTCAATAAAAGATGCAATATCTTTCATGGCAAATATTTCTTCTTACTTCATTTTATTCCCTTGTGAATTTAATTTTCTTTCATCTCAAACTTCGTTTCATCTACTTTTGAATTTAATTTTCTGTGTGAGATGTTTACCCCTCGCATATACACATTTTTTTCTCTTTCTCCTTTCAGGTCCCAAGATATTAATGATGCGGTCATTGATGATCCTGACCCGAAGGTGGATTTTGAACAGTTCAATTGTCTCGGGGAAATCGACAAATGTGACAATAAAGAAGAGTGCAACTTACCTTCCAAATTATTAAGGATGGTAGAAAGATAAGACAAACAAATATTGACACATGAGGAGAAAATTGAAGTCTTGAATATGGGTACAGAAGAAGAAAGAAATGAAGTCAAAATTAGTACAACTCTCTCGACTGAAGCAAGAAAAAACTTGATATACTTACTTCAAAAATACATAGATGTGTTTTCATGGTCGTATCAAGACATGTCGGGGCTAGATACAAATATGATAGTCCACAAACTACCTATCAGACTAGAATACAAACTTGTGCAACAAAAGCTAAGGAGAATGAGACCTGAAATGCTCCTTAAAATAAAAGAAGAAGTCAAGAAGTAGTTCGATGCTGGCTTCCTTCAAGTGGCCAAGTATCTGGAATAGGTGGCTAACATAGTGCCCATTCCAAAGAAGGATGGGAAGGTGCATATGTGTGTCGACTACCAAGACCTTAACAAAGTAAGTCCTAAAGATAACTTTTCCCTGCCACACATAGACACTTTGGTGGATAATATTGTCGGGAACGCTTTCTTCTCATTTATGGACGGATTCTCAGGATATAACCAGATTAATATGTATCCTGATGACATGGAAAAGACCACGTTCATCACAATATGGGGAACTTTTGCTACAAGGTGGTGCCCTTCGGATTAAATAATATCGGGGCAACATACCAAATAGCTATGGTGACCTTGTTTCATGATATAATGCACAAGGAAATTAAAGTTTATGTAGACGACATGATTGTCAAGGCACAAACCGAAAACGAACATGTCGAGAATCTAAGAAAGATCTTCCAGAGATTAAGAAAGTTCCAGTTGAGACTGAACCCCAACAAGTGTACCTTCAGAGTAATATCTGGAAAGTTATTGGGCTTTGTAGTCAGTAGGAAAGACATCGAAGTTGATCCTGATAAAGTTAAAGCCATCCAGAATCTACCTCCCCCACAAACACAAAAAGAATTTCAAAGTTTTCTAGGCAGATTGAATTATGTAGAATAATTCATATCTCAGCTAACCGATAAGTGTGACCCGATCTTTTGCCTTGTTCGAAAGAACAACTCTCGAGCATGGGATAAGGACTGCCAGTCTGCATTTGAGAAAATGAAGGAGTATTTATCTCACACTCCTATCTTGATGTCCCCCATCTTGGGGAAAACCTCTATTCTTGTATTTGTCCATATTTGAGAATTCAATGGGATATGTCCTGGGCCAACATGATGAATCCGGGAAGAAAGAGAGAGTCAATTACTACCTGAGCAAGAAGTTCACTAATTGAGAAGTTAGATATTCACCCATTGACAAAGTTTGCTACGCTTTAGTCTGGGCTACGCGTAGACTCAGACAACACATGTTGTACCACACCAGTTGGATAATTTCCAAGTTAGATCCACTAAAGTATATGATGGGTGTGCCTACTCTCTTTGGAATGTTAACCCGATGGCAGATGATGTTATTCAAATTTGACATCGGGTACGTGAGCCAAAAAACTATAAAGGGAAGTGCCATTTTGGATTTCTTCGGCAAGAAGAACTGTTGAAAATTATGAGCCACTGGACTTCGACTTCCCAGACGAAGACTTGATGGCCATATCCTTAGAAGAAGCAATTACTTCTGCATGCGATTCCTAGAAAATGCATTTTGATGGTGCATCAAATGCATTAGGACATGACATTGGGGTAATACTAGTCTCCCCTGAAGGAAATCATTACCCATTCACTAGCAGACTAAATTTCGATTGCACCAACAACATGGCAGAGAATGAGGCTTGTGTGTTGAGTCAATGATCGAATGAAATAGCCAAGGGAGGGTGAATTGGAAAATAAAATTTTGGTGGAAGCTTGACAGAAAATAAAAATATTTGCACAGCGATTTAGAGTGGTTTGACTTTCTCAACCAAAGTCTACGTCCACTACCTTAGCTATCCACACTAAGGATTTTCCACAAATTCACTAATTTGTATTTCTTTTGAGGACAAAGAGTAACGTTACAACTCCCTCAAGAATTATACTCCAAATTCTTAAGACACTCTCTCTCAAAGAGAAAATTACAAATTTCACAAACTTAGAAGAAAAACCTCAAAAGGTAAGATTGTTTTCACAATTCTAGAACAAAAAAAGAACATTAAAAAATGAATACGATTGAGCACAAATTGTGTTCTTGAAAGCAAAATGAATATTGAATGGATGTTGGTTTGAATTGCTCAAACTTGATGTTTAAGGCTTTTTCTTTTGTTTCTCTAGCTTCTCTTAATCATCAAGGGCTTCAAGACTTGTTTAAATAAACCTCTGATCAATTCTGGACGTTGGGGATGATTATGGAGTCAATAGAGCCGTTGTAGTGTGAAATCCATTTGAAAAGTCTACTAGGAGCTTATCGGGTTCGGTACTCCTTAATAGGGGTATCGATACTACCTGTATAAAATTCAAATATTTCGACCATTGCAAATTCAATGGTATCGATACCTCTCATGGTATCGGTACCCATTTTGCTTTCGATGTTTGTTTTGGAGTCAAAATCAAAGAAGTCGCATCGGTACCCAAAATCATGGTATCAGTACTACTATATATAAGGGTATCGATACCTTGTAGGGTATCGATACCTCTTTTTCATTCGCTGTTTGGGATGTATCGATACTGTTTAAGGAGGTATCGATACTACCCTATTTAAAACTCAATTTTGACTTGATTATGGTTCGAAATACTTTGTAAAAATTGTTTCAAAAATATTTTAAGAGTGAAACACAATTTTTATTTTAAGTAATGAGTAAAATTGAAATTGCATGACTTGGAGTAATATTTATAATATTGGAATAACTAAATTAAATATTATATTTTAAATCGAATATAAAATCTTAAAATTCATTAACACTTTATTTGTTATATTGAAACATCAAAATGTTTTCAACAATCTCCCCCTTTTTGATATAACAAAACATTTTATAAATTTTAAGATTTTCTTTTGAAAAATCACTTTGAAAAATTATTATTACTCCCCCCTTACTATATTCTCCCCCATTTTGTTAAATAAAAAAAGTCTCTATAAATTTTAAACCAAAATAGCCAAATTCATTTATAGTTTAAGCTGCTAAGATCAAGCCAAGATAAATATTAACCATTAGTTCACATAATCAGTATTCATAAACAATATGCAATTTGGATTGTTCATATTTTTACTAAGATGAAAAAGCTAAGAAATCAACATAGATATTCACTTAAGATCAAAATACTAATCATTCAAAGTCAAACATTCAACACACAAAATATCCAAACAATAAAATATCCAAAACACATAAATCCATCAAAATATTAAGACAATATTTAGGTTCAAAATATAAATCAACTAAAATAAAACTAGCAAGAGTGGTCAATTATCCATAGGAGGATAGGGAGTAGATAGATGTGTTCATATCGCAGCCACATCTCGTGCAAGATCATCGATCCTAGCGTTAAGAGATTGATTTTCCCATTGTTGCTCTAGATGTTGAGAAGTGATTTGGGACTCTAGGGATGCAAACCTCAAGTCAAATGTCTACATGAATGATCAAAAATATGAAGGCATTGAACTCTCTTGCCTGGCTGGCTCGTCGGGCTGGTTTATAAGATCGTCGGCATCCCGTAAAAGGTTTTCAAGCTCTTGAGCCGGATCCGGAGCAGCTCGTGATGAGCTAGCATCAGGTGTTTTGTTCGTTGAGTGAACCCAATTGTCTTTGTCAACCATCCATCCCGATTATCGAAGAGATATAAAGTTGATTTCAGAGGTTAGTGGGATGACTACATCTAGGTCTACCTTAAGACCGTCTTTCATAAACATATTACTAAGTAGGCAACCATAAACTAAAGTTTCTACTCATTTTGAAGGAATGTTGTTTACAGTGTCTACTAGTTCCCCAAAGATAATTTGAGGGAGATTTCTTTTCTTTTTATGTTGGATACAATGGATCCACCATAAGTCAAGAGCTCTAAAAGTGGATTGTTTTCCTCCGGATGTTCTAAACCACCAAGAGATTATAAGGTGAAGGAAACGTTCTTGGTACTCTAAAATACTAACACTCGACTTGACTTCATAAGGAGAATGCACTAAATCTCGCTCATTATCTAACCCTTGATTATCTAATCCAAAGGCTGCAACTATGTAATCTGAGTCTATATAATGTATTGGACCAAGAGATAGGACCAAATATTATCAGTGGCAGTTTGGGACTCGTTTTGTATGTAAATGGCATTGGGTAGAAAATGCGTACAAGTTGTTGATAGATAACGGGTTTAACTTTGAATAAGTTATCAAACTTCCACGCTTTAAGGGTAGGGAGATATTTGAATTTCATTTCTACCACAACCTTAAGAGATGGGATACACTATTGTCTAATGTTGTATAACTCAAAATGTTTAACTTACCTTTTTTAGAGACCCCTATAATTAGGTTCGTTAAAGTATGAATTGAGAATAGTCATTTGAGTTCATTTAGGATTAGATTTGAAGGTGAATAGGAGGTGGGTTTTGTGGTTGGTTTGATCGACTAGATAAAGACCTAGCTCGTTTAGACATGCTTTAAATCGGAACAAAAATAGGATACTTGCAATTAAACAACATATGTATGCAACACAATTAATCCCAAAACTCAATATGAGTCCTCAATATTCAAGGTTCTCTAAACTAGTGTCTAATGGGCAAATTTGAAAACTATTTTGAAAACTAAGTTTGAAAATTTTTAATATGTATAGTTTTTATTAAAACAATATAATGAAATCAAAAACACTAATTAAAACAAAAACATTTTTTATTTCAAAATTTATGAAACATTTCTGAAAAACATGTGTTTTTAATCAAATTAGTTGTAGATTCTAGTGAAGAACTATAATCTAAAAAATGCTCGATCACTAATTTGAACTAGAACTAGTCCTATGTTCAAAAATCAATAAAACATTTATTTAGAAAAATTACCTTGAAAATTTTGAGATTGAGATAAAATGTGGTGTTGTTTGCACGATTTTGATGATACTAGCATGATTATAAGTTGAAGAAGATTGAATACCGATTAGAAATTGTTGGAATGAAGCAATGTTATGATTTGAGTAGGGAGAAGGGAGGAACGGTGGAGTATTGAGTTTTAGGGTTTTTGCAAAAATATGATATTTTAGGGATTTTAAAGCCTAAACCCGATAGGGGGTATAAGTACCCCTCGAGGGGTATCAATACACATTCAAGGAGTATCGGTACTATTAAGAACAATATCGATACATATTGAATAAGTATCGATACCTAGAAAGAGTAGTATCGGTACTGGCTAACCAATATCAATACTAGTGCACAAAATGGTAAAAAATCTACATTTAAACACTTTGCATACAAAATTAATCATCTCTAGTGGTATTGGCAACCCATATCACGAAACTTAATTATGTTCAATCAATCAATTCTACACTTAAGGCTAATTTGAACATGCTATTAATTTTCACTAAGGATCACAAACTCCCCCTAACTATTAGCATAGAAGGTATTCAAAAATTTCATTTTTTACATGCATTTTTCCTTAATCATTAAAAGTTATAAAATTATTTTAAACACTAAATCTAGGTTTGTAAGACCTAATTCTCTCCTAAGTGTCCAAAATCTTTCTTTGTCTAAAGGTTTTGTACAAATATCCGCTAATGATGCAAAGTATCTACAAATTCTAGAACTACATCTTCCTTTGTGACATGATCTCTAATGAAATGATGTCTAATTTCAATGTGTTTAGTTCTAGAGTGTTGGATGGGATTTCTAGTGAGACAAATAGAACTAGTATTGTCACACTTGATAGGTATGATACCAACTTCAATTCCATAGTCTAAAAGTTGTTGTTTCATCCATAAAACTTGTACGCAACAACTACCGAAAGAAATGTATTCCACTTCAGTGGTAGATAATGCAACACTATTTTACTTATTTGAAAACCAAGAAATTAGCATATTTCCTAGGAATTGACAAGTACCAGAGGTGCTATTCCTATCTATTTTGCATCCTCCATAACCCGCATCCGAGAAGGCATGCAAGCTAAAACTAGAGTCTCTAGAAAACCAAAGTCCTAAACTAGGAGTGTCCTTAAGGTATCTAAAGATTCTCTTAATGGCTTGTAGATGTGATTCCTTAGGGCATGATTGAAATCTAGCACATAAGCAAACACTAAACATAATGTCCGATCTACTTGCGGTTAGATAAAGTAAAGAGCCAATCATAGACCTATAAAGTTTAACATTTACACCTTTACCTTCTTCATCTTTGTCAAGCTTTGTAGATGAGCTCATAGGAGTGGCTTGAGGTTTGACATTTTCCAATCCGAACTTCTGAGAATATCCTTGACATACTTTGCTTGATTGATGAAGATGACATCTTTCCTTTGATTGATTTGGATCCCCAAGAAAAATGAAAGCTCCCCCATCATGCTCATCTCAAATTCACTTTGCATTAGCTTAGAAAATTCTTGGCAAAGAGCATTATTAGTATAACCAAATATTATATCATCAACATAAATTTGAACTATTAATAAATCCTCACCTTTTCGTTTTAAAAACAATATTGTGTCAACCTTCCCTTTTGAAAAACCTTTTTCAATTAAAAAATTTGACAATCTTTCATACCAAGCTCTAGGAGCTTGTTTTAAACCATATAGTGTTTTTGTCAATTTAAAAACATGATTTTGGAAATTTTGAATCTTTAAAACCAGGAGGTTGTTCCACATACAATTCTTGTTTTATAAAACCATTTAAAAAATGCACTTTTAACATCATTTGATATAATTTAAATTCAATGAAACATGCAAATGGAAATAACATTCTAATAGCTTCCATCCTAGCTACAGGAGCATATGTTTCATCAAAATCTATTCCTTCTTCTTGAGTATATCCTTGAGCAACAAGTCTAGCCTTGTTCCTCACTATGTTACCACTTTCATCAAGCTTATTCCTAAACACCCATTTAATACCTACAGTATTTATTACTGGCCTTTCAACTAATGTCCATACTTTACTTCTCTCAAATTGATTTAACTCTTCTTGCATATCCATAATCCAATTTTCATCGTCTAATGCTTCTTTAATATTCTTAGGCTCTATGCATGAGATAAATGCAACATAATTACAAATATTCCTAAGAGAAGATCGAGTAGTTACCCCTTTAGATGGATCACCTAAAATCTCACCATCCTTGACATAGTTGTACTCTCTTGGGTATGAGATTTACCTTTCTTCAATGGTTAGATTCTTGAAAGCATCTTGAGTTTCCTCATCTTTCATTTCTTCCTTTGATGATGGTTCTCCCACATCATTTGCATTTATAATACCTATGTCATCATCAACACAAGAATCCTTCCTCATAAGGGATTATCATTGAAACAACATGGATAGACTCTTCTACCACTAAAGTTCTTTTATTAAATACTCGATAAGCTTTAGAATTTCAAGAATAACCTAGAAAATTTCTTCATCACTTTTAGCATCAATTTTTCCAAGATTGTCTTTACCGTTGTTTAAAACAAAACATTTTCATCCAAAAGGATGAAAATAACTAATGTTAGGCTTTTTATTTTTGAAAATTTCATATGGAGTTTTCTTCAAAATAAGCCTAATCATTACTTGGTTAATTACATAACAAGCGGTATTTGTGGCTTTCACCCAAAATTTTTTGGCAAATTGTTTTCACAAAGTATGGTTCTAGCCATTTCCTCTAAGGTTATATTTTTCCTCTCAACAACTCCATTTTGTTGATGGGTTCTAGGTGTTGAAAAATTATGGCTAATACCATTTGAGTTACAAAAATCAGTAAATCCAATATTTTCAAACTCAGTTCCATGATCACTCCTAATACTTGAAATGAGTAATCTTTTTCATTTTGGATTACTTTTGAAAAAGTGATAAAATTTTCTAAAACTTGATCTTTAGTACTTAAGAATAGAACCCAAGTATACCTAGAATAGTGATCTACCAATACAAACTATATTGTTTTCCTCCAAGCTAGTAGTTCTAATGTGCCCAAAAAGATCTATGTGGATCAATTGTAATACTCTACTAGTTGATACATCATTAATGGACTTAAAGGAAGCTTTCTTATGTTTTCCTTTTGCACATGCATCACAGATTTTATCTTTATCAAATTTTAGCTTTGGCAAACCACTTACTAAATTGCATTGATAAGTCTTTGTAAAACACTCATGTTTGTATGTCCTAGTCTCCTATGCCATAACCAACTATCATGTTCATCCTTGGCAACTAGGCAAAAATTAGTCATATTAATTGAATCTAAATGCACCATGTAAATGTTTTCTATTCTTGACCAATAAGCATCATCCTATTAGATGCAATGTCAATAACTTTACAACCGTTTGATTCAAACAAGACATTGTATCATTTATCACATAATTGAATACTTAATAGATTATGCTTTAACCATTTACATATAAAACATTTTCTATTTGTATGGAAGAGTTATTACCTATAGTACCTATACTTTCTATGTAACCTTTTGAATTGTCACCAAAGGTTACCACTCCTCCAATTTTGTCGTTAAGCTCAATAAACCGGCTCTTGTCTCCGGTCATATGTCTTGAGCATCCCTATCAAGGTACCATGAGTTTGAGTTTGAATTTCGTGCCGTGAAGTAATGCTCCTTTTCCTACAACATAGATTAATTTTTTATTTTGGTACCCAAATTCTTTTGGGTCAATATTCATTAGTCCTTAAAAACCTAGTCCCCTTGGGTATCCATTTATTTAGGATATCCTTATCTTTAGTAGTATTGAGATCTTTAGGAACCCATATACTCATAATGATTTTACAATTAGAGGTTCTTTGGGGACCTATATGATTTTAAGGTTTAAAATTCTTTCTAATATAGTTGGATTTTGAATTTTCTCCTTTTTCAAAATGTTTGATCCAACTCTATCGAAAGAAGCTTTAAGATCATCAATTTTCTTTTGATGATGTTCATTAACTCTTGAAAATAGTTTGCAAATCAGAATTTGTTTTTCAAAATTTATTTTGACTTGCAATTCTTTAACCTTACTTTCGAGTTCGCCATTGGTATTGGATATGAGATCTTTTTCATTTATCAATTTTGAAAAATATTTCTTATATGTTGTAAATAACTTCTCATAATCCAAAGCCAATTCATTACACTCCTTTAATAACTCATCAAATGAATAATCTTTATATTAGATGAGTTAGAGGTTACCTGAGAATCCTCCTCAGTGGCCATCAAACAAGTTAACTACTTCTTGTTCCTCTTCATCGGATGTTTCATCATCGCTCCAAGTAGCTACATGTGCATTGTGCTTCTTTTTTGAAAGATCCTACTTCTTCAATTGTGGTCAATCATATTTCATGCCCATGCTTTTTGCATTCATAGCATATGATTGGGTTTTCTCATTTGACTCATTTTTGAAGCCTTCATTTCGTTTGAATTTTCTTTCTCTATTAGAATTCATTAATTTTATGAATTGTATGCAAATAATGTCATTTCTTCATTCTTGTCATCATCAGAGTCACTCTCATCTTGTGTGGATTTGAGAGCAATACCAATGTTCTTCTTCTTCTCTATCTCTTTCCTTGTGTCATCCTTCTTATAGTGATCTACCTCATCTTGAATCATTATTTCATGAGTGAGGAGAGAACAATAAGCTCATCGAGAGTTAAAGACTTTAGGTCTTTAGCTTCGATAATTACAGTCTTCTTTATTGCCAAGCTTTTTTGGAAGAGAATAAATTATCTTCCTGACAAGTTTCTCATTAGGGATTAATTCTCCGAATGCCTTGAGACCATTGACAATTATGGAGAATCTATCATCATAGCTTTGATAACTTCATCCTGAAATTTTTATAGCTATGAGTAAGAAGAATAATTTTGGTTTCTTTTTCCTCGTCAATTCCTTCATGTGTGACTTGAAGTTTTTGTCCCATATCTCCTTGGTGGTTGAACAAGATGAAATTCTCCCGTATTCATCTGGTACAAGTGCACAAATATAATATGGATTGCTTTGAGTTGAGCTGGAATTAATCTCGTCTCTTCTTCACTCCACATGTATGGTTCTGTGGATGGTTCGGAGTATCCTCTCATCAAGTTTTCTATGCTCCCATGTCACTAGCTTGAATGAAGAACTTCATCATATTCTTCCAATAGGCATAGTTATCTCCATTGAATAAAGGAGGCTTGTTGACGGGTTGAGAATCAAGACGAAGTTGAAATTTTATGTAGAGGCCATGGATGACTTAGATAACGATTGAACACTTCCTGGATCTTCTCAAGAGGTGGTAAAACCTTCAAGTGAGTGTAGCTCTAATACCAATTATTAAGTCAATCGATCGAATGAAATAGCCAATAGGGGTGAATTGGCAAATAAATTTGGTGGAAGTTGACAGAAATAAAAATATTTGCACCGATTTAGACTGTTCGACTTTCTCAACCAAAGTCTACGTCCACTACCTTAGCTACCCACACTAAGGATTTTTCACAAATTTACTAATTTGTCTTTCTTTGAGGATAAAAAGTAACCTTACACTCCCTCAAGAATTATACCCCAAATTCTTGAGACTCTCTCTCTCAAAGAGAAAATTATAAATTTTGCAAACTTAGAAAGAAAAACCTCACAATGTAAGATTGTTTGCACAATTCTAGATCAAAGAAAGAACACTAAAAATGAATACGATTGAGCACAAATTGTGTTCTTGAAAGCAAAATGAATATGAATGGATGTTAGCCTGATTGCTCAAACTTGATGTTTAAGGCCTTCTCTTTTGTTTCTCTAGCTTCTCTTAATCACCACGGGCTTCAAGACTTGTTTTAATACATCTCTGATCAATTCTAGACGTTGGGGATGATCATGGAGTCAATAGAGTCGTTGTAGTGTGAAATCCATTTGAAAGTCTACTGGAGCGTATATCGATACTCCTTAATAGGGGTATCGATACAACCTCTATGAAATTCAAAGATTTCGACTGTTGTAAATTCAATGGTATCAATACCTCTCATGGTATCGGTACCCATTTTGCATTTGATGTTTATCTTGGAGTCAAAATCAAAGATGTAATCGGTACCCATAATCATGGTATTAGTACTACTATATATAAGGGTATTGATACCTTGTAGGGTATCAGTACCACTTTTGTATTCGATGTTTAGGGGTATCAATATTGTTTAAGGAGGTATCGATACTAAACTACTTAAAACTCAATTTTAACTTGATTATGGTTCGAAATACTTTGTAAAAATTGTTTCAAAAATATTTTAAGTGTGAAACACAATTTTTCATTTAAGTAAGGAGGAAAATTGAAATTTGAAGACTTGGACTAATATTTATAATATTCGAATAACTAAATTAAATATTCTATTTGAAATCGAATATAAAATCTTAAAATTTATTAACACTTTTTTGTTATATCGAAACATCAAAATATTTTCAACATTGTGTTTTGGGGATTCGAGCTGCTATCAAACAAAATATAAAGACCTTATGGGTATATGGAGATTCGACTTTAGTGATCTATCAGCTCTGCAGAGAATGGGAGATGAACAATTTAAAGCTGATGCAGTACCAAAAGCTAATATTGGATCTACTCAAAGAATTGATGAAGTCGCCTTCCATTATGTGCCTAGAGAATAAACCAAATGGTTGATGCTTTAGCTACCTTGGCAGCCGCATTCAAGGCTGGCGAGGAGTCTGATATGATGTCAATTGACATGCAGTCGTATGAGTACCCGACTCATTGTTTCCAAATCGAGAAAGTAAATGACACTAAGCCCTGGTACCACAACATTCTGTAATACATCAAAAACTAAAGTTTCCAGAGAAAGCCATCAAAACTGATAAAATAACTATTAGAAGGATGACTGACTATGTTCTTAATGGGGAAGTCTTATACAAGAAAATCCATGATCAAATCCTGTTGAGATATGTAGATGTAGAAGAGGTAAAGATGATATTAGAAGATGTACATGATGGAGTTTGCGGAACGCATGCGAATGGACATATGATGTCGAGGCAAATTATAAGTTGCGGATATTTCTGGTCTAGATTGGAAGGTGAAGCATCAACTATGCTAGAATATGTCATAAATGTCAAATCTACGGGGATAAATAAATGTTCCACCTTAACCTCTTCATGTGATGACGGTGTTATGGCCCTTCTCTATGTGAGGCATGGATGTTATCGGGCAAGTCCATCCGAAGGCTTCAATGGTCATCGGTTCATTCTTATGGTAATTAACTATTTTACAAAATGGGTAGAGGCTGCGTCATATGTCATGTCACCCAGACCACTATTTGTAAGTTCTTGAAAAAAGAGATCATATGTCGGTATGGTTTACCCAAAAGAATCATTATCGATAATGATACGAACCTGAAAATAAGATGATAGACGCTGCTTGTGAACAATTTAACATAAAGCATCATAACTCTACTGCCTATAGACCCAAGATGAATAGAGCAGTAGAAGCATCTAACAAAAATATTAGAGAATAGTGGAGAAAACGACTGAGACAAACAAGGATTGGCACGAGAAATTGGCCTTTTGCCTTGTTTGCTTATCGAACTTTGGTATGAACTTTGACTAGGCAACCCCATTTTCATTAGCATATGAGATGGAGGCAATACTGCCCATTGAGGTAGAGATTCTGTCAGTCTGAGTTTTGTCAGAAGTTAAACTAGATATGCATAATGGGTACAAACTCGATATGATCAGTTGAACCTAATAGAGAAAAGAGGTTGAAAGCCATTCATTATGGTCAACACAACCAAAAATGAATGATTCGAGAACATAATAAAAAAGTGCGCCCAAGAGTATTCCACGAAGGAGATCTTGTCCTAAAGAGGATTTGGCCATTTCAAAATGATTTTATAGGAAAATAGATGCCAAATTGGGAGGGACCTTATGTCTTGAAAGGCCTTCTCCGGAAAGCACTTATCCTGACTGAAATGGATAGGCTGGAACTAACTAATCCCATTAATTCGGATGCAGTCAAAAAATATTACTTAGGATAAAACCTGAGAGTGCACCCTAAGTGAAGCAAAGAAAAAGTAAAAAAATTTAAGGTGAAAACGAGAAAGGGCACCCTAAATTAAAAAAAAAGAAATAAGGTGGGTCCAATGAAAACCCACAGGGCATCTTGAAACCAAGGATGGATCCAAGTTGAAAATTCATAAGGGCATTTTGGATAATGATTCAGGAAAGGTCCCGGATTAAGATAGTAAAGCATCGTGGAATCCAAATATTCCGTAAATTTAATGATTTAGAAAAATGTTGCACTCTCTCGAACATTGTTGCATTCTTGAAGTTCCCTTGAAAAAGGCTATACTCAAAAGTCATCTAAATGTATCAGTTCAAAAGTGCCCGCATTATTGAGATCTAAGGCATCTACTTATATTTCTTTATTGACTTTCCAGAATGTTTTCATGTACTATTGATTCCCTTTTTCCCTTATAAATATATATGGCTATTTCTCTAAGTCAATTTTCTTCAGACATCTTAGATTGAATCTAAATAGTGATTTATTCACTTTTAAAAAGATAATCATGTATTATTGTGCAAGATTTGTCAGAAAGTACAGGTGGGAAGAAGCCGACCAAGGTTGTTATACTACACTCGTGACAATGGGTTACAACTAATTGAGGCGACATGGATTAAGTCAGACTAGAGATAAAAATTTCATGAAACTCCCAGAGTATATGTCAAATCAAAGATCAGAGATCAGAAATTCAAGATTTCAGAATCAAGAGTCATCAAGACTGACAACCAGATATTGATAGTTCTCTCTCAATCCTAAAATAACAGATTCACATGTACATTTAGGCACACATGAGAGTGTTACATCCATAGCATCGCATATATGCATAATTTTGTAGATTCTTGCTAGAGTCAATTTTAACTTCACAGCGAAAGATATTGAACTCGAAGCGATGCAATATACAAGATTACAAAGGATATGTAACTCAGCTCAACTTCACAACGAAGGAGCCACCCATGATTTCAACTTCGCGAAGAAGGATATAGTGCCCAATGGATCGAGTTAATTTCACAGCAAAGTTATCTGCAACAACATGGGTCTATCTCCCAGCCCAGTACAACATAGCTCAATGCAAGAAGGGTTATCTGTCAACGAGAACATTCGAGTTCATTCCATTCAGCTCGAGCGTATTTACCGCAAGGTAGCAACAAGGAACTAATTTTCGGTCAAATTTTTATACCAAGGTCTTTAAATCAATAAGGATCATTGTTCAAAGATTGACAACAAGGAGCCACTGATTCAAATTTTGAATTACGATTTCAAATTCACAATAAAGGATATCATCAAAGACAACTCTTGATCATCCATATATGGCTCAACAATAGGAAGTCGTCCCCCTCTATTTTTTCGAATCTCAATTCATAGTGGAGGGTAATTGATAAGAATTCAACGGAAACCATAAGTTGAATTTCAAGCTCAGAAGTTAACCATTCTCACAGAAGCAAAAACCCATATGCACCGAACGAAAATTTGTGCCTTTTTGTCTTTGCCCTATCTTCAATACACGATAATAGGCAAAGAG